>NC_056627.2:347432638-347745706 GCF_002870075.4 Lactuca sativa | reverse complement strand
TTTTTGTGGAATTTTAAACGAAACAAAAATATTTTGTACCTTCTTGATAAGTTCATCAAGTTCACTGATCTGCACACTGAGAGGTTTTGCTGTAAAGCATAAGTCCTCTCGCTCCTTGGCCTCGTCATTTCCACCATCAGTATTATATCCCCTCATCTGATATACATAGTCACCATCAGACATCTTCTGATGGTTTCATCTTCTTTTGCAACATAAGCATTTCCATGCGAAGGCTTTCTCACCTCCTCATCTTCTGAATCGGTCGACCATACCTGTACGCCACCGAACTCGTCATCCTCTGCCGAACCCTGCACAATAAGAGCATTCATAGATGGATTAGTGGCAGATTTCTTCCTTTTAATCTCCTCCAGCTTTTTCATAAGAATTGCCTCTTCATCTTTCTCCTCATCTTTCTAAGCCATCTTCTTTAGCACACAATCCTTTGTGTAGTGATTCTTCCCCCACAGTAGAAACAACTGACACCAGATTCAGCTTCACCCTTAGCTTCCTTTTTCGACTCCTCAACTTTCGGTTCATCTTTTACTCTTTCGGAACTATAGCTTCCCTGCCAATTACGATTCTTATTGGTAGGAAACTTCTTCTTGATAAACCTTCTGGGATTTGACACCATTAAAGCATAGTCTTCGGCTGTCAGATCGTGATCTCCTAGGTTAAGATCCTCTTCATCTTCTTCTACACTTTTACCCTTGGATAAGAGCGCCAGAGACCCCAGACTAGAAACCACGCTCTTCTCTTGCAGCACTATCTTTTCTTGGGATTTCAGAATTCCTACCAGTTTCGCCAGGGAGTAGGATTTGAACTGCTCGTGTGCTTTGACTGTTGACACAACAGCTCTCCATTCAGATCTTAGACCATTCAGAAAAGTGACCTTCTGTTCAATAAGCTTCCATTCACTATCATGTTTGATCATCTTGCTAAGAAGATGATTGAAGCGATCAAACGTCTGTGTAACATATTCATCAGGGCTTTGCTTGAACTCTCCAAATTCAGACAGGAGCAAGGTCTGTATTGAGTGCTCCAGATCTTCATCTGTAGAATACATCTCTCGCAGCCGATCCCAAATTTCTTTAGCAGTACTGCAGGAACTAACCAATCTAAATGTGTCAGATTGAAGAGCGAATCGAATCAGTCTCAATGCTTTGATGTTACACTGAAACTTCTCCTTTTCGTCCTGAGCAACATCTTTCACATCTTTTAACAAATCATTATACTCCTTTTGAGTTTTAATAATTCTAGATGTTCCTGAATGAGCAAATGGTCCAGACATAATGGCCTCCCATATCAGATATCCATTATCTTCAGATCCAATGACGTAGTCTTCAAAATGATGCGCCCAAACCTCGTAATCTTGAGTGTAGAGAATTGGAATCTTGGTTGTAGATCTTATATTGTTTGAGATGTTCATAGGATTGGATTGAGAATCGTCCATGCTTGATCGTTTAACCTATTGTAAGATCAGACTTGTAATACTAAATATTAGGGCAAGATGAATAATTACTGAGATTCGTCAATTATGGAGTGACGGCTCAACAAATATCAGTAAATGCGGAATTAACCCTAATCACTTCTTTCACAGAAGAGATGTGTATGAATTACACAGCCTCCTGCTCTTATACCAATTGATGAGTTTAAGAAACTCTTTGATCGTTTAGATCTTATAACAGGTAAACCACGAAAGCAAAAACAGCAATATAAAACACAAGAATGAATATGAATATGTCGAATGATTCGATTGATTCAATCCTCAGTAGAGCTCGATAAAGAACTTCCGATGTAGAGGATATTAGGGATACAAAAGATAAAGATCAAAATACTTGACAGAATAATTTCTAAACTCTTACGTTCTAGGATGCATGCAAGCACCTATAAATACAAAACCCTATTAAATAACTCACGGATGGACAGGCCCATACCGGAGACTAAATGGACTAAATAGCGAGCCCAAGACACAACACCTTCTGGACCTAATACATACCAAACCAGAAAAAGTCAACATTGGTCAAAGTCAACATCCAGTTGACCTGACTCGCCGAGTTGGTCTACCAACTCGTCGAATCCATACTCCACTAACCCGATCCAAACTCGACTTCACTTGTCGAGTCTAGCAAGAACTCGGTGGGTTCTCCTTCATTCAAACCATCAGGACCATCTTCATCCAACTCGGCGAGTTCTTCCTTGAACTCGTCGAGTTTATCTTCAGCAAATGAATGCGTCCAGTCTATGACTCGCCGAGTTGTATGAACAACTCGTCGAGTTCATCTTCAAAGATTAGGATAATGCCTTGGACTCGCCGAGTCTGTTCATCACTCGTCGACTCCCATGATTCCCATGTCCCTTTTCGTGTCTAAACATCTACGGGACTTTCCTCCATAACAGCTGGTCCGTCCACAGAAAGGATTTGGTGGTCAATCCACCGCGACTCACCGAGTCCCAAGAACAACTCGTCGAGTCTCATCCTTGACTAACACTATACAGTCGATTTAAATGGGTCTTAACACACCAAAACCATCGATATGGCCTCCTAATGCCTATTTTACACGAAAAGTCCCGAACTTGGTGCACATGCAAGGGGTCTTTGGCTCAAAAGGCCATAAAAGATGTTCTACAAAGTGCATGGGGCTCTCATGGCCATAGAGTTGGCATCTTTCTGCCTTGAGACCCCTCCAATTACCCAGATCTGAAGTCAAAACCCCAAACAACCCTTCACAATTCCGAAAATGGGTTAGAAAGCCCTAAAGATACTCAAAATCCAAGCCCTAAGGATAAATAAACACATGGAAGACCAAGACAGGGGAATTTTACCTTGAATGAGTTAGAAATGGAACAAAATCTTTGGATATCCAAGCTCTAACTCGAACTCCCAAGTTTCCTTCCTCATTTCAAGCTTCACAAACCACCAAAATGCACCAAAATGGCCTTAGGACCCTCACACAAGGCTAGGGTTTCGAGATAATGCTTTCTGGGAGTAATAGGGACGATGAAGGCTGAGATAAAGTGTTTAAATAGGGTGCAAACCCTCAGTTTAGGGTTTTACCCAAACAACACCTACTCATCGAGTAGGTCACTTAAACTGTCCGCGGATCTCGACTCTACTCGACGAGTTGGGCCTCCAACTCGTCGAGTCCCAGAGAAAAACACAAGAAATGCTTGAATTAACTAGGTACTAGGAATCAGGTGTTACAGAAATGGTGGCTGGTCGTTCGAGTCTGGGGGCACCAAATGATGCGACCTTGGATCCGACCACCTACTCTAAGGATGTGCTCCTAGACCGGAGGGAATCTGCGAGGTCACAACAAACACGACCGTTAGAGTCGCCCCAAGGACTGTGCCCCGGGAGAAGGCTACGAAAATCAAGTTAGATCGGCTGGTAGAAGTGAGGTGATTCTACTTAGCTGGGGAGAACCATCTTGGTGCTGGGGGTGGTGTATGGTGGCTGAAGGCGGAGGGTGGTGGCTAAGCAACCCGGTCGGAGTCTAGGGTGGCGGTTGATCCAAGGGGAAGGATCCTCTCCATTGAGGAGATATTGTTCACTTTATAAGGGACAATTAGGTCAGGCCTTGGGCCAGCCCAATCTGGACCCAATTAGCAAGGAGCTAGGCAAGGCCGCCCGAGGGCACCGAGCAAGGCTGGCGGGCACGCAGCAAGAAAAGCTGACAAGGGAGCGCCAATCAAGGGAGTGCTATGTCGGGCCGACATGAGAGTCCCGGGCAAGGCTGGCAAGGGAGCGTCACGCAAGGCTGGCAAGAGAGTGCCAGACGAGGCTGACAAGGGAACGTCAGACAAGGCTGGCACGCCAGAGCTGTTTCGGCCATGCTAATGGACCTGATATCATCAATGGGAGACGTTCAAAATTACACTTATTTGGATACCCCTGTCTCGCCATTTTCGTCCCTTAATATTACGTCAGAATTATATAAATCAATAACTCCTGGATTTAAACCAATCCCTATTACATGTCCTGATTCTACGCAATTTTTGCCGCTGATATCCTTGGACCAGAATTAGTTTTTGGAAATTCCACATGGAACAGGAGGCACTAGAGTTTATCTTTCGAACTCTAGTCCTCTAAACAACTGTGTGATTGAGGAAATTATTACCGAGAGACGTAGAAATGACTCGAACAAGCTTAATGATTCCACTAATTCATTTTGGGCTTCTCTTGATAGTGATGTAGATGAGGAATTTAAGTGTAATGATGACACTTTGTTCAAATCCTATGTTTTTAACTCGAAAGTTGTTTCTAAGTAAACATTAGTTCCAGTTAAGCCTTGTTGCAACAATCCATCTATCGGGCGGTCGTCTAAGTCAACATCTGACTCTAAGAAGAAGCTTTGATTGAATAAGAAGGACATTGTTCATCCGAAGAAAAAAGTTAGGAAAACTATAGAGAAAGAAACTAGGTCTATACAATGCTCTAGATTCCTTGAGTAATCTCATAAGAAAGTGTCTCAAACTGTTGTTAGTCTAGCCACTATGAATCACAATACTTTCAAGTTTGTTAATATTATTCAGAGACCATCTATTCCTGTTAGCTTAGGTTAGAAGTTTGTTTAATAAGTATGTTGCTATATATTATGAAAGAGCCATAGTGTTCTAGGTTGCATGTACTCATACTTTGATTATGTTTCCACTATGTAATTATTCTTGTCTATAACCTTGAAAACCCATCAAAAGTGTGTATGTGATCAAGTTTAGTTGAACATCGAAGAGTATCAAAATTAACATACCCCTATGCGCTTTGCAACAAGAAGAAGAAGCAGAAGTAAAATCGGTAGTGAGAATGAGAAGTTTCTTTCATTAGGAGTGTCTCATTGTCGACATGTGGTGCATTGGTACCCGCAAGAGTTTAATTAAACATCGAAGAGTATCAAAATTAATACGTCCTAATCTGGCATGCCAAAATAGTTGAAGACTCAAGCAAGTAAGTCGAAGAGTTATTCAAATCATTAGCATTTGGCTTAACAACCATGAAACAAAACATAAACATACCCATATGCTCTTGACAACATGAGGAAGAAGCATAAGCAGAATGGGTATAAAGGGGAAGAAGTTTGTTTCATTAGGTGTGCCTCAATGTCGACTAGTGGTGTATTCGTACTCGTGGGACATGTGCTTAGTGGACCCAAGCCAATCTGGTTCGTATTTGCACCCCTCGTACACGCGCAAAAAAGAGCATTTCTACCATAAGACTTAAAAGGCTAAGATGCATTTATAGTTATAAAGTCATTTTCTTTTTATACTTTCACCCATGTGGGATGAAATAAAACTCACTTAACAAGATATGACTAGCACACTTGACTAATAAGGTGTCTAACAAGGTGATTGTAACAAGAACGAGTTGGTTTCAATCCTAAACATACACTAACTAGCGTTAAAAAAAGCCATTAACATTTTGTTAGTTTCTTCTAACTACCTTGTTTGCACATGCAATTTTTCATTCGGTTTTAATCCGTTTTGAAATGTGATATATCAAAACATAGAGGATATACAAACACATAATTGTTTTTACATTTTAATAATATTTAGGTTCAAAATTAATGCTAAAAACGGAGAAAATCCAATTTTTGAAAATTATCTCTTATGTACATACCCTAGTTCCGAAATCCCGCAATTTTACCTTTCAAAGTGAGTGAATATTACCACCAACCAATAACCCTTTTTTATAATCATATATAAAATAGTAATTATTATTAATAAATTAAACAAAAAAGTGTTTATAAATCAAATTAACCATTTTGACCGGTTTTTAAAAGTTTGATTCTTTCGACCCAAAAAACTTAATTAATTTTACCCTAACTGATGTTAACTTCCATTTGACTTGATATTTTCTTCATCTATGTATGGAAATATTTGAATATTATAACCGATAACATTTGAATAAATTGTGACATTAGTTTTACACCAGAAGTTTTTTTTTTCTTTTTTTTTTTTTTTAAAAAGTGAGAATTTAGTAGCATTGCAGTGCTACTAAATGCCTTCATATTGACAGTCGGTATCTTTAAAACAAAGCCTGAAAAGGAATTTATTGACCATGATGTCAATTTCATCAATGCTTACCAATCCATGCTCCATTTATTTGAATGAGTTATTAATGTTTTCGATATTATTGACTCTCAGATATTGTTCGTATCATATGTTTATGGTCATACACACGTATTTACTGTTCAGTTGCAGGGGAAATATTACATTAAGGGCATATATGTCATTTGGTTTCTTTGTATGTTTACATACATATCTTATATAAATATCGTACGTTGAATAAGAGTTATTTATTTAAAATAATATTTTTTATAAATTATTATTTAAAACTTTTACTATCAAATTGTCGGTAGTAAAATAATTTTACTGTTAATAAAATAGTTTTATTATATATCAAAACGATCTAAATATAATGATTAACAAAAAATATTAAAAAAAAAACTTTTAATAATAAATAAACACAAAAATATTTATTATAAAATTTGTATTAAAAAGACACAAATCGAATAAACAGAATATATATATATATATATATATATATATATATATATATATATATATATATATATATATATATATATATATATATATATATAGGTTCAGGTTCATTTGAGACCATTCTAATTTTGTGAGACCGTGAGACTAAATCTAAAAATAATTTTAAAATCCAAAATAAATGGAAAAATCCAAAAATTCTTTTTTTAAATGTTATTTTCGGAACTTGAATTAACTAAAAAAATATAAAAAAAATATAAAAAAAATATAAAAAAATAAAAAAAAATAAAAAAAAATCCGTTTTTTTTTAAATATTATTTTCGGAACTTGAATTAACTAAAAAAATTAAAAAAAATAAAAAAAAAATTCTATTTTTTTTGAAAAATACGTGAAATATTTTAAATAGAATATTACACTGTACATATTCTAAAAATAATTTTAAAATGCAAAATAAATGGAAAAATCAAAAAATTCTTTTTTTAAATATTATTTTCGGAACATGAATTAACTAAAAAAAATAAAAAAATAAAATAAAAAAAAAATAAACAAATGCGTCTCACGGTCTCACAAAATATAAGTGGTCTCAAATGAACCTAACCCTATATATATATATATATATATATATATATATATATATATATATATATATATATATATATATATATATATATATATATATATATATATATATATATATATATATATAGAGAGAGAGAGAGAGAGAGAGGTAAAGGTTCAAATGAGAACCAAAAAAATTAAGAACCTAAGAACCAACTAATTAAATTTAGCCCACTTTTTACATAATACTCGTTATATTCAAAATTAGATCTAGACTTGGATTTGGTCTCTCTCTCTCTCTCTCTCTCTCTCTCTCTCTCTCTCTCTCTCTCTCTCTCTTCAAGCTTCAATAACTCAACTAATGTCACCTTTTGATTTTCACCACCGGTTACTCCTCAACCGCCGCCATAACCACCCGGACGACAATGCGACCTCCGACGATCACAACTGTCGACGATCCGGTGACTGTTGTTGCTGATAACGTCAAACCACCATCAGATATATAAGATCGATGTCAGTTACTGCCATTACAGTCGTACGAAATCCTTCAGTGTTTGCGACGAGCATCTAACCTCCGACGACCTGCATTGTTGTTGCTTTGGCTAACCATCTTCATAACCATCGACGTCAGCCTTGTACCATCAGATCTGTGAGCTATGCTTCATTTCCAACCACCTTTCGACCCCTGACCTCTCCAAATCACCAGAAAACATTGTGTCGCCTCTCTCAACCTTTCAGATTTGAAGCCAAAGACGTCAGAAAAGTCATCAACTGCCATTGATCCTTTAGATCTGAAGCAAAAACACACCGCTTTCTCGGATTTGGTTAGATCTGATCAGATCTGATGTGTTTGGTGTAATTTCAAGCGTAGATCTTGTTAGATCTGAAGTCAAAGACACAAGGATTTCTCATATCAGGTTGGATCTGTTCAGATCTATAATAACCGAAGACTCTAAGAAACATGACAATCTCAGATCTATAAATCACATCAGATCGAAAACAATATGCACACAAGGTGTTTGATGAAATGCTTCAACGAGATCTGTAAGTTTTTAATTTATGAACAAGTGTTCAAAATTTTGTATTAAGCTATGAATTGTTGTTTGAAGTGTGTATTATACTATGAATTCTGATTTTTGGATGCATTAAGTTGTGAATTTTAGTGTTTGAAAAATTGAATTAAATTTTGAATTAATATCTGAAATATTTTATTAAACTGTGAATTATGAAACTTTTGTTATCTAGATTTGAATTTTATACACGTAAATGAGTTGTCAATGTAGTGTATTAAAGTATGAATTTTGTATATTAAGCTGTGAATTTTATTCATACTTTAATATAATAAATTCATATTTTAATACATATAAATGCCTCTAAATAAAAATGTCTAAATATAAGTTTTAAGTTGAGAATATGGATCTAAATATATAATTTTGTGTATTTAATTGTGAATGTATTGTACTTAACTGTGAATACACTTTATTAAACTGTGAATATTTTATCTGAAGTTATAAATATTAGTTTTAAGTTAATAATATATAACTTTCATATGTATTAAATTATGAATTTGCTATATCAAGTTGTGAATTTTGTGTATTAAACTGTGAATTGACTATATTAAATTGTGAATGTTTATCTGAAGTGTATTAAATTATGAATTTGTTATATTAAATAGTGAATTTTATATATTAAACTATAATTTACTGTATTAAGTTGTGAATTAACTGTATTAAGTTGTGAATTTTTTATGTAAATGTGTGTTAAAATAATAATGATTTGTGAATGAATTTTTCTATTAACTTTATCGTGAATGTATTTTTTTTGTTGTATTTATGTATTAGTTTTTAGATAATTATTTTGCATTAAATTCAAATTGACGGAATTAATATGTTTATTAAACTATGAATATAGTATTTAAGCTGTACATACATGACTTTGTATATAGATATGATTTTCAATGAATGATGGTTGCGACGATGGCACAAGATGGTTGATGACAACATATGTTGGTGGTGATAGAGTTTTAGTTTAACTTATCTGAATATGTCAATTAGTGTAATATAGATTGTATTAAGTTGTGAATTTTGTATATTAAACTGTAAATGGACTATATTAAATTTTATTTTAATAAATTGTGTGTTAAAATAAGAATGTATGTATAAATGAAAATATTATACTATAAGAATTACGAATTTCCCTTTTCACATACCAAAATGACAAATATAATGATTTTTAACATATTTAATAAGTATTCACAATACATGTTACTTATGATAAGGGGTTCTTAATCTTTTATGGTTCTCATTTGAACCACTCCCTATATATATATATATATATATATATATATATATATATATATATATATATATATATACACACACACACACACAAATAGTTCTTATAAAATTTGTATTAAAAAGATAAAAATCGAATAAAAATAGTATATATATATATATATATATATATATATATATATATATATATATATATATATATATATATATATATATATATATATATATATAGGGAAGGGTTATATGGAAAACAAAAAAAACCTAGGATTTTAATTTAACTAATGTAACCAACCCCCTACCCCACACTTAATTTATGTAATGTCCCCATTGCATGTTATGAATGATAAAGAACATAAAAGTAAAAGGAGAATTGGAACAATCTCCCCTGGGATAGAAGTTGTGAGGTTGATATTCTTCATTTTAAGCTCCATATTTAGTTGACTTTGGCATGGGAATAGCTCATCCACGCCTTGGGTGTCAAACGTCTCGTGTGGTTAACAACTCTAAATATGTAGGAAAAAACATATTGGAATAGCCTAGAAATGGTCTTGAAAAATATAGCCAATTGCCGCCTTTAATTGAATCAAATCGTCGAATCAAAGATAAAATAATGAGCAACTCGTCGAGTTTAGGTGGAGACTCGCCGAATTGAATCGTGATATGGCAGAAATCGCGAATTTTCTCTTGGACTCGTCGAGTTGTGAGTATGCACTTGACGAGTTTTTTTTTCTCTGTATGGCCAATTTATTTCTTTCTGCTTCAGGTCTATTTTTGAGGTAAAGGAGGGTATTAAGGCAACACACCCCCTCATTTTTCTTCAGTAATTAGACTTCTATTCAGCCATTTTAAGAGTCGGACTCGTAATACGACTCAAATCTTCTAATCTTCTCGTCTAGACTCGACCCCTCACTTTGTTTCCTCATGCTTTAAGTAATCATTCAAAACTCACACTATTTTCTGTAAAGATCAAAAACAAAAACCAAATAAAAAAGGAAAACAAACATCAACTTAAAATCCTAAATTACTCCTAGTTAACTAGAAGTTTTAAACAAAACAAACCAAAATAAGAGAACACACAAACAAAATAAAATTGTCTTAACATATCAAACAAAAATAAAAGAAAAGGATAGTCACTCCTCGTCCTCGTCATTTCGTCCTCCATATCTGCTACCACTACCACCGGCTCCACTTTGCCTAGCGCTCTTCGATCCTCCCAACTTTGAATGTGAAGGTATTTCGGGAAAGAATCATTACGGGGAATGTGTAGGTGGCTCATCATATGTTCAAGAACCATGTGGTTGTGATTCAAGCTACTACCTATGTCGTCTTGGTACGCCCTTAACTCCACATTGTATGGGTCCATAGGTGGCTCTTCGTCCACGGGAATAATGGCGGGTCTTCGTGTATGTGCGCTTGTCTAGGCCTCACCCTCCTTCCCAGCTCCTTCGGCACCACAAATTCATCTTCATCCAGATTAGCAAAGTTTCCCCCTCCATAATCTTTAACAATTCTAGCCCTGTTATAAAGAAGAGGACTAAATGAAGGTGATTGCACCAAAGATAAGTAATTCCTGACCCCTCTCTAGAAAACACCATAAGATCTTGCCAACCATGACACAAACATCCCACCACAAATTCGTGAAGTTTTCCGATCTTTCACCCCACACTCCGCTAGCTACCTTGCCAGGAAATAGGGAATGTTACAGTAAGTGTTTGGCATAATTTATACACCATAGGAAAAAGACATCATGGCTAGGCACTTTGTCATCATCTTTTTGCATGTTGATGGAGCTTCAAATGAATCAGTGGACGAGTCAGTGGACTGGTGACCTAATACTTGCCTCTTGTGCGGCCGATGGTATATAAACTCCATTCGCTATTGTCGACCACCAATTAGGTCCGGCCTCCCTATTCGGAAATTCTTTATGGCAACTATCGAAAAACATACCAAAAGCTTCAATCATCACTTCTGCTTGATTATATAACTCCATTATCCATGCCAATCCTGCTATGGTGCACTCCATATATTTACCACATGAGAAAAGGTCAATGCATTTGTGTTATAGTAGTCATCTCGACCCCGGAATGTAACCGTAGCATAAAATTCCAAGCACAACTCCTGGTATACTGGTTCTTGCAACTAGAATAACCTTCTCCATGCATTACACGTTATCCTAAACCCATTATTTAAAAACACCTTCGTCAAATACGAGTTCATGGCTTCCACCAAACCCACTTGCTCTAACCATGAAAAATTCAATTCATTTGGTAAATAAAACTCCTTCTTTTTAGTGTTTCTAGCTTCTTCTTCTACACAACCAATATTTTTTGAGACCCAATTTGTGGAAAATTAACCAAGGGAAGTCCCCTTGGTTCCTTGGAACTTGTTGACTCCTGTGTCTGCGCATTTTTCTGCAAAAACAAACAGCAAGAAAAACAAACAAACCATAAAATATGTGTAACGACCGAAAAATACAACCAATTTAAATTTTTCAAAAACATCTCAATTCCATTAAATCTTTAAAAAAAGGTTTTCAATACAAAACATTTAACGTGTTCCCAGAATCACAATACTATGAAATCATGAGGAGCGGTACGACCACACCTTCGCCTTGCCACAGTCTCCTGAAGAACCTGAAAAACATGAAACCACAACTGTAAGCCCGAAAGCTTAGTGAGATATCCCCAAAATACCAACCACAAATACCATACACGCATAACATGCCATAACATATCCGATCATAGAACAGCCATGCACTTCGGGTCTACTGTGTGACTGGTCTGACGCACCGGCCTACAGTCCACCTGGTCCACCCTCCGAGTCTATCCACATACATCGAGTCTACAATGTGATTGGTCCGCCCACTCCCGGGCCTTCAATCCACGTGGTCCACTCTCTAAGTCTACAGTATGACTAGTCCGCCCGCACCGGGCCTTCAGTCTATCTGGTCCACTCTCCGAGCCCTCGGCACGTCTGGTCCGCCCTTTCGGGGCCTACAGCCTATCCGGACCGCTCGTTGGGCCTTCGGGACAACCGGTCCGCCCTGGGTATCTTGGCCTACAGCACGCAGCAGGACCCGCCTCAACCCAACTCCAGTCCAAACAACCATGTTCACATATACATACAATCATATAGCAATTCACAGTCAACAAGCAGATCAAACAGATCACATAGCACATCATCATCCTAACCAGGATACCAACCTAACAGATCACTAGCATAGCATCTCCCTATCTCTCAGGATACCGATCTCAATCAGGCCTCTAACATATACCATCCTAACTCACAGGATGCAAACATATCAAAGCAGCAACATAATAACAACTACCCGGATCTCAATCCGATAAGGGCCGGCCTTGGTGCCTTAGACCCTGTTGATATAGTGAGGATAACTCACCTCGAAACTGCCGACTGAACAGATAACCCGAGCCGCTCTGACCACTGATACGATCTCCACCACTGGCCAACCACCAATGCACTGAACTCAAAACAATAATCAACAATTACCACAATGCCCCTGGAAACCACTGGTCAACCCTTGGTCAAAGACAAGGTCAAAGTCAACCCCTGACTGACTCTACTCGCCGAGTCAACCCGATGACTCGCCGAGTCCCCATACTCAGAACTTCCCTCAATCTGCGACCTAACTTGCCGAGTCACCCCGAGACTCGTCGAGTTCAACAACTCCAAGTCCACTCGCACACAACTCACCGAGTCATCCCTTGACTCACCGATTCTCGACTCGACCAGAACATATTGGGACTCTTCGACAAGACTCGCCGAGCCCAAGAACAGACTCGCCGAGTCTAAGGCTATCTTTAACCTACTCGCCGAGTTGTTCATACAACTCGCCGAGTTCCAGGCCATCTTCAAGCAACTCGTCGAGTCCACCCATGTGACTCGCCGAGTACCACCGGTCTGAATCCATACAGAAGCACTCCAGGCCATGCAATTGCTCCAAAACATAGATCTAGCCTCCTACAACTCATCCATCACGTAAAGTGGCAAACTTTACGTGAATCCAAAGAGATCTATGCATTTTGCACATTAGGTCTAAGGTTTGGGACATGATAGCTTCATCCAACACTCAACACAGGGACTTTCATGCATTCCAACTCTTCTCCATTCCAGATCTGAGGTAGCAACCTCAGATCTAGCCTTTAAACCCCAATACATCCAAAGGATATGATCTCAACACCCCCAAAATGAAGAATCTAGACAATAGCAGCTCAAACAATGGAAAGATACCTCAAAAGGAAGCTCCAAGAGAAGATTATCCCGAATCCTTGCAAAGCCCTTTGATCCAAGCCTCTTTTTCTTTGGAATCTCTTCAACAACCACCTCTTCAAGCTCCAATTTGCTCAACAATGGTGCTTCTCCGCGATTTAGGGTTTTCTGGGGCTCAAGGGGGGTGATAAAGAGGCTGGGAGGGAAACATAATGTTCTTTATATAGGGCTCAACCCCGAGAATTAGGGTTTTCTCCACTCAGCGCCTACTCGCCGAGTCCATCTTACTGACTCGCCGAGTCGGCTACTTAACACGCGACCCAGTCGTGACTCTACACGCTGAGTCCACCCAGGGACTCGCCGAGTCACTCTTTCCCAATTTACTCTTTTAGCCCTTCAACTTTACTCTTGATATTTCGGGATGTTACAATTCTCCCCCACTTAAATTAGGCTTCGTCCTCGAAGCCTACAGCAATCCAAACCCAAAGATACTCCCACAACGCGCCACCTGGCCTTAGCCTGGCTAAGTCCCTCAAGGCATACCCATCGAAACTCAAACACACTTTCTTTCTCTTACGGTGTCCTGATCACCGTCTCGAGCCGGGCACTGGCTGTACCCTCTGATAATCACAATCAATAACCGCGAATTACCCATGACACATCACTGCCCCAAATCTCAACAATCACTCGACCCATAAGGGCTTAGAAAGCCATGAACCATCGGATCCCGGATCCGAATCCCACTCTATCCATTTCGCGACGACGGAAAGACCCATTCTCGCTCTCAGAGCAACTCCCACGAGTTCTCCTCTTGCCATCACATACACATACTGAACTTGCTCTAGCACTCTCAGGTTGGGAGAACCTGATACACTGATGATATCCTCCAACACTCCCAGGATGAATCGCTAATACATACACAATTCCTGTTCAGAATCACACTGAGAGCTCAAGACACCCCCCCCCCCCCCCCGCATCCCTTCCGAGCCTCTTGGCTTTACCCCTGCGGAATTCCCTCCGCGACCTCAGCAGACATCCCAAACCGGATGTGCTTCAATTCCACTGCCGCAAACACGTTGCTCAATAACCATACTTGGATTACTCTAATCATAACTCTGCTCTGCCACTTTCACTTCCATGAACTTGCACTCCCTCTCGGAGTTACACACCTCTCTCACTTCCTTTTCCAAGGAATCCACTTGGCCATATTGTCATTCCAACAAGTGCCACGGTGCTCGCCCAACGCTACACCACCCTTTTTAGCATATCCGCTATCCATCCAACACACATACTCTGACTCTCGTCGCAGGGACTCTCAAGCCCATGCACTATCTCCACTAATCAAGATCACTACCCGGGGCCAGACCTTCTAATGCAGTCACACTGCAACATACACAACCCATAACCTCGCACTGATCGAACAATACCTGCAGAGTCTTCAGCATGACTGGACCGCCTCACCAGGCCTTCAGCCCATCTGGACCACTCTCTCAGAACCTTCAGCCAATCTGGACCGCTCTCAGTGCCTTCAGTTTGGCTGGACCGTTCTCCGAGCCTTCGGCCTGACTAGTACGCCTACCGGCCTTCAGTCTATCCAGACCGCTCAACTAGCATTCAACGTTCCGGGCTTCCCCCCCCCCCCCCCGAAATCCTCCCATGCATACCGTTCTAGCCCTTTAAGGGTTCCGAACTCTAACTCTATCAAACATACTCGATCCCGGCCTGCTCCCAGGCCCTCCACAATCAAATGCCCTAGGTCTGTATCCTGCCCCGCATGTCCGACACGTACTCCTATCAGCCTATACTCTGGGCTGACAGAACACTTGCTGAATCCCAACAGCTAAGCACTCTCAAATACTCATCGATCTCCCGGAGAATTCTCCGATTCTCCCCCACTTGGGCACTAACTACCAACCACCGGTCGCCATCACCGACCTCCCAGAACAACTCTTTCACAAAGAAAACACTTACACGCGGACTGCTTCCCACAAGCATAAGCAACCTCAACGAGATCTCGCATCAACACCGATCAATCCTGCTCGAAAGAAACTCAAACTGTATCTAGCCACTCCTCAGAAAGCAGATGCTACCCGGCCTGAAACCCAATGCCGAGTTGCCACTAATAACCCTTATGAATGACAACCAATGGAATTCCCAAAACAAAAACCCATAACCAAAACCACAACCCGCAAAAGACGAATACCGCATCGAAATCTACACAAAGATACCAGCACAAAACAAAACACCACAATAATTACAAGATAACAAGACATCAAGAAAGAAACATACCCGCAGCTGCATCCGGCACTGCCCTGACCTCCTCTGCTACAAGCTGAAAAGCACGACCTTGAGCCCTTGGGGGCTCTGCTCCACCCTGACCTCCACCTGCGATCCTCAAAGTGGCCGGTGCTGGAGCCTGCACCGGACCTGCAACAAGCTGTGGACAGTTGACCCTTAAATGCCCAACCTGATGACAATGATAGCAAATCCTCAAATCCCGAACTGGCGCTGACTGCCGACATTCCCTCGCATAGTGCCCCTCCTTTCCGCACTTGCGGCATGCACCACCGGACCTACAAGCTCCGGTGTGACCCTTCCCACACTTCCCACAAGTGTGGCTGCTCAGATCACCCACTCTAACATCAACGGTCCTGGACCGTTTCGGCGCCGGCTGCGACTGCACCGGAGCTTGCCTCAGCTCACGCAACTACAACTCAATCTCTAACTCACGCCGCCTAGCGGCTTCCTGAAACTCCAACAATGTCCCGCACCTCTGCGCAGACACAAACTGCCTGATATCCCTCTTGAGCATGCTCAGATATCGAGACATCTGAGCCTGCTCCGAAGCGAACTCTGGGCAAAACATCGCCCTCTCAGTGAACATTCTGGTGATCTCAATCACCGACTCCGAATCCTGCTTCAGCTCAAGGAACTCCTGAGCCAATCTCTCCCTCTCAACCTGCGGAACATAACGAGTGATGAACATCTCTCGGAACTGATCCCATGATACCGCAGCCCTCTACGCATCTGAATATGACCCCGTGGTCAATCTCCACCAATCCTTCGCCCCGAGCCTCAACAGGTTCAGAGCACACCTCACCCTCTGATCAGCAGGGCCTGAACAGGTGAAGAAACACCCCTCCACGTCTGATAACCACCTCATAGCAACAATCGGGTCCTGAACTCCATCGAATGTGGGAGGCTTCGTATTATCGAAGTCCCGATACTGAAAACCCCGACTAGCTCCTCCCCCTGCCACTGCTACAGCTGCTGTAGCCGCCGCGACAACCATCTCAGTGAGAGTCGCATAGCGCTCATCAAAATACTCAACCATGGCGGTCTTAATCGACCCAAACAACTCTAGCAACTCAGCCCGAAACAACTCAGCAATCTCATCACACAGGATCTCACGAATCCTCGCATCCAACTCACTCGTGCTCATCTGACCGATAACCTCGGGCGGCACCGATCCGCCCGGAACTCCCTCTCCAGCTCCCGATCCTGATTTGGATCCACTCTCATCATGCCTCGGAATCTCCATACTGAAAAACACCACACAAAATCTCAGACTCTTCCCACCATCCTGGGATCCAACTCCCTCAACCCAACCCTAGAGATCATGGTTTCCCTGATACGCGTATGGGTCCTGTGCTTTCAGTAGTACGGGCCCATACTACCTTCCACACCTACCCATATTTGTATGAAGTACTACCACAACGCCCTAGAGAAACATGCATAACAACGCTCAACCCTCACCACCAGAGGAACACTAAAAATATCCCATAAGGAACCCTAGGCTACAGGCATCACAAATCAGGCAACATATCATGAAATCCTGAAGATCCCTAGCCTATCACTAGCATGCTGTTCTATAAAAGCTCAAAACAAATAACATGCATGGTATTTTCGGGTTACTTACTGGCTTCGGCTGATCGTACCTCCGCGTCCTCCCTTACTCATTTTGAAAACCATTTAAATACTCTTTTGAAAACTCTCCTCGATTTGAGACTGGAGTCACACGAATGTTCCTCCAATTCACTCAAACCAAGGCTCTGATACCAACTTGTAACGACAGAAAAATACAACCAATTTAAATTTTTCAAAAACATCTCGATTCCATTAAATCTTTACAAAAAGGTTTTCAATACAAAACATTTAACGTGTTCCCAGAATCACAATACTATGAAATCATGAGGAGCGGTACGATCACGCCTTCGCCTTGCCACAGTCTCCTGAAGAACCTGAAAAACATGAAACCACAACTGTAAGCCCGAAAGCTTAGTGATATATCCCCAAAATACCAACCACAAATACCATACACGCATAACATGCCATAACATATCCGATCACAGAACAGCCATGCACTTCGGGTCTACTGTGTGACTGGTCCGCCGCACCGGCCTACAGTCCACCTGGTCCACCCTCCGAGTCTATCCACATACATCGAGTCTACAGTGTGATTGGTCCGCCCACTCCCGGGCCTTCAATCCACCTGGTCCACTCTCTGAGTCTATAGTATGACTGGTCCGCCCGCACCGGGCCTTTAGTCTATCTGGTCCACTCTCCGAGCCCTCGCCACGTTTGGTCCGCCCTTTCGGGGCCTACAGCCTATCCGGACCGCTCGTTGGGCCTTCGGGACAACCGGTCCGCCCTGGGTATCTTGGCCTACAGCACGCAGCAGGACCCGCCTCAACCCAACTCCAGTCCAAACAACCATGTGCACATATACATACAATCATATAGCAATTCACAGTCAACAAGCAGATCAAACAGATCACATAGCATATCATCATCCTAACCAGGATACCAACCTAACAGGTAACTAGCATAGCATCTCCCTATCTCTCAGGATATCGATCTCAATCAGGTCTCTAACATATACCATCCTAACTCACAGGATGCAAACATATCAAAGCAGCAACATAATAACAACTACCCGGATCTCAATCCGATAAGGGTCGGCCTTGGTGCCTTAGACCCTGTTGATATAGTGAGGATAACTCACCTCGAAACTGCCGACTGAACAGATAACCCGAGCTGCTCCGACCACTGATACGATCTCCACCACTGGCCAACCACCAATGCACCACTAGTCAACCCTTGGTCAAAGACAAGGTCAAAGTCAACCCCTGACTGACTCTACTCGCCGAGTCAACCCGATGACTCGCCGAGTGCCCATACTCAGAACTTCCCTCAATCCGCGACCTAACTCGCCGAGTCACCCCGAGACTCGTCGAGTTCAACAACTCTGAGTCCACTCGCACACAACTCACCGAGTCATCCCTTGACTCACCGATTCTCGACTCGACCAGAACATATTGGGACTCTTCGACAAGACTCGCCGAGCCCAAGAACAGACTCGCCGAGTCTAAGGCTATCTTCAACCTACTCGCCGAGTTGTTCATACAACTCGCCGAGTTCTAGGCCATCTTCAAGCAACTCGTCGAGTCCACCCATGTGACTCGCCGAGTACCACCGGTGTGAATCCATACAGAAGCACTTCAGGCCATGCAATTGCTCCAAAACATAGATCTAGCCTCCTATAACTCATCCATCACGTAAAGTGGCAAACTCTACGTGAATCCAAAGAGATCTATGCATTTTGCATATTAGGGCTAAGGTTTGGGACATGATAGCTTCATCCAACACTCAACATAGGGACTTTCATGCATTCCAACTCTTCTCCATTCCAGATCTGAGGTAGCAACCTCAGATCTAGCCTCTAAACCCCAATACATCCAAAGGATATGATCTCAACACCCCCAAAATGAAGAATCTAGACAATAGCAGCTCAAACAATGGAAAGATACCTCAAAAGGAAGCTCCAAGAGAGGATTATCCCGAATCCTTGCAAAGCCCTTTGATCCAAGCCTCTTCTTCTTTGGAATCTCTTCAACAACCACCTCTTCAAGCTCCAATTTGCTCAACAATGGTGCTTCTCCGCTATTTAGGGTTTTCTGGGGCTCGAGGGGGTGATAAAGAGGCTGGGAGGAAAACATAATGTTCTTTATATAGGGCTCAACCCTGAGAATTAGGGTTTTCTCCACTCAGCGCCTACTCGCCGAGTCCGTCTTACTGACTCGCGAGTCGGCTACTTAACACGCGACCCAGTCGTGACTCTACTCGCCGAGTCCACCCATGGACTCGCCGAGTCACTCTTTCCCAGTTTACTCTTTTAGCCCTTCAACTCTATTGTTGATATTTCAGGATGTTACAATATGTCAAAAATAAGTTTTCAATCGAAATTGGGTACTCTGCTAAAGCAACTCGTCGAGTTGACGAGTTCTATGAAGGTTGCGAATTTTTTTTCTGATTTCATCAGATTTGACCACTTAAACTCAAAATCATACCAGGGGTTTGTCTAGTGTAACGTCCCAAAAATACGAGCCAAAAATTTTATTTTTAAAACATGTACTTAAACATTAGGAATAAAACGTTCAACGATCATATCATTTCACAAAAGATATTGCATGTCTGGAAAACATTTTTATAAAACATAAAAGTGTCAGAGTACAAATCCCTAGGAAGATCTCATGATGCGGAATACAAGCAAGTGTGTGATGTACCGCTACCGCACCAACTCCTTCCCCTTCGAAGAAGAGGTACTTGAAACCAAATCTGAAACTGTAAGCACGAAGCTTAGTGAGTTCCCCCATCCTACTACATACCAAACAATCACACATCATACAGACTGTCGGGCAATTCTGGGGTGCACGACCTACCCAGTACGGCCATTCTGGGGTGCCGACCTACCCGTGTCAAGCCGTTCTAGGGTGCTGACTACCCATGTCAAGCCATTCTGGGGTGCTAACTACCCATTGGTCCTAACGATCAAACTTGGGGACTATTCCCCTCTTACTACCACTATCACATATAACATATCATGCCAGCATATAAACATAACATCGCATATTGTCATACATATCTGGGGTGTCTGACCTACCCTTCGGTCCTAACAACCAAACTCTACTATTATCACATATACATATCATACCAGCATACAAACATATCAGGTAGTAGCAAACCTAGATGATATCACAAAGACAATCATATAACATACAACTCCTACTGGTGTGCCGACATTGTGGTCGTAGACCCACCGCTACTAGAAGGTAACTCACCTCAAAGTAGTTGCTGATCGGTGTGGGAACTGACTGTCTTCTGCTGCTGCTGCTCTGGAAATCCTCTGGCTAATAATTCCCTCAAAACACTTAGTCAAATACTGCTAACCGTCCTTAGGTTAAAATGACCATTTACCCCTAACCAAACCAAGAGTCAAAGTCAAAGTCAACTGCCAGTTGACCCGACTCGCCGAGTTGGCTTGCCAACTCGCCAAGTCCCTATCCCTTTGTCTGACCATAACCCGTCTCTACTCGTCGAGTTAGGCATTGACTCGATGCATTTTCCTTCTAAACCAAAGACCAATAGTCCTTCATCCTACTCGCCGAGTTGTATGAACAACTCACCGAATTCATCGTCATCCGAAGAACACTCTATGTTGAGACTCGCTGAGCTATATGAGCAACTCGCCGAGTTTGTTCTTGAGGCAAGAAGATTGCCTTGAACTCGCCGAGTCAGGGCATCGACTCGCCGAGTTCCTTCATGAGTGAGTCTGGCTTCCGACCCACTGAGTCACACCCCATGACTCACTAATCCACCCCACAAACGTGAAAATAGGGAAAACTCGGGGACTCGCGACTCGACTCGTCGAGTCCGATGAACGACTCGCCGAGTCTGTCACATGCAAATACTATATACTTGATTTTGCTTGAATCCAGCTCATGCCATTCATAGATCTGGGTTTCTAGGGCATGAATAACACGTAAAGTTTCCAACTTTACATGTAAATAATCACCAAAGAAGGTTTTAGGGCTCAAAATGCACTAAAAGGGTAGATCTAGGGCTTTCATGCAATATGGCTCCATAAAGGCAGTAGATCCAAGCTCCTGGAGCTCAATCATGCCTAGATCTAGAGGCTAAACAACTTATTACAAACCCTAATACACAATTAAGCTTGGGGAAAGGCTCAAGAAGGACTTTCATGGAGCTATAAGGGACTATAAGCATGAAAACAGACGAAAATCGAGTTATACCTCAAGGAAATCATTGAGATAACACAAGGATGCCTGGCCTCCTTCTTCTCTTCTTGATCTACTCTTCTTTCTTCTTAAAATCTTCAAGAAACACACCAAAGCACTTCAATATCACAAGAAATAAGGGTTAGAACGATGTTGGGAGCTCTGAGGGTGAAGGGGGCGAGGTGGGGGCGCATAAGGTTGGTTTAAATAGGGTGCAAACCCTTGGAATTTAGGGTTTCACAAGACAGCGGGGACTCGCCGAGTCGCCAACTTAAACGTGCCCCCAAACCCGTCTCTACTCGGCGAGTCGGGCCTACAACTCGCCGAGTCCATGGCTAAAAATGTAAAATACTTAGATAAATTTTACGTACCAGGAACCAGGTGCTACAAATCTCCCCCACTTATTTTAGACTTCGTCCTCAAAGTCTGCTGCTCGATCCTGAAACAGCTCGGGGTAATGCTCCATCATTTCTTCCACCGGCTCCCAAGTCCATTCCGAACCCTTTCGGTGCTACCATTGCACCTTTACTAATTCCACCCTCTTGTTCCTCAGATCCTTCGACTTCCGGTCGAGGATTGCAATTGGGCGCTCAATGTAATTCAGGTTGTCATCAACCTGTATATCCTCTAGCGGCACCACCGCTGAATCATCCACTAGGCACTTCCGCAGCTGGGAGACATAAAAAGTGCTATGGATCTGACTGAGCTCGGCTGGCAGATCCAGCCTATATGCTACCTTTCCCACCCGGGCTACAACCCTGAATGGACCAATGTATCTCGGGCCCAACTTGCCCTACTTCCTGAATCGAATGACACCTTTCCATGGCGACACCTTCAGGAGAACCATATCCCCGACCTGAAACTCCAGGTCTGAACGACGCTTGTCGACGTAACTTTTCTGCCGACTCTGCGCAATCTGAAGCCTGCTTCGAACTTGCTGGATCCTCTCGGTCGTCTTGAGCACTACATCGATGCTCCCCAGGACCCTCTGGCCAACTTCACTCCAACATATCGAGGTCCTGCACCTCCGACCGTACAACATCTCGAATGGAGGATGATCAATACTCGCGTGGTAGTTGTTGTTGTACGAGAACTCAGCCAAGGGAAGATAGGTATCCCAACTACCACCAAAGTCTAGCACGCATGCCCGCAACATATCCTCCAAATTTTGGATGGTCTGCTCACTCTGACCATCCGTCTGCGGGTGAAAGGCGGTGCTAAAATGCAGACGAGTGCCCAACTCATCATGAAACTTCTTCCAAAACCTAGAAGTGAACCGCACATCTCGATCGGATATCACTGACACTGGCACCCCGTGCCGCGCCACTATCTCGCTGATATAGATATCGGCCAACTTTTCAACCAAGATACTCTCCTGAATCGGAATAAAATGGGCCTTGACCTTGACCTTCCTGCAGGTCAAACACCGCTCGACGTACCACGCTACATCCCGCTTCATGCACGGCCACCAGTAGTCTAGGCGAAGATCCGGATACATCTTCGTCGCCCCTAGGTGAATAGAGAATTGGGATGTGTGCGCCTCCTCCATCAAGATATGACGCACACCTCTGTGATACGGCACCCACACCCTGCAGTGTAGTGTCAATAACCCTCGGCTATCATAATCGAAGGAGGGGACTTGACCCACTATTCGCTCACTCTTCCGATGTTCCTCCTTCATAGCCTCCTGCTGAGCTTCCCGAATCTGCTCTAACAGGGGAGTCACCATAGTCATCCTCATGCAAATATCCCTGATCGGTGCCGCCTTGCCGCTAAGCGCATCGGCCACCACATTGGCCTTCCTCGGGTGATAAAGGATCTCGCAATCATAATCCTTCACCACGTCCAACCACCGACGCTGCCTCATGTTCAGATTCGACTGATCCATGAGGTACCTCAAACTCTTGTGGTCCGTGAAAATGTTACATCGAACCCCGTAGAGGTAATGCCGCCAAATCTTGAGGGCGAAAACCACCGCCCCCAACTCTAAATCATGTGTCGGGTAGTTCGCCTCGTGAGGCTTCAGCTGCCTCGAGGCATAAGCAATGACATGCCCCCTCTGCATCAATACTGCGCCTAAGCCTGAGATCAACGCATCACAGTACACCACAAAATCCTCGACGCCCTCGGGTAGGGCTAAGATTGGCGCCTCGAACAATCTCTGCCTCAGAATCTCGAACGCTGCCTGCTGCTCAGGCCCCCATCGAAAGACCACGGCTTTCCTACTCAACCGTGTTAGGGGTACAACTATATTGGAGAAATCCTGAATGAATCTCCGATAGTAACCTGCTAATCCTAGGAAACTCCGAATATCGGATGGAGAGTTAGGAACCTCCCATCTCAGCACGGCCTCCACCTTGGCCGGGTCTACTGAAATCCCATTCTGGTTGACGAGGTGCCCAATATACTGCACCTCGTGCAACCAAAACTCACATTTGGAGAACTTGGCGTACAAGCTCTCCCTCCTCAAGATCTCCAAAACCTCTCTAAGATGCTCCTCATGCTCCTCCTGCGTCTTGGAATAAACCAAGATGTCATCAATGAAAACTATCACCGATTGATCCAGCATCGGTCTACACACGCGGTTCATGAGGTCCATGAACGCGACAGGAGCATTGGTGAGCCCAAACGGCATCACCACGAACTCATAATGGTCATAACGCGTCCGGAACGCGGTCTTCTGTACATCCTCCTCTCTGACCCTCATTTGATGATAACCTGAATGCAAATCGATCTTGGAGAAGCAAGATGCTCCCTGTAACTGATCAAAGAGGTCACCAATCCTCGGGAGTGGGTAACGGTTCTTCACCGTTACCTTATTCAGCTCTCGGTAATCTATGCACATCCGATGCGACCTGTCCTTCTTCTTAAAAACAGGATCGGGGCTCCCCAGGGTGAACTGCTCGGTCGAATAAATCCCTTGTCTAGCAGCTCCTGCAGCTGCGTAGACAACTCTTGCATCTCGGGAGGAGCCAACCGATAGGGTGCCTTGGCTATCGGAGCCGCACCAGGAACTAGGTCGATCCTGAACTCTACTTGACGTTTTGGAGGTATTCCAGGAAGCTCCTCCGGGAACACATCAGCGTAGTCTCGCACCACTGGAACCGCGCTCACCGTAGCCTTACCCGTCTCCCAGCTATCCATAACATACGCGACATATCCCGCGCATACCTGCTGAAGGTAGTGCCTAGCTCTCGCTGCTGAACATACTGCAGGTCCACGCTGTGGCCTCTCGCCGTGGATCACCAACTCTCCCCCACTCGGGGTCCTGATCCGCACTAGCTGCTGCGCGCAATCTATCACCGCCCCATTAGGGCTCAACCAATCCATGCCTATAATCACCTTGTTCCCCCGCAACGGGATGAGATCCAAATCCACCAAATAGCGCTCCTCAAATAATCTTAGCACACAATCCCTGAATACTGCTGATGATCGCACCGATCGATCATCGGAAATCTCTACCTCTAAAGGGCAATCCAACATGCCCGAAGTCTCAACAAACCTCTTGCTAAGCGCAAGGGAAACAAATGATCGGGTGGCACCCGAGTCAAACAACACCTGAACAGGAATACCGTTCACATGGAACGATCCTAATGCATATAAACAGAGCACATATCAATATCATAACATCATAAAAATAAAGTAGAGGGAAAGAATCATACCTGTCACCACATCGGGTGCGGCGCGTGCCTCCTCTGTCGTCAGCTGAAATGCCCGGCTCCTCACCACTAGAGCCTCTGCCTTGCCCTGCCGGCCATCTGTGATCCACAGGGTAGCTGGAGTCGGCGCCTTAACTGGCGCTGATCCTGTCAACTGGGGGCAACTGGCCTTCTTGTGGCCCCTCTGGTTGTAGTGAAAACACAGCAACTATGATGTCTGAATCACAGGTGTATGGGTGGTACAATCCCTGCTGAAATGCCCCGTCTTGTCGCACTTATAGCAGCCCGACGATCCCAACCTACATGCCCCCTCATGAGGCCTGCCGCATTTCTTGCAGCGGCTCGGTCCTGACTGGCCTTTCGGCCTCCCATCTGATCCCTTGGGCTTCTTCCTCGAAGCCCCTCCTGCCTGTCCCTCCTCTGTCTTCCTCTTCCGGATGTGCTCCAGATCTATCTCCCTCTCCCTCGCCCTGGCAATCATAGAGTCCAAGGTAGGGTAAGCTGAAAAACTGACATGCTCTCGAATATCAGCTTGGAGCATGTCATGGTAGCACGTCCTCCTCATGTCCTCATCACCCGCATACTGGGGCACCAACAATGCCCTCTCCCGGAACTTGGCGGTGATCTCCACCACAGTCTCAGTCGTCTGCCTCATATCCAAGAACTCCCTGGCCAGCTGCTGAAGCTCGACAGCCGGTGCAAACTCTACCCATAATCTGGTCGCGAAGTCCGACCAGATCATAGCCTCGACAACCGAGGCTCCCAACGAGTCACCCACGGACTCCCACCAATCCCTAGCTTGATCTCGTAAACACCCTTCTGCAAACCTCACCTTCGACCCCTTAGGGCAGAAGCTAATCATTTGTGCAGACTCAACATCTGCAATCCATCCCCTGGCAGCTATGGGGTCCTTTGCCCTGAGAAAATCCGGCGCACCACTGCCCCTGAAGTCCTTGAAGGACAGTGTGCGAGATCCCAACTGGCTAGATGCCATGTCGCTCCTGAATGCCCGGAGGCGATCCTCCATCAACTTCAATATCCCTTCCTTGATCGACCCGAAGATAATGGGGGTCGACTCAAGGATGCCTCTGGTCATCTATGACGCGATGAACTCGCGTAACCCCTCATTTACTGGCTCGGAACCTGATCCCGAACCCGATCCCTCTCCTGTACTGCCAACTGCTAGCCTCGAACGTAGTACCACCATTCTGAAATACATAAATAATAACCGTTAGCGATACTGACACCTCTGGAGGTATCACACCTACTACAAGTTACTTGGTCTTATCTTGGGCCTCCTCGGTTCGGGTACGGATCCTATGATTTCAGTAGTACGGGCCTATACTACCTTCCACATCTATCCGTACCTTCTCCAAGGACTGCCTTGACTCCACCAGGTCCCTTTCACTATCGGTGATCACTGCTATACTCATCCTAGGCTTGCCCTAAGAAATCTATAACTCCACTCTACCCGGTCCTCAGCTGCTGAAGGCCTCCTTGTAATGCCAGTTAGCCATTACCTGAATACCATCACATGTGGTGAGGCTCAGATAATCATTTGAGTAACAGACTCGGCTCTACAACGGTTAGACTCAGACAAGAGCTACGCAATAGAGCCAAATCTAGCACTCTAAGATTATCCAACCCTGATCACATGTGACGTGACATATTCACCTAATGTCTAAATCCCATCACTCAGAGTCCCACGAAGCATAAAGCAAGCAGCATTCAGACCACAGGAAACAATCTCAAGCAAATCCGTCCTCATAAAGAGAAACCGACTAGCATACAATGCTAAACTCATACTATCATGTATAACCTAAACAGGCTATCCTACTGTTGTCTACTCAATTTTAGCATGCAGTTTTCATACACTGAAGCACATAAAGCAGACACATAAGGCATCACTCCTAGATCCTTAGTCCTAGTCTAGCATGCTGTTCTACTGAAACTAATAAACATAACATAAACTTGTATGGGTACTTTGGGGAATACTTACTTAAGCTTGGCCGGTCGCGCATATCACACACTTCGCTCCTTCTTAAAACTCTTTACTTATCTTTTTAGAAAATATTTTATTCTTTAAAATCTTTTAATCCCTCGATTTGAGTTCAGACACCCCCGAAGGTGTGTCTGAATCCCTCAAACCAGGGCTCTGATACCAACTTGTAACGTCCCAAAAATACGAGCCAAAAATTTCATTTTTAAAACATGTACTTAGCAAAACATTAGGAATAAAACGTTCAACGATCATATCATTTCACAAAAGATATTGCATGTCTGGAAAACATTTTTATAAAACATAAAAGTGTCAGAGTACAAATCCCCAGGAAGATCTCATGATGCGGAATACAAGCATGTGTGTGATGTACCGCTACCGCGCCAGCTCCTTCCCCTTCGAAGAAGAGGTACCTGAAACCAAAACTGAAACTGTAAGCACGAAGCTTAGTGAGTTCCCCCATCATACCACATACCAAACAATCACACATCATACATACTGCCGGGAAATTCTGGGGTGCCCGACCTACCCGGTACGGCCATTCTGGGGTGTCGACCTACCCGTGTCAAGCCGTTATGGGGTGCTGACTACCCATGTAAGGCCATTCTGGGGTACTGACTACCCATCGGTCCTAACGACCGAACTTGGGGACTATTCCCCTCTTACTACCACTATCACATATAACACATCATGCCAGCATATAAACATAACATCGCATACTGTCATGCATATCTAGGGTGTCTGACCTACCCTTCGGCCCTAACAACCGAACTCTACAATTATCACATATACATATCATACCAGCATACAAACATATCCGGTAGTAGCAAACCTATATGATATCACAAAAACAATCATCTAACATACAAATCCTACTGGTGGGCCGACATTGTGGTCGTAGACCCACCGCTAATGGAAGGTAACTCACCTCAAAGTAGCTGCTGATCGGTGTGGGAACTGACTGTCTTCTACTGCTGCTGCTCCGGAAATCCTCCGGCTAATAATTCCCACAAAACACTTAGTCAAATACTGCTAACCGTCCTCGGGGTAAAATGACCATTTACCCCTAACCAAACCAAGAGTCAAAGTCAAAGTCAAAGTCAACTGCCAGTTGACCCGACTCACCGAGTTGGCTTGCCAACCCGCCGAGTCCCTATCCCTTTGTCTGACCATAACTCGTCTCTACTCGTCGAGTTAGGCATTGACTCGACGAGTTTTCCTTCTAAACCAATAGTCCTTCATCCTACTCGCCGAGTTGTATGAACAACTCGCCGAGTTCAACGTCATCCGAAGAACACTCTATGCTGAGACTCGCCGAGCTGTATGAGCAACTCGTCGAGTTTGTTCTTGAGGCAAGAAGATTGCCTTGAACTCGCCGAGTCAGGGTATCGACTCGCCGAGTTCCTTCATGAGTGAGTCTGGCTTCCGACCCACTGAGTCACACCCCATGACTCACTACTCCACCCCGCAAACGTGAAAAGAGGGAAAACTCGGGGACTCGCGACTCGACTCGCCGAGTCCGATGAACGACTCGCCGAGTCTGTCACATGCAAATACTATATACTCGATTTTGCTTGAATCCAGCTCATGCCATTCATAGATCTGGGTTTCTAGGGCATGAATAACACGTAAAGTTTCCGACTTTACATGTAAATAATCACCAAAGAAGGTTTTAGGGCTCAAAATGCACTAAAAGGGTAGATCTAGGGCTTTCATGCAATATGGCTCCATAAAGGCAGTAGATCCAAGCTCCTGGAGCTCAATCATGCCTAGATCTAGAGGCTAAACAACTTATTACAAACCCTAATACACAATTAAGCTTGGGGAAAGGCTCAAGAAGGACTTTCATGGAGCTATAAGGGACTATAAGCATGAAAACAAAGGGAAACCAAGTTATACCTCAAGAAAATCACTAAGATAACACTAGGATGCTTGGCCTCCTTCTTCTCTTCTTGATATACTCTTCTTTCTTCTCAAAATCTTCAAGAAACACACCAAAGCACTTCAATCTCACAAGAAATAAGGGTTAGAACGATGTTAGGAGCTCTGAGGGTGAAGGGGGCGAGGTTGGGGCGCATAAGGTTGGTTTAAATAGGGTGCAAGCCCTTGGAATTTATGGTTTCACCAGACAGCGAGGACTCGCCGAGTCCATAATGTGGACTCGCCGAGTCGCCAACTTAAACGTGCCCCCAAACCCGTCTCTACTCGGCGAGTCGGGCCTACAACTCGCCGAGTCCAAGGCTAAAAACGTAAAATACTTAGATAAATTTTACGTACCAGGAACCAGGTGCTACATCTAGGGTAGTAAAACACGTATTAATTCACAAGAAAACTAGTTAAAACATCCTATTTTGGTCAAAATTAAAACCCTAATGTTCATACCAAAGTTTAAAATGGGGGCTTTTCACAAAATGCAACCATCAAACATCTAAAAATCGAAACTTAAACAGATTTATGCATGAAAAATCTAACCTGTTTGAGAGTATTGGAGTAAGATCATGAAAAGTTGAAAGATATGCTTGAAAGGATACTGCTCGTCGAGTGGAGGCGTGGTGGGTGAAACTGATGATACTGTTCCCTTTTAGGGTCAAAACCCTAATTGACCATGTTTAAAAATCATTTTTTATTTTCGGTAAATAAAGTCTACTCGTCGAGTTGAGGACCCCCAAACTCGTCGAGTACAGACAGGTTCTGACAAAATATCGTGATTTTTCAAGTGCACTCGGTGAGTTTTAGGCTTTGTTTGAAAAAAATTTAGTTATCTTTAAATAAATTTCACCATACCCCACACTCAAACTTTGCTTGTCATCAAGCAACATTTTAAGCAAATCAGAAGAATTAGAGTGAAAATCCTAATAAAACACACAAAAATAAGGGAAATAAATCACTAAAACTAAAAGGAAAAAAATGGCAAAAGAAAGCAAACTCAAACAACAGGTTGCCTCCCGCAAGCACTTCTTTTTGAGGATTCTTTAGCTGGACTCCCTCCCGCCCTACGTTGTAGTGGTTTTCTCCAAATCCAATCCCTTTTCATTTCTTTCTTCACTTGGCATTCCTTCTTCATATCGCTTAAACCTATGCCCATTGACCTTGAAACTTGACCCATCCTTGTTCCATAACTCAATCACCCTGTATGGACAGCCATGCTTAATCGTAAAAGGCCCAGACCAATGAGTGCCCAATTTTACCGGAAAGAGCTTTAGTCTTGAATTGTACAATATAACTTTCTGGTTAGCTTCAAATTCCTTATTACCTTTCAACCTTGCACCACGCCACCTTTTTGTCTTAGCCTTATAGATCAACGAGTTATCAATTCCTCTAAGGCATTCATTTGCAAAATTCTATTAACACACAACTCAATTGGCTCAAAATTGTATGTTTTAAAAGCCCAATAAGCTTTATGCTCAAGCTCGACCGGTAGATGACATTTTTTACCATAGACTAACCTATAGGGTGTGGGTCCAGTGGGTGTCTTGAATGCAGTCTAGAATGCCCAAAACACATCATCTAATTTATCTGCCTAATTTTTCCTATTGCTACCCACCGATCTTTCCAAGATTCTCTTGAGTGTCCTATTTGTGATCTCGGTTTGCCCATTTGTTTGTGGATGGTATGGTCTTGACAAGCTATGGCGTACACCATATCTTTGTAACACCTTTGCTAGTTGTTCATTAGCAAAGTGGGTTCCGCTATCACTTATCAATGCCTTTTGTACTCCAAACCAATAAAATAATATTTTTAGAAACTTCACAACTACCCTTGCATCATTTGTTGGTAAGGCTTGCGCTTCTGCCCACTTTGACACATAGTCCACTGCTACAAGTATGTATTTATGACCTTTAGATGAAGGGAATGGTCCCATGAAATCCAAACCCCACACATCAAACACTTGACATACTTGAATGTTCCTTTATGGCATCTCATTCCTTGCAGAAATATTGCCCGAACTCTGGCAAGCATCGTACTCTCTCACATAGTTCACAACATCCTTGAAGATTGTGGGCCAATAAAACCCCACATCAAACACCTTTTTGGCTGTGTATTGTACCCCATGATATCCTCCCGCTGGCCCACTGTGGCAATGCTCTAGAATGTCACGAATCTCCCTTCCAAATACACATCTTCTAATGATTCCATCTGCACAACTCCTAAAAATACAGGGCTCATTCCAGAAATAATATTTAATTTCTGAAAAAAAAAAACTTCTTTTTCTGTTGGTGAGTGAGCCCTTTTGGAAGAAAATTTACTACCAGGAAGTTTGCAATGTGAGCATACCATGGTTCTTCCCCCATTATCACCATCAAGTACTCTTTAGGAAAGCTATCCCCAATACCCTTGTTGTTCATCTCGTCCCTCTCTGGATTTTCCTTTCTTGTCCTTGATCTTGATGTAAAATTCTTGAAGTAAAAGCACCCATCAAATCAATCTGGGCTTCGCATCCTGCTGGGCAAACAAATACTTGATGGCCGAATGGTCAGTAAAAATAGTAGTTTTAGACAAAATAAGGTAAGGACGAAATTTGTCAGAGGCATAGACCACGACCAATAATTCCTTTTCAGTTGTGGTATAACTCTCTTGGGTCGGATTTAAAGTCTTGCTCGCATAGTAAATGGGTTGAAAGTGCTTGTCAACCCTTTGACCAAGTACAACTCCTAAGGAAAAATCACTCACATCACGCATTATTTCAAAAGGGAAGTTCCAATTCGAGGCGATAATGATCGGGGCATTAGTTAATTTTTCTTTCAAAATATCAAAAGCAGCTAAACATTCTTTCAAAAAATTAAAAGGTGCATCTTTTAAAAGTAGTTGAGTTAAAGGTCTGGTTATTTTAGAAAAATCTTTTATAAAAAGGCAGTAAAAACCCATATGACCTAAAAAACTCCTAACGCCCTTCACATTGGTTGGTGGGGGTAATTTAGCAATGGTGTCAGTTTTTGCCCGATCCACCTCAATCCCCGATTTGGATAGTTTATGGCCTAAAACAATGCCTTCTTTCACCATGAAATGACATTTTTCCCAATTCAAGACTAAATTGGTCTTTTCACACCTAGCAAGCATCAAATCAAGGTTAGTAAGACAATCATTAAAAGAACAGCCAAAAACAGAAAATCCATACATAAATACTTCCATAAAATTTACCACCGTGTCATGGAATATCGCCGTCACGCATCGTTGAAAGCTTGTCGGTGCATTTCATAACTCAAAAGGCATGCGTTGATATGCGAATGTTCCACTTGGACAAGTGAAAGTCGTCTTCTCTCAATCATTTGGGTCAATAGGAATTTGGAAATAACTTGAAAATCCATTTAAGAAACAATAATAGCAATGGCCAGATAATCGCTCAAGCATTTGATCAATAAAAGGAAGAGGGAAGTGGTCTTTACAAGTGGCATCGTTTAGCTTTCGATAATTGATGCACACCTGCCAACTGGTTACCATTCATGTAATTATGAGCCCGTTCTTCTCGTTCGTCACGACTGTCATCCCTCCTTTCTTTGGTATTACTTGAACTGGACTAACCCATGGACTATCGGAAATCGAATATATGATCCCAGCATCTAAGAGCTTGACAACCTACTTCTTGACCACCTCTTGCATGTTCGGGTTCAACGCCTTTGATGTTGCACTACCAGCTTCATGCCTTCTTCAAGGTAGATCTTGTGAGGGCAATAAGAAGGACTAATTCCTTTTATGTCAGTGATTTTCCACGCGATGGCATTCTTTCTTTTCTTCAACACCTTTACGAGATCTTCTTTTTCTGTTGGTATAAAGTCAAAGTTTTCAACTCTAATAATTCTTCCAAAATGTCCACCGAGAAGGGCGGGGAACTCCCAATCCGACGAGTTCACTTGATATCTAGAAGGCGGGGAAATCCCAATCCAACTCGTCGAGTTGCAAGGGCAACTCGCCGAGTCCCCCTTCTTATTTTCTTGTTATGATGATACACCGAATGCAGGGACTCCAGGGTTTGGATCTGAAGCCCTAAGGTGTCTAGAAGGATAAAGTTTCCAACTTTACCCTCTACAACCATTCAAAATGCTAATAGGCCCTTATCAAAGGTTGGAAATCTGCAAAGCTTTGCCATAAGGTCGAAAATTCTAAGAATATGGAAGCCCTCCTTTCCAAAAGAGCTTCTAGTCCTCAAAATGTTCCAAAGATGGAGGCTTTATGGACATGCATGTCTAATGCATGTCCTTAGGTTAATATGGCAAAAAAGAAAGAAATATACCCTAAAAACCCTTGCATGGCGTCCTTTCTTGACTAAAGGCTAGATCTAGCCCACCTTGGGATCATTTTTCCCTAGAGATCCATAAAGTTGCAAACTTTATGAATCTCATGCATGCAATAAACAAGAAGGATAGGAAATGAAGAGTAAACTCAAGATCTAGCCATATGCTAAGATGAAAATCAAATCTTGAAGACTTACAGCAGTCCACAAGATGGTTAAGCTCAAGAGTGAGGGCTTGTTTTGCTGGATCTTCTCCTTATTCTCACTATCTCCTTCTTCTTAAGCTTCAAAAGTCACTCTAGCTCAAAAAATGAAAGATAATGGGGGTTATGGTTTAGCACAGACGTGCTTAGGGTTTGGAGGCTGATGGAAGGTCAACCTCATGGCTCTTAAGGAGATTATATAGGGTGAAGACCCTAAAATTAGGGTTTTTCCCTTATAGCACCTACTCGTCGAGTTAGCCTTCCAACTTGTCGAGTAGGGTGTAGATACTGCGTCCTTGAAAAGTCCTATACTCGACGAGTCGGTGATACAACTCGTCGAGTCCCATAATCGAAGTCCTAAAACTTGGAAAAATCAAATAATACATGGGACAGGTGTTACATTGAGGGCCTACGTCATTGATTTTGGTGGGAGTTGGGAATCCTACCTACCCCTCGCAGAGTTTTCCTACAACAACAACTTTCTTTCCAGCATTGGTGCTCGACCCTTCGAGCTGTTGTGTGGGCGGAGATGTCGTACCCTAGTATGTTGGGGTGAGGTTGGCCACCGGGTCATGGGACAGACCGAGGTGGTTCTACAGACTACTGAGAAGATTCATCAGATAAGGCAGCGATTGCAGACTGCTCAGAGTCGGCAGAAAAGTTATGCCAACCGGCACCGAAAGAGGGGAAAGTTGGGTCCCCAGTATATTAGACCGTTTTGGATTATTGTCAGGGTTGGCAAGGTGGCGTATAGACTGGACCTTCTGAAGGAGCTCCGTCAGATTCATATCACTTTCCACGTTTCAGACTTGTAAAAGTGCATATTAGAAAAGGATGTGGTAGTATCATTGGATGTCATTCAGGTCAAAGAACGCCTGAATTATGTGGAGAAGCCGATGGATGTCTTGGAAAGGAATATAAAGGTTCAACGGAACAAGGAGATATGGTGAAGGTACAGTTGCAGCATTAGAAGGGATCATAGTGGCCTTGGGAGCCGGAGGCCGAGATGCAGGACCATTATTCATATATGTTTGCTACAGTGGACTTCAAGGACGAAGTCTAGTTCAAGTGGGGGAGTGTTGTAACATTCGGGATTTCAATTATTTTTTTAATCCTTCCTTGGTATTTTAATAAGTCAATTTTGGCCCCTGATATTAGTTTGGACCTAGCCCTAGGGGTAGATTGGTAATTTTTGGAAGTTGAGTAGTACGGTGGGCGTACATTTGGGAACGCCATGCGTATTAAGGCACACCCTAGTACGCTAGGTGTACACTCATGTACGCCGGGCGAACGTATGTCCGAATAAGACCCTAATTTTTAGGGTTTGTGGGGTGTTTAAGCATCATTATGGGACATTGTGGCTCATTCTTTCAGCCTCCAAACCTCCCTTAGCCATCTTGAGATAACCCTAGCGTCATAGTGAGCATTTTGTGCTCATAAGTGTGTTTTGTGTGCCTTAAAAGAGAAGCTTGTGCATTAAGGAGTCAAGGGGGGAATATTGGCTTGTAGATCTTGGTTCATCATCTGTTTTGGGAGCTCCAGAAGGTACAAAGTTGCTACCTTTGTGTCTATCCCTTCTAGATCTATCCTTGGTGGCTTATTTGCAATCTTTTGTCCCATAAAGTACCATTATAATGCATGATTCGTTTTGGACGTTTTGAGCTGTCCTTTCAGACCCTAGGAAGGGTTCTCAGTGATAAAAATGAAGTCCTAATGGCTACAAATGTTCCATGCAATTTGTAGGAAGTTCTTATTGGATCAAGACCATGTATTAAGGACTTTTTGGACGTCCAAAGTCTTAAAGTTTGAGACTTTATGGTTCTAAGACACATTTGGTCAATGGATAAGTGCTTAAGCTATTAAGCACTTATTGGATTTTTTATTACAATGAGGGCATTCCCCGCGTAGAGAGCAGTATGCCCCGCATACGCAGTCAACATCCCCGTTTTCCAGTCAACGCTAGGCCCACGTACTCCTCGCGTAGCTTCGGGGTACGCCCAACGTACGCCCTTTAATGGGTTTTTGCGAGTTGGGATTCGGATTTAGGCTACCTATGGGCTAGTTTGGGCTTAGGCCCTTAATGGAATTTCTGAGTAGAAGTATTATGGGCTAGTTAAGGAAATTGGGCCTTAGGATGAGGTCTATTAGGGAGTTGGGCCCAATTTGGAAAACTGGGCCAATTTTGGGCCTTGTATATTTTGGACCTTTTGGATCAAGGTTGGACTTGGGATTTGGCCTAGTTAAGTAAGAGTTAATGGACAGTTATGAGTTAAGAGATTTGAAGTGTTAATCTAATTATTAGTTGAAGGTTTAATTATTTTGATAGTTCGAGGTTTTCGTGAGCCAGCGGCCGGAGGATTTGTTTGATATGTCAGAATGAGGTGAGTTTTTCCTCACTATACTTATGGGTCGAAGGCACCAATGTCAGCCCTTGTTGGGTGTTTATCCTAGTGGAATGTTGCTATGTTGCTATGACATGTTAAATCTGTATCCTGATAGATTGGATGATGCCATGCTTAGTGATCTGTAAGATCTGCATGTTTATCTGTAGACTGGTTATGTGTTTAATTGCTATATATATCGACATGTATGTATGTGTGTGTGTGGTCGGGATGAGGTTGTGTTGTAGGCCAACAGACCCAAGGGGGTCCAGATAGACTGAAGTCCTGCGAGGCGGTCTAGCCAGGCCAAAGGCCCGACGAGCGGTTCGGATAGGTTGCAGGACCTGTGTGGTGGTCCAGTCATGCCGAAGGCTTAAGAGCAGCCCAAATACGTTGAAGGCCCTGCAAGGTGGTCCAGTCAGGCTGAAGGCACAATATGCTTGTTGTTATTGTTTATGTTTATGTGGTAGTATTTTGAGGAAGACTTACTAAGCTTTGGGTTTACAGTTCTGGATTTTGTTTCAGGTACATCGGATGATCGCGGGAAGGTGAAGCCTTGATTGTGCACCTCCTCATATTTTATGTTATGATTTCTGGGATTTCTCTGATGTTAAACTATTTTCAAAACAATTTGTAAACAATGGCTGGTTTTGGAATTTTTGAAAATTTTAAAATTTTTATGAATTTTTTGGATGTTACATAATAACAATCATAAACTCGAAATCTAATGTTATCAACATGATTAAAAACAAAGATTAAGAGAAAAGTGATACTTTAATGCCTGTGATCTCTTCAAACTTAAGCTCCCAGTTAATAATCGAAAACCAAAACTTCTCTGAACCTTTCTAGCCTCCAAAAATCGTCCAAATCCTCCAACATTCGTTAGGGTTTCAGGATTAAATGGTCTATATATAGATTCCCAAATTTTGCTCCAACTCGTCGTGTTTTTAAGATAAACTCGTTGAGTTTTTTACTTAATACGCATGTAGGGCAAGGCATCCTTGTATCGGGAACTTTCCTGCCAACTCGTTGAGCTCCTCTTCATTTAAGCCTTCTTTCTTAAAAATCCAATCTCCAATCTTCCAATTGCTAGTTCCACTTCCTTTTTCGCCCGAGCATGTCTTTAAAGTTTTAACATAATTAAGCATCTTTTGTCCATTACTTGAGATAAAATTAATATAAAGTATTATGATAATTCATGATTTTTATGACTAAATAAGCATATATCATTAACATAAAAGAAATGCAATTAAATTGTAAAAGGGTTTGGGAAAACACGAAAGCCCTAAATAAACATATACAAAGAGAAAAAAGTTCACCTTCAATTGCCATTCTTTCCAGGGATCGAGAAGAAAAAAAGGTGGGAAATCTATATCAAAAGAGGATAAAATCATGTGGTCTTAGATGCGTCTCTTTTGGTACCTATTGACTTGAATCTTCACCATGGAAATGCAAATAGAACTTTGGACTCTTAAATCGAAGAGCATAAAAGAATCAAAATCAAATAGCATATGAATCTGATATAACTCAGAGGACTTGAAGCAAAATCATAGACCCATTATTATTCCATATTAAATCTAAACGATACGTGAAATCGAGAACTATGGTGGCGGTAGGAAGCAGGCGAGGTGTAGAAGATGGATTGGAGTGGAAGATAGAGGTTATTGGTGGAAGATAGATAAATGCAGTCGCTAATGAAGAATAAGAATGATTTTCTATAGAATCGATGAACTTTATTTGATGAAACAGTAAGCCTCATCGACACCAATCTATTTTGTTACTGGTTTACAAGTGAAGGGAGGTTGAAGGACTAATTATGGAGAGCTTCAAATCATGATGCTTAACCTACTTGTAAGGTCCTGAAACGGATCTTACCAGTGATCAAATAGCAAACACAATCAATTAACAATAAAGACTAAGTAGAATTGAGAATGAACAAGCTTGCACACACTTTTCTATTAGGAATAACATCTAGTACAACTTGTGTTTACAACAGCCGTTAACTCTGAGGCATCAACAACTGACAAAAGACCTAGCACAACTGTATTTATACTGGACCTGGGCCGGCCTAGGGTTTACGACTGTAAACAGGCTTACGGCCGGAAACTCATGGTTGGGCCGTAAACTACACACAATCTACCATAAGCTATCAATTGACTCAAAAGAACCTATTACATAGAAAGCCTAGACCAAACCACTAATTAGACCCTTCAATCTCCCCCTTGGTTTGGTGCTAACTTGAAGTCAATCTTTGTCCATGATCATCACATCGTCCAACCCCATAGCTCCATTCCAGATCTGCTTATTTATGATCTCAGCAACCATAGTGGTGTATTCTTTCGTGGCAGACTCAAATATCTCCTCAGCAACCTGAATATGAAAATGGCTCAAATGATGAATGTCCCATTTTCTAAACTGGAACAAATCCCTTCTTTCATACAAACGAATGCACCCCTCCTTTAATTTGATGAAAACAGATGTTGTGGTTTAATCAAACACCCATTAAAGCATAGAGCTTGGAGATCCATCCGAGTAATCTTGAAGCACGGGAATTTGTTTGACCTGATTTGTAGCAGGCCACATCACCACCTGGAGTTGGTGACCAGTTTTGGGATCAATGACGTCAAAATGATCCATTATCACAGATTCAGAAGTCTTCATAGCCGGAAAACCCTTCTTTACTTGATCTTCCAAAAAGTGCTTGAAGTTAGTTGCTTGCTGATTATCCGTCGGGTTTGAGAACGGAGATTGAGATAGCTCTGAAATATCCACCCTAGTCCAAGAGTTAAAAGCATGACAATCCTTGTAGAGCTCCGCATTGCCGCTCTTTCTACGAACAATCCACATTTTCAGGGGATCATGAAAACCCCAAGATATGATACCTGACTGATCACCGTACGTGTCTCTAAACCTTACGGCTTCGAGATCCGTAATAGTGATTGTGGATTGATTTCCTGGTGCATTCTTATCGGAACTCCTCTTGAACAAGATTTGTCCCTTGTTGGCAGCTTTCTGTTGGGGGTGCAAAGTTATTCATTCATGACTTTGTAAATGTTTGACTTTTGTAAAACCCACTTGCATGTGGTGCTTTAGCCTTTAGACCCATTTGTTAGAGAGTGGGAGAGAGACATGTAAACACCTCTATATAAGGTGGGTTCATACCACTTGTAGAGGTGTGCTTGAGAGATGTAGAAGTGAGTGTGTAAGTGTGTGTTAATTATGTAGATGTAGATCTATGTCCTTTTTTGTAACACCATATACATTCAATATATCTCTTAAACACCCAAATCACCATGTTCAATTGTGCAAGCTTTAATTCTGCATGCGAAACCATGTTCTTTGTCACTACAATTGGTATCAGAGCTTGGTTTTCACGATCAATGTGACTTTTGAAGAACGATTCTCGCTTTGGCAACTTTTGTCACAATTTGATCAATTTTGGTGAGTCTCTCTCTATGATCTCTCTTAATCTCTATGAAATCGTGCGTAACGTTTTTTTATTTTTGATCGTTTTGATTCATTGGATTGAATTTGTTTCAAATCCTTTTGATGATCCAATTAATTTTTTTTAGATCATAATTCCAAAAATTCTCAATTTTGTTATTGTTCACGATGTTATTTGAGCCCAAAATCAATTTCAAAATCAGTTAATCATTCATCAATTCGTGAAAAGCCCAATCAAAATGCAACTTACTGTTCATGATCTATGTTTGAGCCCAAATCACGAATCTGTTACTGTTCATGAGTATGGAGCTCATTGATTCATATAATTCAATCGATCTATGTGTTGTTCGTCAAGTCAACTTGTACAAAAGCTTTATTTGGTTGTACCATTGGACTTGTTCTTCATCGTTTGTTCTTTAATCATTCATTCTTGAGTTCCGCTTTCATCTCCTTGATTCTTAATACTCGATCGATGAATGTTGTTTGTGAGATTTGATTTCAAATGATTTATATATGATCAAATTGATTTGCTTCAGGTCATAGAGTAGAAATCGATATTTGGATCTTGATTTTGATGAAATTGTTGATCAAGAACACTTGATGAAGGTTAAGAACAGATAATGGAATGTCTTTTGATCTGAAATTAGACCTTAGAATCTACAATTTCATGTTTATGTTCTTTGATTTTGAAAACTCAAACTGTGAATATGTGAATGCCAATGGCTTGATGTTTACTGGTTTTTGATTTGGATGAACTTGCTCAAGAACAATTGAAGAATGTTTGAAGAACAGATGAAAATTGTTTCGTATTCAGTTTTTGATCTGTAAATCAATTTGAGAAAACAGATTTTGGTGTTTGTCGACCGTCAATTTTGGAACTGGAAAATGAAATTGGTTCTAGTTCGTTTCTTGATGACGAAATGATTTTGGAAGCAATTGAAATCCGAATGAAGAATTGAAATAAGTAATTGTAAGGTCAAGCCTTGGAATATGATAATGTTTGAAACAGACTCAGCGTCAGAATATGTCTCAGCGTCAGCACCAGCACGTCGGCAGTTCAGTTTGTAATAGTTGTCTATTCAGCACGTTGTAACAAATCTTGTATTTATCCTGTTTCCTTAGTTATCTTGTTTTATTAGCTAGCGTATCCCTGAATTGTAGGGATCGTCTAAAATAGCAGTATATATTGTTTTGTATAGGTTTGTGAATGGTTACGCCTTTCACAAACCCTAATCGTCGCTTTGTGCACACGATAATCTCTTTGTGAGATTGTCTTTCTTAGTGAAAGTTTTTCTTCGTGAATCTCTCTTGTTCTTGTTTATAGTCATTGTTTGATATTTCGATTGATCTAAAGGCCTCTTCAATTGGTATCAGAGCATGTTTCTTTTATCAAACAAATGGCTTCTTCTTCATCAAACTCGTCAAATCATCCTTCTGCTAAAATCCCTCCTTTCGATGAAACTAATTTTGCTATGTGGAAAATAAAGGCTCTATATGCCTTGGAATCTGTTGATGAAGACATGCTGGACATCGTTGAAAAGGGTCCTTATGTTCCAATGTATCAGCCTCTTACAAACAATGTTCCTGATGGCACTATGAAGAAAACTCCAAAAGAAAACTGGACGGTAGACGACAAGAGAAAACATGGTTTGGATGTTCGTGCTCGTGCCGCTATTAGCTACTCATTGCCATACAACATCTTTGTGCTGGTTCAAAATTGCATCTCAGCAAAAGAGATGATGGATACGCTGACTGTATCTTTTGAAGGAACTGAAGAAGTCAAGGCTACTCAAATAAATGATCTTAACCGAAGGTATGAACATTTTTTTGCTAAGAAAGGTGAAACCTTGACTCAAACCTTTAACAGATTTAATACTCTTGTTAACGATCTTCGGAGACTAGACCAGTTGAAGCATAGAACTGTTCTAGTGCAAAAGTTTTTGGATTCCCTAGGTGCAAGTGGGGAGAATCATGTTGATGTGCTGAAAAACAGCAAGAAGATCAACTCTATGGACTTACAAAGTCTCTATGGAAATCTTCGATACTATGAAGAATCCAAGCTTCAACGAAAGGAACTGATGAAGGATTCTCAGCGTGAATCTTCTGTAGCTTTGTTCTCCAACAAAAAAGCTTGTGGCAGACTCAGACACTGAAAGTGACTCAGACACTGATTCATCTAAAACTGACACTGATGATATTGAAAAGGTTGTTGCTAGTGCAGCCTTGATTGTGAAGACCTTTGAAAAATCAGGTCGAAACTTCTCAAAGTTTCAAAAGAAGATTGGTGGAAAGTTCTCAAAAGGGTCAGGAGCTGATAAAAAGCATGTTGTTGATAAGAAAGAGAAGGCTCAGTGCTTTAACTGTGGGAGCACTGATCATTTTGCAAAAGAGTGCAAACAAAAGAAACAAGGCACAGATGAATACTGGAAGCAGAAGTACAACAAGCTGATTGAGAAGCTGAAAGCTGAAAATTTGGAACATAAAGTGCTTGTAGCTGAAGAAGAAAAATGGAAAACTGATGAAGAGTAATCAGATGATGAAGTCAAGTGTCTCATGGTCAAAATAGAGGACCCGGATATTCCCGATAAAGACAAGAGTACTTTTGACGCTGATATGTCTGATGCTGAAAATTCCAGAAAGCACAACATTGACTCTTCTTCAATGTACCAGGTTAAAAACTTTGTTTCCTATTCAAAGAATGAAAAAATCAAAATGTTTGAGTATTTGGGTGTCATTAATTCTAAGAAGAATCAAACCATAAGAAATTTGCAAAATCAAATTGATCTTCTTGAAACTGATATATCCATAAAAAATAGCATTATTGAGTCCACTCAGGAAAATCTTAGAATCACCAGTTTGTCAAATTCATCATTGTCTGCTGAAATTGACGATGTTAAAAATCTTTTGATTAAAGAACAAACTGTGCTCCACACTTGGGCAAAATCTCATAAGAATGCAAATTATATTATCTCAGCTCAAATTCCTCATTCTTGTGAAAAAATTCTTGGGGGTAATTTTGCCGAAGCTGAAAAAGTTTTTAAATCACAAGAAAAGGAATCTGAGGTCTATTCCATGAATGAGATGAAAAACAATTTCAAAAATAAGTTTGTCAGTAATTCTTTTATTAATCAAAGTTTAATTGATGAATATTGTACTATTAATTCTGATGGTATTACTGAGTGTAATGTTGAAATTACCGGAATTGATCCTACATCTTATCCTGCACATCTTGTTAGACCAACTCCTCTAACCGAGAATATTATTGCTTTTCCCATCTCTAATGGAGTGTTTCATGCTGTTCATGAACAACTCAAGCACTTCCCTGATTGCAATCCATCTGAGAATAAGTCAAAATCAGACACTGATAGTTCATCTCCTAACACTGATCAAATTCTTTCTGACACTGATCTCAGTCGTGACTCAGTGATTAACAAAAGGACTGAAAGCTCTATTGGTGAATCTTTCATATCAAAATGTGTTAAATCAAAAAATTTGCTCACCAAGAAGAACTTTGGAACTAGAATTTGTTACAGATGTGGTGATTCCTCTCACAAGATCAGTGAATGTTCTTTTGATAAATCATCCTCAAGAGCTGAAAATATTAAAGTTAGGAATGAAAAATGGACTCTTAAGTCAAACTCTTTAAACTGTCTTCCTAAGGAGTGTTATAATTTATTTTCAAATAACTTTGTGAATGACCCATCTTCGAATGGGTCAGTGTGTTCTAACTAGTTTCTCAGCACTGCAGGGTCAGGAGCATCTTTGGTACTTAGACAGTGGTTGCTCAAGGCATATGACAGGATCAAAGTCTCTCCTGGAAGATTATGTTAAGAAAACTGATCCTGCAGTTACCTATGGAGACAATGGAAAGGGGCTCACTAAGGGATATGGAAATATCAAATGCAACAACGTGGTTTTTCAAAACGTTTCATATGTTAAGGGTCTAAAACACAATCTTATTTCTATCAGTCAATTGTGTGATGCTGACTATGAAGTTCACTTTACAAAGAAGGAAGGAAGAGTTGTAAACACTGACAAGAACATCGTACTCTCAGCAAGTAGAAAAGATGATATATATGTTCTTGACATGTTCTCAAGTGACAAGGCACTGATGCAATGTTTCTTTACAAAGTCTCAGACGAATCTCAGCTGGATTTGGCACAAAAGGTTTTCTCATCTGAACTTCAAGAATCTATCTAAGATTTCCAATCAAGATCTAGTTAGAGGGCTCCCCAAATTCAGTGTTGTGAAAGACAAGATGTGTTCAGCGTGTGAACAAGGAAAACAAACCAAGTCCTCTTTCAAACCCAAGTCATGTTCCAGTATATCAGTCCCTCTTCATCTACTCCACATGGATCTGTTTGGACCTATTCCTGTTCATTCTCTAGGTGGAAATAAGTATACTCTAATGGTCATTGATGAGTTCACTCGATTTACTTGGGTAGTTTTCTTGAAGAAGAAAAGTCATGCTGCACAGGAAATTATCTCACTGATTCGTAAAAATGAGACACTAACAGGTCTTAAAGTCAAGCAACTGAGAAGTGATCATGGTACTGAGTTCCGAAACTCAACTCTTGAAGAATTTTGTGATCATAAAGGAATTGGACAAAACTTCTCAGCTCCTCGTACTCCTCAGCAAAATGGTGTTGCTGAACGAAGAAATAGAACACTGATTGAGGCAGGAAGAACCTTAATGATTCATGCTGGTCTTCCCATGTCTTTTTGGGATGAAGCTGTCAATACAGCATGTTTTACTCAGAATCGATCTCTAATTCACAGGATTCATAAGAAGACTCAATATGAAATGCTGAAAGATCGAAAACCATATGTATCCTTTTTTCATGTGTTCGGATGCATTTGTTATATTCTAAATCAGCGTGACCCAAGATCCAAGTTTGAACCTAAAGCTGATAAAGGCATTTTTGTTGGGTACTCATCTATTTCAAAGGCTTTTCGTGTTTTTCATGTGAACAGGCAATGTGTTGAAGAATCCATTCATGTGAAGTTTGATGAGGAATCATACACTGATGAAAAAGTCACTCATTCTCCTTCTATCTTTCAAGAGCTTCTCTCTTGTCCATTCGATGAAGCTCCTTCTGCTGAAGATAAGATTGATTCCTCTGATCCTATCATTCCAGTTCCATGTTCCTTGAATCAAGATATTGCAGCCACATCCGCAGATGATTCATTAGGTGCTAATGAAACTCTTGAAGCTGAAGATTCTCCTGAAACTGATAATGTGTCAGTATCTATTCCTCCGGAATCAGCATCAGTCATTGTACATCGGGATCATCCTGTTGATCGAATTATAGGGAATATTCATGATGGTGTCCGAACCAGATCTAGTGTACTTAATAACTTTTGCATGTATGTTAACTTTGTTTCAATGATCTTACCTGACAAGGTACACACAGCTCTTTAAGATGCTGATTGGATCAAGGCCATGCAAGAAGAACTGAATGAGTTTGAAAGGCACAAAGTTTGGACTCTTGTCCCAAGACCATCTGGAAAGACTATCACTGGAACTCGCTGGGTCTATCGTAACAAGGTTGATAAAGATGGAATCATTACTCGAAACAAGGCAAGGCTTGTGGCTCAAGGGTTTACTCAAATTGAATCCATCGACTATGGGGAAACTTTTGCCCCAGTTGCTCGCATTGAAGCTATCAGACTGTTTCTCGCATACGCATCCTACATGAACTTCATTGTCTATCAGATGGATGTGAAAACAGCATTCCTTCATGGTGTGTTAGAAGAAGAAGTTTTCCTAAGTCAGCCCCCAGGCTTTGTAGACAAAGATCATCCTGATTACGTGTACCGGTTAGACAAAGCTGTTTATGGACTGAAGCAAGCCCCTAGGGCTTGGTATGAGACGCTGACATCGTATCTGCTTGAAAATGGATACAGACGAGGAGCAATCGACAACACTCTCTTCATCAAAAGCAAAGCCTCAGATATGGTTCTTGTTCAAATTTATGTCGATGACATTATTTTTGGCTCTCCAAATGAGACACTGAGCAAGGAATTTGCTGAGATCATGTCTAAAAGGTTCTAAATGAGCATGATGGGAAAGATGACCTTTTTCTTAGGTCTTGAGGTTCAGCAACAAAAGACAGGTATTTCCATTTGCCAAAGTAAATATATCTCTGACCTGCTTGTTAAGTATTCTCTCAGTGACTGCAAACCAGCATCTACCCCGGTATCTAAGACTGATAAACTACACGCTGATCCAACTGGAATTGATGTCAATCACTCTCTGTATCGAGGAATGATTGGATCCCTCTTGTATCTCACAGCAAGTCGTCCTGATATCATGTTTGGAACCATTCTCTGTGCTCGATTCCAAGCCAATCCCAAAGAATCTCACCTCATGGCTGTCAAACGTATTTTTCGATAGTTAAAGGGAACTCAAAACCTTGCACTGTGGTATCCTCGCGACTCAACATTTGAACTTTATGGATACACAGACTCAGATTATGCAGGATGCAATTTAGACAAAAAGAGTACATCTGGTGGATGTCACTTCCTTGGCAACCGTCTCATCAGCTGGTCTAGCAAGAAGCAAACATCAATTGCCATCTCAACTGCAGAGGCTGAGTATGTTGCCGCTGGGAGATGTTGTGCTCAGCTCTTATGGATTCAAAATCAGCTTCTCGACTATGGGTTCAAGTTCTCAAAGACTCCCATCTATTGTGACAACACCAGTGCCATTCAGATCACACAAAATCCTGTTCAGCACTCAAAGACAAAGCATATCGAGATCAGACATCACTTCATCAGAGATAATGTTGAAAAAGGAAAAGTTGTTCTTGAACATGTCAAGACTTCGGAGCAACTTGCTGATATCTTCACAAAGGCACTGGATTCTCAATCAACTGCTCACATTATTGGAGAGCTGGGAATGATTTCCTTGGAATTAATTTTGATGTTTAATTGTGCTAATGTTTGATTTTGTCTTATAAGCTGATGTACATTGTGCTGATGATAACACACTGATGATATTTGCTACTGAGCACTTTGGTTTGATTTCTTATCCTTATCTCTTCTTCAAATCTTCTAAATAAAAGTTGAATGATTCATTGTATTAAACCATACACTGATAACGACTTGAAACTCTTTGCCGATGGTTAGATCAAAACACCAAGATCTATCACACGCAACTACCTCTTCTCACCAATCTAACACTGACTCTGTGATTCAGTGTGCCAAAACACACACTGATGAGAATCTAAAAATCTTTGCCGATGGTTAGATCAAAACACCAAGATCTATCACACGCAACTACCCTTTCTTACCAATCTTACACTGATTCTGTGATTCAGTGTGCCAAAACACACGCTGATGAGAGTCTAAAAATCTTTGCCGATGGTTAGACCAAAACACCAACGTTTATCACACGCAACAATCCATTCTTTACCCTCCTATTATTCAGTGTCTAATGATTCAGTAAGATAAACCGCTCACTGATGAAGTCACAACACTCTGTGCCGATGGTTAGATAATGTAACTAGTATCTATCACATGCACCAATCACCTTGCTAACCCTGAATAAGCAAGCTGTACTTCGAATTGACGGAGAAACATTTTCAGCATGTAACATTTGTGACACTGAGCTCAGCGCTTCCGCAAACACTGGTTGACGCTTCACCTTCAGTCAACGACTCTTTTATCCAACGGCTACTTTATATTCTGACAGGTTGTTACGATGCGCCGTTCTTATTAATGAAGATAATCATCATCCTTTTAATCAATATAATCATTACCTTTTAAAAACCCTTTTCATTCCATATTTAAACCTCTCTCTTCTTTGGTTTATCTTTTCCTCCCAAAATTCTTGAACCTCTCTCAAAACCCTAGAACTCTAAAATACTCTCAAATGGCGGCATCTCTGTTCACATACTCCTCAACCTCTCGAAGGGTCATTCCTGCCCCAAACTCTCCTCCTCTTCCCATTCACATCAAGGCCACCAATGTCGTCTTTAACCCTGACATTCCAGAAGTGCATCGAGGTCTTGGACTCGATGATTTCGTAAATTTCTTGGCTTCTTGCCGCCTTCGATATGCCATCAGTGATGTACCATCCGAGTTCTTCCCTGAACAAGTATGTGAGTTCTACTATACTGCAACAGTCAACGAAGAAAACAATGCCATCACCGGAACCATTGGCCATGGCAGACACTCTGTCTTCATCACCGCAGAACTTCTCAGTGCTGCTTTAAGGTTACCAATTTTCGAACCCTTTTCTGAACCTCCTACTATTGAAAGATGTAAACGCATGTTTGATCAATTGGGCTATGATCATTCAAAAGCTGGCACTCGATCAGCTCTTATTCTGCGTCAGTGCATGACCCCAGGCTGGAAGTTCTTCACTGGTGCTTTATGCAAGTGTGTGGGTCACAAGTCTCGCAGTGGTGACCAACTGAGCAATTATGAGCAACAAGTTGTCTGCTCCCTTCTTCTCAACAAAAGACTGGATTATGGGGCTCTTTTCTTTGATTAGCTTATTCAGCTTCTACGTGCAAATGTGCGTGCTGATCTTGTTCCCTTTCCACGCTGGATTGCCTTGGTGTTCGAGAAATTCTTCGCTCCTGAATACTTTTCTCACTCTGGGAATCCAATTCAATGCCCTCGAATGTCAGTTCGTATGTATCAGGATGATCCTTTGGATACTGACATTGGAATCTCGGATAGGATGAGAGAATGGATTGCGAATTCATACACTGTGCCCTCTCTCACCGTTGACACTGATGAATGAGGTGCTGATGGTAATCATATGGATCATGCTGATCAAGAGGTGGACCATCATGACGGTGAACATTTCTCCCCTCAACTTTCTCACCACGTCATCTCAGACACTAGCAAAGTCTCCTCAGCACCACAGGATTTCATGCCTCAGGGGGAGCATCCATCTCAGGGGGAGCATCCCTCACAAGGGGAGCATCAGTCTCAGGGGGAGCATCCATCACCAGCAGCTCATCACTTCTCTCCAAGGATGCCTCCTAGCTCTCCAGTTGCCCCAGGTTCCTCAATGGTTCAACTTCCGGCTTCAGCATTTTCAGAACTGATGTCACTAACTCGGGGCATCAGTCAGCGTCTGCTTCGAATTGAGGCTGATGTTCAACAAATCAAGGAGGTACTCTTACTTACTCCTCCCTCTAGTCCCAAATCTGATGATGCTCAAAAAGGGGGAGATACTGATGATGATGCTGACGCTGATGATCATGCTAATGGTGAACCAAATGATCATGCTGATGATGAACCAAGCACTCATGCTGATGGTGAACCAAACACAGAACCTGTCATTCGTGACTCTGATTTTGCAGGGCCTAATAGTCCAGCAGCTACTGAAAAGTATGTGGAAGACAGTGAGCATGATGAAGAGCATGATGAAGCTGATGATGAATGTCAAATTCTTGACATGAACTTTATTGATCCTCTCATTCCAGTTCAGCAAGAAAGCTCAGATGACCATGAAGAATCACATCCTATTTTAACCAATCCTGTTGCTGATCCGATCATTCCGGTCCAAGGAGAGGATTCGGACGTTGCAAGTGAAGAATCCCATCCGCTGTCTCGAAAGCGGAAGGCAGCAGATACTGACTTGGATCATTCTCAAACTGATAATTCTTCGTCTGTGAAGAAACCCAAGTCCATTGTTAGTATTTCAAATCTTGCCTCTGAATGGAACATGTCCCCTGACCAAGTCAAGCAAATTCTTGATGAAGCTAATCAAGCTCAGCTTCTAAAGAACATTGCTCAAGCTGATGAATCTCTTATTCAGCACAAACTTCAGGCCAAGGGATTGTTTGAAGCTCAGATGCAGAAGTTCCTGGAGTTTCAGTCCAAGGCTCTGTCTTCTCAACCTCCTACTGGCTCTAGTAAACCTAAGGCTGACAGTGTTCTTGACCGGATTGATCGAAAGAGATTTGAAGATGTTTTTAATCGTCGAATGTGTGGAGACAAGATCATCAAGGTCAAGGCTTCTAAACCTCGAAGCGAGAAAATCCTTACGTTGTTGATCACTCGTCAAGGTTCTCAGCACTCTTATACTGAAGTTGTAAAAAGGGATGAGCTGATCAGATATGGGTATTCGGAATGGATGGAATTGCTCGATCTAGCATCCAAGCAAACCTCAGCTCATTCTTCCGAACTGACTTGTGCTCTTCATCTGCTGATCAAAAAGGTTCAGCGTCTGGATCTTGTTCCTAAAGAATGACCTCAGCATCCAGGCCAAAGGTCGTCAGTTCCTAGATCTCGAAGGACCAAGTTTCATGTTGATGACGAAGATGTATTGGTTCTAGACTTTGGTACTGGTGTGATTAATAATTCTCTTCCTCTTGGTGTTGATCCGGTTCAGCATCAATTCATCTCAGCTCCTGAACACGGAATGTACTACCTTGACAAAAACAGGAGGATGTGCTTTCAGCGCACTACTGAGATCCCAAAAGCTCCAACCACTCACCTTGTTGGCTTAAGGCAAATGTGCATGAGTCATCAAGATTTATCCGGAGAGTTTCACATTCTTATCACCATGGAGTTGCTGAACAGAAGACAGGAGTTGCTGGACAGTCCTTACTGGCCCGTTAAAGTTGAAGCTGAAGCTGAGTATGAAGAATTCCTTTCCAGGGGTGTCTTAATTTAGTTTGTTTTGAACATCATCATATTGGGGGAGATTGTAAGGTCAAGCCTTGGAATATGATAATGTTTGAAATAGACTCAGCGTCAGCATATGTCTCAGCGTCAGCACCAACACGTCGGCAATTCAGTTTGTCATAGTTGTCTATTCAGCACGTTGTAACAAATCTTGTATTTATCATGTTTCCTTAGTTATCTTGTTTTATTAGCTGGCGTATCCCTGAATTGTAGGGATCGTCTAAAATAGCAGTATATATTGTTTTGTATAGGTTTGTGAATGGTTACGCCTTTCACAAACTCTAATCGTCGCTTTGTGCACACGATAATCTCTTTGTGAGATTATCTTTCTTAGTGAAAGTTTTTCTTCGTGAATCTCTCTTGTTCTTGTTTATAGTCATTGTTTGATATTTCGATTGATCTAAAGGCCTCTTCAGTAATGTTGATGAATTGGATCTTGATCTAACGAAGCCTTGGTTATTAGAATCGATGGATGCGAAGTCAAGAATGTTTCAGATTGGAGGTCGATAGTTCGATAGTTTCTGTATGCAAAAAGAGTTTGGATTCAATAATCGATGACTTGGATTTCGTTAATAGAATTATTTTTGGTATCGGTGGTATAAATTTCGCAAATAAAAAGTGATGTCGATTTTTGATTTTGCATTGAGTTCATTCGCATCTACAGGAATGGAAATTTTGGTTCACATCTATGCTTGTGTTCGATGGGTACTGAAATTTTTTTTGGTTCGCATATGGATAAATCAAAACATGAGTTCGCATCTGCGTTTCCAAAATGATTTTGCATTTGATGAGAAAAATTTTGTGGTTGATGGTCTCAATTTTGAGTTCGCATTTGGTTGCAGAGCTCACTTGGAATCGCATATAAAATCAAAGTTCGCATCTGGATCTTTATTGGATTCGTATTTGATCTTGATGGGTTCGCATTTGTGTGACTGCAGTTTGCATTTAGTGTTTAATTCGCATTTGGAGTCAAAATGCGAAGACATCTTATGATTCGCATTTGGTTCATTTGATTAATTGGGTGAAAGATGTGAAGGGTGTAAGAATGAATATGGGAAGCATGCGAAGTCTTTTACAGTAGAATGCGAATTGGGGAAGAAAGCTAAGAGTTTCACATTTGGTCCCTGCTCTTTTCAAGAAATAATATAAGTGGTCCAACTTCACAAAATGGGTTAATAAAAAGACAATAATGTAGGATTTTCATTCCGCATCCCTGCAGTCTTCGCAAAATGGCAAATTTTACCCAGTTTCGCATTTGGGGTAAAATTTTTGAGAAATTGGAATATTTTCAAATCTAGTCCCTGCAGTTTGTGCAAATTGACGCTTTCTACCCAACTTTGGAAAAGGGGGAGAGTTTTGCATATTTTGCTGTTTTGGGCGCAACGGGTCACTGCAGAATTTTGAAATTGACAATTTCTACCAATTTTTGAGAAAATTTGTCAAAGGCGATCCATGAACGAAGATAAAAATTCATTATTTTTTGGATTTTTCGGATTGAAGCACAATGTTTATGCCACATGTTAAGGGGGAATTTTAACATGAAAAATTCCGAATAGAGCACGTTCTTTTTCCTTGGATTTTTATAATCAAATTACGATTATAAAAAAGGGGGAGAAGTTTTATATGGAAATTCGAACTTGAATTTTTCATATTACGCGGATTTGAAGACCGAAGTGATCTTGAAGTTTTGAAGATTACGAGATGATGAAATTGGAAGTTCGGAAGTGATGTATTCGAAATGGGTTTGGAATTATTGAAGATTTTTGGGGTGTGTTTTTATGCGCAACTTTTGGGTGATTATTTGGAGTTTGGAATACTCTTGATCATTCGTTGCTGCTCGGATTGTATGGTTTCACATCCTAGAGCCCAAATTGAAGAATCATGGAAGAATTGAAGATTGAAGTTTGTTTCGACATGTGTCACCTTTGAGGCTCGAATCGCGTAGTGCTTGATTTTGGAAGATTTGAAGTGGGTCATTCATTCCTAACTTTGAGGGGGAGAATGTTGGGGTGCAAAGTTATTCATTCATGACTTTGTAAATGTTTGACTTTTGTAAAACCCACTTGCATGTGGTGCTTTAGCCTTTAGACCCATTTGTTAGAGAGTGAGAAAGAGACATGTAAACACCTCTATATAAGGTGGGGTCATACCACTTGTAGAGGTGTGCTTGAGAGATGTAGAAGTGAGTGTGTAAGTGTGTGTTAATTATGTAGATGTAGATCTATGTCCTTTTTTGTAACACCATATACATTCAATATATCTCTTAAACACCCAAATCACCATGTTCAATTGTGCAAGCTTTAATTCCGCATGCCAAACCATGTTCTTTGTCACTACACTTTCTCTTGTTTATCTCAAATAATCTCTGAAATATGTGGAGCATGAGTAGGCTCTTTTTCAAAACGATTCACCGCTTGAGAAGTCTGAGCAGTTGGCACGGCAATGGGATGAGCTTGGGAGTGAATATCGATTCTATGCTCATCAGCGGATGTCTTATACTTATCACCAAAATCTTCTTCAAGCTTCTTCTTGAGATTAAAGTAGCTGGAGGTCAAAAGATTGAAATGATCTTGGAGCTCAGAGATTTGCTTGGACTTAATTGCTTTATCTTCTTGGGGATCAGAAACCCGAATCTTCAAATTCGTATTCTCACTTAAGAGATCTTCAACATGAATACTTAGCTCAATATTTTTCTGATCAAGCACATTCACCCTTTTCTGAAGCACATCTATCACGGAGTCATCTTATCTTGAATGTCCTTCACTAAAAGCAATCCCTTTTCCCTTAGAAGGGAGTGCAGCAGCTTGTTTTTGAGCAAGATGTTGGGCCAAGCGCACAGAGGTTGCATCAAGATCAGTTCTTGGAGGAGAGAATCCTGGTGGAATAGAGGAACCACCGGCTTCAAGGAATGTGCTAGAGCCTTCACGTAACGGTTCTATGGTTACAATAGCAGGAGTGGTAGTAGGAGTAAATGGAAAACCCTGAGACAAACTAGACTCCAAATTCTCGAACCTAGAATCTCGTCGTCTTCTTTTGGATGGAGGTTGTAAAGTCTGGTCGGTTGAGAAATCACCCTGAAGTGGCTCAGATGTAGGTGAAGCAACGTCAAGGGGAGGAATCCCTGACACTGTCACCATTGGAATTGTAGAGACAACCACTTGTTCTATAGTAATGGGAGTTGACTCGGGAGTGTCTTCCGATTCCCTACTCTCCGTTGCCGTGTGAGCAACATCACTGGGATTATCTAGCAGAGAGTTGAGGTTGACGTTTGACAAAAAATATCATTAGTTCCAAAATTCGTTGGAATCTCATCTCTGTCGAAACCTGTGAGATCAAGGTCTTCAAATTGATTAGGCTCAGCAGTGTTCTTAGAAGACCCTTCATTATAATCTCCTTCAACTTGGACATTTTGTAGGTCATGCTCCTCTACAACTGACACAGCAGGAGCAGCAGTCTCTTCTCCTTCTTGATCCGACACAATGATCACATCTCCTTCTGGGATCACCTTTTCCGATGTAGTGTGCTCCGATGAAATCTTATCCGAAGATCCATGAGACTAGGTTGCTTCGTTCGGTTCAGCAAATCATCCGAACTTGACCAACGGATAGAACCCTTGAAAGACCACCTTTCCCCTGAGGTTTTGTTTAATGAGCCCAATGGTGTGAGGGCCCAAAGATTTCATATCGAGAGTATCTCCATCCTTCACCAAGTTGGGAAATTGCTTATTGATGAAGAGCTGAACGAACCGAGGGTACATTAGGAAAGTATCCCGAGTAGTAGCATTAATGTTGACCACAAACTAGGATAAACCTAGAAAAGTTGAAGCCGATCCCCGCAGCGAGAGAAACAATAGCGCCAGTGTTTCTCAGGGATATCTCATCAGCACTAGACCTTCTTCCGGAGATGCACCTCACGAACACGTGGGCTAGAAATCTGGAATAGGGCGGCAGAACTTTCTTCATTGTTGGTGGAGAATCACCCTCGTACCCGATCTTCCTTAATATTCTTTGAGCATCACCAATACCAATCTCCGTGGGAAAAGCGGAAGGTCGTTTATTAGTAGGGTCTCTCTTACAAAGGTCACATCAATGACAATCTTGCATCCCTGAACAATCGCATTCACAGTGACAGCTCCATCATCGTCCCTTGTCATTTTGGCAAACTGCCAGAATTCCCGAATGATCTTCTGGCAGACAACCGTGTTCATAGTGATGGCAGAGGCCAGACAGCATTCTCGTAATCCGTGAATCATCGACCTGAAGTCCCCATGGGCCAACATAGGATCAGCGAGAACCATAGCCAGGTTGTGCATATCCATAAATTTTAGAGCTGCCATTTTATCTGCACTAAAACACATCAAGTAAGACAAGAGAGATTTGAGCAAATGATATTTTAAATAATTTACTTTTGAGCCTAAGAGTGAATTTTAATTTTTTATTTTTAAATAAATTTCTGGTCAATGGGGAGTTTACGATCAACGGGTGGTTTACAGTCGAATTCCCGAGGTGTGCAACTATCCCGATGTATTCCCCGAAGATCTTCCAGGTGTACCCTCCGCACGACAAGTCGAATTCCGGATCGACTTAATCCCGGGAGCTACCCCCGTCGCTAAGGCTCCATACCGTTTAGCACCGGCAGAAATGCAAGAACTTTCCAGCCAGTTAAATGAACTGTTAAGCAAAGGATTTATCAGGCCAAGCTTCTCACCCTGGGGAGCACCGGTCTTGTTTGTAAAGAAGAAAGACAGATCTTTTCGCATGTGCATAGACTACCGGGAACTAAACAAACTCACTATCAAGAACCGATATCCCTTACCCCGAATCGATGATCTCTTTGACCAACTCCAAGGAGCAAGCTACTTTTCAAAGATCGACTTGAGGTCGGGTTACCATCAACTGCGAGTACAAGAAGAGGATATCCCCAAGACTGCGTTCAGAACTCGTTACGGGCACTATGAGTTTGTGGTAATGCCCTTCGGATTAACGAACGCACCGGCAGTATTTATGGACCTGATGAATCGAGTGTGTCGACCCTACTTAGACAAATTCGTGATAGTGTTCATCGACGATATTTTAATCTACTCCAGAAGCGAGGAAGAGCACCATCAACATCTCCGGCTGATCTTAGAAACACTGAGGGCCGAGAAGCTTTACGCCAAATTCTCTAAATGCGAATTCTGGATTAGAGAAGTGAATTTTCTTGGCCATGTGGTTAGCGAGAAGGGGATACATGTGGATCCCGCAAAAATCCAAGCTATTAAAAACTGGTCAGCACCTACGACGCCGACGGAAATTCGACAATTTTTAGGGCTCGCCGGCTACTACCGAAGATTCATACAAAACTTCTCGAAGATCGCCAAACCACTCACCACCCTGACTCAAAAAGGTGTGGTATTTAAGTGGGGAGATAAACAAGAAACCGCCTTCCAGACGTTAAAACAAGCCCTGTGCAGCGCACCAGTTTTGTCTCTTCCAGAAGGAACTGATGATTTCGTGGTATATTGCGATGCTTCAAACCAAGGCCTCGGATGCGTGCTCATGCAGAGAGGAAAAGTCATCGCCTACGCATCGAGACAGCTTAAAACACACGAAGTTAATTACACCACCCACGACCTTGAATTGGGAGCGGTAGTGTTCGCCTTGAAGATTTGGAGGCACTATCTCTACGGTACAAAATGTACCATCTTCACCGACCACAAAAGTCTTCAGCATATCCTCAATCAGAAAGAGCTCAACATGCGACAACGGAGATGGGTTGAACTGCTAAATGACTACGAGTGCGAGATTCGCTACCACCCAGGCAAGGCCAATGTAGTGGCTGATGCCCTAAGCAGAAAGGAATATTCGGGCCGCCGAGTAAAATCCTTAACCATGACCATCCATTCCCACCTGGCCACACAAATTCGGGAAGCTCAAGTAGAAGCCTTGAAACCAGAGAATGTGGCGGGTGAGGCATTAAGGGGAATGGATAAGAACTTAGAAGTCAAGAACGACGGAACCCGTTATCTTAGTAACCGGATCTGGACACCAAAGTTCGGTGGGATCCGAGACGTGGTCATGAACGAAGCACACAAGACTCGATACTCCGTTCATCCTGGGTCAGATAAGATGTATCTAGACCTCAAGAAGTTATATTGGTGGCCGAATATGAAATCCGAGATTGCTACATATGTGGGCAAGTGCCTAACTTGCGCCAAGGTCAAGGTGGAATACCAGAAACCCTCAGGACTACTACAGCAGCCTGATATACCGGAATGGAAGTGGGAGCGGATAACCATGGACTTCATAACCACGCTGCCTAAGACTTCGAGCGGATTTGACACTATATGGGTAATTGTAGACAGATTGACCAAGTCTGCGCACTTCCTACCAATAAAGGAAACATACAAGATGGAGAAATTAACCAGAATATACCTCAAGGAGATTGTGCGACTGCATGGTGTACCAATATCTATCATCTCAGACCGAGATAGTAGGTTCACTTCGAGATTTTGGCAGTCCCTGCAGAAATCCTTGGGTACTAGGCTAGACATGAGTACAGCCTACCACCCACAAACTGACGGGCAGAGCGAGCGCACTATACAGACATTAGAAGACATGTTGAGAGCATGTGTGATAGACTTTGGTAAAGCGTGGGATACCCACTTGCCACTGATCGAATTCTCCTACAATAACAGCTATCACACCAGCATTAAAGTCGCTCCATTCGAAGCTCTTTACGGACGCAAGTGCAGGTCACCCCTATGTTGGGCTGAAGTGGGGGATACTCAGTTGGCTAGGGAGCAAATTCCGGATAGCACCCTCACTGGTCCTGAAATCATAAGGGAGACCACAGAAAAGATTGTTCAGATTCGAGAAAGGCTGAAAGCCTCCCGTGATCGACAAAAGAGTTACGCGGATAAGCGACGCAAACCTTTGGAATTCCAGGTTGGTGATCGTGTGTTACTAAAGGTTTCCCCTTGGAAAGGAATGATACGCTTCGGCAAACGTGGGAAACTAAACCCGAGGTACATTGGACCGTTCGAAATCCTCGCCAGGATTGGTCCTGTGGCGTACAAACTTCGATTACCTCAAGAACTCGATAAGGTACATCCCACCTTTCACGTATCGAACCTGAAGAAATGTTTGTCCGACGAGACACTTGTGATACCTCTCGACGAGATCGAAGTTGACGAAAATCTCCACTTCGTGGAAGAGCCAGTTGAGATTATGGATCGGGAGGTCAAAAGAACGAAACAAAGTCGTATTCCCATCGTAAAGGTTCGATGGAACGCTAAACGAGGACCTGAGTTCACCTGGGAGCGCGAAGACCAAATGAAGCAAAAGTACCCACACCTTTTCCTAAACCCTTAAAGCCCTGGCCAAAGCGTAAATTTCGGGACGAAATTCCCTCTAACGGGGGGATGATGTGACAATAGTCAAAATCGGGTCAAGTCTAAGCCGGTCAAGGTCAACGAGTCAAACCGGTCAACTCGATTAAAACCTTGTATGATAGGATTTATATTATGTAACTACTGTATAACTCACTATTCTAATGAGAAAACACCACTTGGAAAGTTCATGTGTTTAAATTTCCTTAGCATTGGTGCTAAACAATGAACAAAAACAATAATACAATGTTGCATACTCATAGGGAGTGCGTAAGATCCTAAATCATGGCACAACAGGGTCTAAAGACCTTGCATTGTGAAGCCGAACACTATCATTCATCACACCCGAAGACACTCTTAATCGTTTTCACTCTAACTCTTAGTATGTCGAATCTCTCCCAAATCTCTCTAAGTATGAGAAACCTCTCCCACATATCTCTAAGTATGCGAAACCTCTCCTATATATCTCTAATTATGTGAAACCTCTCCTACATATCTCTAAGTACGTGAAACCTCTCCCACATACCTCTAAGTATGTGGAACCTCTCCCATATATCTCTAATTATGTGAAACCTCTCCCACATATCTCTAAGTACGTGAAACCTCTCCCACATACCTCTAAGTATGTGAAACCTCTCCCACATATCTCTAATTATGTGAAACCTCTCCCACATATCTCTAAGTACGTGAAACCTCTCCCACATACCTCTAAGTATGTGAAACCTCTCCCACATATCTCTAATTATGTGAAACCTCTCCCACATATCTCTAAGTATGTGAAACCCCTCCCACATATCTCTAAGTATGCGAAACCTCTCCTATATATCTCTAATTATGTGAAACCTCTCCCACATATCTCTAAGTATGTGAAACCTCTCCCATATATCTCTAATTAAGTGAAACCTCTCCCACATATCTCTAAGTATGTGAAACCTCTCCCACATATCTCTAATTATGTGAAACCTCTCCCACATATCTCTAAGTACGTGAAACCTCTCCCACATACCTCTAAGTATGTGAAACCTCTCCCACATATCTCTAATTATGTGAAACCTCTCCCACATATCTCTAAGTATGTGAAACCCCTCCCACATATCTCTAAGTATGCGAAACCTCTCCTATATATCTCTAATTATGTGAAACCTCTCCCACATATCTCTAAGTACGTGAAACCTCTCCCACATACCTCTAAGTATGTGGAACCTCTCCCATATATCTCTAATTATGTGAAACCTCTCCCACATATCTCTAAGTACGTGAAACCTCTCCCACATACCTCTAAGTATGTGAAACCTCTCCCACATATCTCTCTGTATGTGAAATCTCTCCAAGAATGTCAAATCTCTCCCAAATCTCTCTAAGAATGTGAAATCTCTTCCAGGTATCTCTTTGTATGTAAAATCTCCCCAAGTATGTCAAATCTCTCCCAAATCTCTCTGAGTATGTGGAATCTCTCTCAAATCTCTCTCGAAATCTCTCGGGGCATCCCGACCCTCGAATTTGGCGAAAACGACCCAAAAACGGAAGTCTACGCGAAAAGCGGACCTTAGGAACCGAAACCCCTCTTAGGAACCGAAACCCCTCTTAAGGAACCGAAAGTACTATTCATGAAGGTCCGAACCGAGAGTACTGTTCATCCGAGCCGAACCGCGCATAGAAGGAAGGTCCGAACCGATCATCGCATAAGAGGAAGAACCGAACCCGAAGGTACTGTTCATTACTGTTCACTACAGTACCTTCGGTTCTAGCCACCTTTCAGACCGAACTCCACCTTCGCGTCGGATAGCTGCTCGGACCGAACCCGCTTCTCGCTTTCGCTTCGGACTGCACCGCTTCCGAGCCGAGCTCGCTTCGCCTTACGCCTCCCCGCCTCAGCCTGCCGCATCCGAACCGAACCCGGCCGTGAAGGAGATCCGAACCGAAAGTACTGTTCATTACTGTTCACAACAGTACCTTCGGTTCTAGCCTGACCTCGGGCCGAACCCTTGCCTTCACGTCGGACGGCTTCACATCGGACCGAGCTTCGCTTCGCGCCTTCGCTCCGGATTCAACCCTAGCGCCCGAACCTTCGCCCAGAGGACCGAGCCTCGGCCGAGATCCGAAGGGTCTCGCTGGGCAGCTCGGATTTCGCCTATTTTTACCCATTTTTGCGTTTTAAACCCATTTTTAATTATTTTTGACATGGGATTTTCACCCAAAACTTTAGTTTTAATTATAGGACCCCTAAATTAATAATTTAATCACATTTTAAGGGTAAAATTTTATTTAAAAAGGAGTTGGTAAAGTACAAAAAGAAGAAGTGTTGACCTTACCCTAGTTATGACGCAAGCAACCCCCATGTCCACTCCATGACAACCCACACTCCTCCCCACCATACCTTGTACTTTTTACCTCCCTCACAAGCCACCTCTCATGCTTTGAGAGCTGGATATTCACCCTCTCTCCCCATTTTTCTCTCATTTGCTCTCACTTTCACAAGAAGATCAAACTCCTTCTCTCTCACTCTCTCTCTAGAAATCCAAGATTTAAGGGCTGATCTTGAGAGTTTCCTCCACCTTTGGTAAGCATAATCCATTTCCTTTATGATTATCTTTGTTATTTCCACTCAAATCATGGATATCTTACACAAACTCCATTATATTTATGTTAGAGCTTCGAATCTTCAAGCGATCTTTCTAGTGTTCTTGGATTGAACACTTCTTTTCTTCAACACTTATCTACTGAAATCACATAAGGTGAGTTCATACCCCTACATTTTCATGTTTTCTTAAGTTTTTAGGGGGGGGGGGGGGGGGGGGGAATACAAGTTAAAACACCAAGAACATAACAAAAACTTTCTAACAGCTTTCATCAGAAAAGTTGGACACCATTCACGGACTGTTTTGGACACCTTAAACATTTTAGTTTTCAAAACTGTTTTAGGTGCATGTAGTTCCACTTCTTAGCTTTAAAATGACTACTTGCACATCTCCATACGATTTTTCTACAATTTATGGTGATTTTTACAAAACTGCCTATCATTTCAAACACCAAACCGGACCAGTCTGCGATTATGGACTTTTTCACCTAAGTTGCAGGTCATTGAAAATCATGGTAAAAATTATGAGTAAACTAGACACATTTTGGGAACTCCCAGAATTTACGGATTTAGTTTTCGACTTCGTATGATTTTTCTATAAAGTTTCAAAAACAGTGTAGAAAGGCTGAAAATTTGTTAACAGCTTGTAATTTTTACTACACTTTGTATTGTGTTGAGCAAGGTGTATATTGTCAAGTTCTAAGTATTGAATGTGAGATGTTGTAAATTTTATCATCTTAAACTGAAAATAAATCACTCATGATAAGATTATTCATTCATTTAGAACACGTATACATACACATAAACTATAATACGCATAGTTTATTGGATTCTATAATCCTAACACCTTTTCATAAAAGAGTTCCCATATATTACAAACGTTTTGGATAAAACTATAATAAGTATAGTTTTCAATACATCACCTAACACACACGTACGAGAAGGGTACATTCATACAGAAAGGTTTTACACTCCCGCATACAACTAGTAAACTTGTTAACCTAAATTGTGAGACACTCTCTTTCCGTACGTCCGAGTGCGGAATATAAAATCCTGTACGTTATAATCAGAGTCTCCCGGAGGGAGAACGTGATAGTTATATATAGATCTATATTGGGTTTGACACCCCACACCTTGCTGCTAGCTACAGTTGGACCTGCAGGTCTACGGGTGATAATTGTCATTTCAGTTAATCGACGCCTGAGAAACGTCGTGGCAGGTTCATTAGTCTTAAGTATGATTATAGCGGCTCACATAAGGATATAACAATACATAAAATTTACGGGATTTTTATAAAACTTAAACGAGTTTTATGACGATTTTGAAGTCACTTTTATCTCAATAAGTACGGGCATTACTGCACGTTTTCGGTTTCGGTATTTACTACTACACATCACGTGATACCACGTTTATAATTTTAAGTATGGACAATACTTGTTACTTTCTTGGTCCTAAGATTTAGGACTACACGCACAGAAAATATTAACAAATTTAAGAAATTTCGAGGGTTTCACTAATATCATATGCGTTTAAATTGAAATAAACATGCATTATTTTCTGTAAATAAGGAAGACTACTCATACATTACAGTTTTCGGATACAAAACTACATTATTCACTTTAAGAAAAATATCGGATTTTTCTGGAACAACTAGGCCATTATTTGACGAGCTTTTTCATAAAGATATCCAAATACTTATGAACTCACCAACCACTGTGTTGACACTTTTCAAACTGCTTGTATTCTCAGGAATTCGCTAAGCAGGTAACAAAACCCTTTTGAGGATGGGACGTTAAGGCGTCAAACTTATCTTATTTTGTCAACATATTGTAATTGAATTTGAAACATGTAATACCTACAATGATGTAACTTTTTCAAATATATATATGTTGGTTGTGTTTACTTTCATCACTATTACCATTGTTGTTACGATACTACACATGAAGTCCTCCATCCCTGGACGTTTCCGCCATCCTTGGTTCAGGGGTGTGACAGGATCGGCCATAGTCAACTCGGTTGACCAAATGGTAAAGAGAAAGGCTAAGTCTGAGATAGTATCATGTGTCATTACCAAAGGGTCCATGTGTTTTGTTGCCAAAGGAAGGGGCATTGGTTGCGAAGCTGCCCTATTCACCTGAAAGGTCATAAGGTTGATCAAGTCAAGAGGTTTGACTCTACTTCAGGTAAAGTCCACTATCTAACTCTATTAAGTTCCTATTTGGAGATTCTTATTACATAATGTGAATGGGTCACATGTTGATGTTTTTTAAGAATCAAAGAAAAGATAGGAAGCTTAAAGTAAGTATATGTTGATTCTGATTGCGAAGGTGGGTTTCGATCGCATGGTTCGGCAATCAGAATTTTGAGCTATTGCTTAAGAGTTATAATATATTGCTTATGAATAGATAACAACAAGGTTTTCATGTGGATTGTAAGGATAAGTTTTTCCGCAAAGTTTTAAAATAAAAGAAAAAAGGGTTTTAATTTTATTTATTTTAAAAATATCCTTACAATGGCATCTATGGAAAATTGTTGCTTATATGTTTCTAGTAATAGCAATATTAGAAAGTGGATTTGATTATTTCATTTGTGGTAGTGTCTGAATTTACCAAATGAAGAAAGTTTTTCATCACCCAAGTTTCAATTGGACAGAAACTTGGAATCATACAAGTTGTATTGTATGATGAATGAGAATTTTCATCTTTGAAAATTAAGACTAATTCTTTGATCACATGTATATGTGAGTCAATTGAAGGACTAAGGAATTAGGTACACTGGGTGTGCGCTGGTCAAGGTCCACCACAAAGATTGATTTGTCATGATTTACTAAAGATTAGTAAATATGATTATACTTATAAGGTTAAGTATAATTCTGTAACATTGGAAAGGATTCAATGTATGACAAAACAAATGAGAAGAATCAAATTAGGCAGAAAGATAAAAGTTTCTCAAATCTGAAAGGACGGGAGAGTAGTTTAGTATCGTATTTCATGATCATCTTAATGATTATGAAACCATATCACAAATTCATACTCTAAGGACGTCTTAGTACATTGTTATGGCTAAGAAGAGAGGTCATGAAGTGTTGCATTGGTTAAAATCAAGAAGATGAGTCATACTTCGTTCCAAAACAATTCTTAGAGTGATACTCCAAGATTGTAACTTTGAGTGACATAAAGGAAGATTTATTAACACTAGTCAAATGTAAGAGTAAAATGTTTTCTACTCTTGTACATTTGAGATTGGTAAGTTGTGATGTCTTGGATGAGACAAAGACCAACTAAGACCAATTGTGTGAAGTGTTATTCTTGAGAAGAATCCGCACTATCCCTTGAATATTTGTTTTGTCAAGGAATGGTTCTTGACTGGGGAAACTTATATGTCAAGGGGACAGTGGGAGCCTTAAAGATCCTGAAAAAGTTTCAAGATTTAATCAAGAGTAAAACCTGTAATTTATCACTAGCACACGACTTAAGGTTTGCAACCTATCATGTTGACATAATTCTTATTTCTGTACCTACTTCAAATAAGTTGAATTTGCATGTGAGTTATCAGAGTTATCAGGTTTGCAACCTATCATGTTGACATAATTCTTAGATTGAGATTTTAATCATCTTTAGTCAAGAATATATATATGAATTTTATGTTGGAATGGTTCAACTTGAGGAAATTCTATATATATTGCGTTTTCAAAATTCGATTATGATTACGGCATCCCTCTTCATAGTTAAATTTTGAAAACATGGAGAATAAAAAAATATTGTAGCAAAATATTGGTCTAGTATCATGTCTTTATGTCAAACATCATGAATCGTGTCCCATATGCTTCGGATATAGGATCGATTGCATGTGCTATAATATTCATCTTTTCTAAATTTTCCAAATGCTTAAGGCATTGAGAAGGGAAAAGTCTAGAACTGGATATGAATAAAGTGATTAAGCAATTGTCAAGGACAAATCTGAGGTTCGCCAAAGATTGGTTGCTCAGGGACAGTTAGAAGTATGATGTAAGTTGTCGGAAAGGACCATATTGACATATTCTGAAAAGATGTATCTCTTGTTCGGAAGTGATAGTCAAAATGGGACTATGGAAATGTCTCCATAGGTGGAAGTTGTTCAATCTATGTAAGATTAGAAAACCTTAATGCAAGAAGGATGTTCAAAGCAATGTACTTTGAATATGAGACATCCGTTCCATAGAAGTTGACCTTCTTTGGAATACTCTGTAATGACTGGTGACAAGGTTTTGGTGACTTTGTGCATAATCATTACAAGAGGAACATTGCATAAAAGTTTAAAATTTAACAGTTTTTTTTGGTAAATGATAGGAATCGGGGATTCTCACATTTACAATAAGGATTTGGGATTGTGAAATGAGTATCATTGGAATCATGTTCAATTGATCTACATCACAATGTAAGGATCATAGACAAACATAGTGTGCATACTTGGAGTATGGCATAACTATTGTTTAGAAAACAAAGTGTACATGCTAGGAGCATGGGACGACTGTTGTTTTTTATTCAAGTCTTAAGTTGATTGTTTGAAACATTATACAATGAATAATATGTAATCAATATGGTGATAAATAAAAAGTGGTTCTATTTATATTCAAAAGGGTTCTGAGACCATATTGGATTTGATTATTATTGTGTTTCACTTTGCATGTTTTGACTTCCTAAATAGCTAGGTTATTCTTTCCGAATGACTAAGTTATTTAAACACTCCACAGTCGTTCATATGTTGGAAGTAGGTATGAATCAAGACTGTCATGAATCGAGTTTGTAGATGGCTAAATGGGTTTAGTCATAGCAATGGTTGTTACAACATTCATGAGTGCTCATAAGTTATGAGTATTGGATTAAACCCACGCTCACTTGTATCACTTCATGGAATTTATCTCGAGTGATCGTGAGACGGTAATATCATATAAATCTTCAAACCTAGAGATATGAGTTGTTACCTATGAGTTGGTTGTGCATTGATTGCACGTAAACGCATCAGTAACTTGATGTTATAAATTGTGCCTTTGTGTATAATTCAGCAAGTAGTAGAACTAGCATATGAGTCGAAGTTTATCTGTTCCTTCTAGAAATAGAAGCGATATCTGGGCCCCTCGATGATTTTGTTGTGACCTATGTACCGGCCGGTCAGAACTAAAATTGATGTGTTCGATTAAGTTCTTTGTCAAACGAATCGAAAATCGGGAAACAAACTGTTGGATAATAAGTACGACGTTGTTCCATGTATTTTTCCGGCTAATATCATGAGAACAGAGGATTATTTGATCACTTATCTAAAATGGCGCTTCATAGTTCAACGGAGTTTTCGAGAGCTACGATTGCTGGTTGTTTCCTGAAGTAACATACGCAAATATAGTTATTAGACTTATCCAAGTGGGAGTCTGTTGGATAAGGTCTCTAAGTCCATAACTTATTTGGTATATACTTGACCCGACCCGGCATGGTCCATTTGGGTTGCATCTCACCCGAACTATTTATGGATAATTTTATGAGAGTTATACACATATGTTTATTAATATATTATAAGTTATAATATATTAATATGAAGTCATGTTATTTAATTAGTCTTAGTCTTAAATTAATTATGAATTAATTTAGAGATTAAAAGGAAGACTAATTGGATTAGGGGCTATTGGTTTTATATAGTGTGGGCTAACACTCATTTGTTAATGGGCTAGGCTTATATGGAAGTCTATGGATGATCCATGGAGCTTTTAACCCATGGATCCTTGGAAAGGAAAAGACATGGGTTATTAGGGTTTCACCCTAACCATGCACACTATATAAGCATGCTTATGGAGCATGAAATGGCAACTAGTGAACTAGTGTGTGTGTGTGTGTGCTTGTGTGTGGCCGAAAATACAAGTGTGTATACTCTCTCAAAGTTTTCCAAGAGTTTGTGGTGTTTTGTGATTCCATTTGAGGCATTCACACTATTGGTGCTTGGCCCTCAAACTCCTTAAGAACCAAACTCATCAAAAAGGTATGTAATCTCTTCTAACTCTTTTATGTTGAAATGTTCCCCATGCCATGTTAGATAGGTTATGAACCTTGGAAAATTATTATTTTGCATGTATTTAGACAAACATAGATCCAAGGTTTATTAGGGTTGCATGCGCACTTAGGAAGTGTTAGATTGCTCAAAACCCAACAATTTCAACATTCTTTGGCTCTATTTGAGAGATAAAGCAAGAGTAGAGACAGGTATTGACATCTCCACTCTGACTTCTGGTTTTTACGTCGTCGCCCAGCTGACCAATGATGTTGTTGATCGGATGATATCGTTGAATCCTTGAGGGTATTTCCTGGCTGATATCATTAAGCGAGAAAGGAAGACTGTGAATATTGACACCTCCCTCATTTGCTGATTGAGCCGCGCCAGGCGACTCTGCCACAAACTCATGTGAAAAGTCTTCAGGAAAGAGTAGCTCCATAAAAGTTGAAGTAGCAGCAGAAGTATCTTTACATATGAACTCTCTTTCTATAGGAGTGAGTGGTGTAGTTTCAGCATCAGGAGTATCATTCTGGACTGGAGATTTCGGACTATCAGGATGTACAGATGACTCCCCCGCAGGCGAAGCAGAGGACTTCCCCTTAGGCAAAGCGGAGGTCTCCCCCTCAGGCGAAGCAGAGGACTCCCCTTCAGGTTAAGGAGAGGATACCGTTGGAGGTCTATAGATAACTTCTTCGTCTTCGTCTTCAGGAACATTCTTCTAACCAGAGACAGATCCAGATGAGCTACCTGAAAACACATTTATGGATTTGAACAGAGATGTGTAGTCAAACAACCAATCCAGACCTGCTCGAGCATCCGTCTCATTTTCTTCCAACCAGCACACGTCATAAGATTCTACAACCTGCTTTGTCTTCCTATTGTAGACCCTATAAGCGGTGTGAGCAGCATACCCTATGAAGTAACAATCATCGACTTTGGCATTAAACTTCGGGTTGGACTCTAAGTGAAGAAGGGTACAAGGGCAGCCAAATACATGGAAATGACTGACTAAAGGCTTGTGACCATATAGAATCTCATACGGAGTCTTCATTTGAGATTTTATGATCAACACACGATTCTGAACGTAGCAAGCAGTGTTTGGACTCACACAGAATCTCATACCTAGGCCCAAAAGAAAAATGGTAGTTTGGAGTCACACAACATCGTCCTTGCAGCGTCTTTTAAGGTTCTGTTTCTCCTCTCAGCAACACCATTTTGTTGGGGTGTGTGAGCGGAGCTGTATTGACGCATAATACCCTTTTATGCACAAAAATGATCGAGTACAGAATTCTTAAACTCTGTTCCATTGTCGGTACGAAGCGCCTTCACCCAGTTATTAGTTTGGTTCTCAGTCAACACAATGAATTTCTTAATTAGGTCAGCAACTCCAGCTTTGTTGGATAGAAAGAAAACTCACATAAAACGAGAGAAATCATCAATCACAACCAAACAATATGAGTTTCTGCTGATGCTGAGAACGTTTACTGGTCCAAACAGATCCATATGTAGCAATTGAAGCACCTGACTAATTGAGTTGACTTGTTTTGGCAGGTGTGGTTTTCTATGAGGCTTACCTTGGGCACATGACACACACTTCTCAAACATGATAAAGTCCTTGACAGGCAAACCACGGAACATCTCATTCTTTGCAAGACTATTCAAGTTCTTGGCGTTAGCATGACCGAGTCTTCGGTGCCATAACATTGCATTTTGTTCGGAGATATTTGAAAAGAGGCACGTAACTTGTTCTGGAAGATTGCTATTCATATCTATGATGTAAGCATTCCCGTCCCTTTTAGATTTCACAAGAATCCACTCTTCTGGGATGACAAAGCCTGGCTTGAGAATCATAGATTCCTTTTCAGTGAAATGTTTAGAATAGCCTTTTTCGCATATCTGAGACACACTCAACAAACTATGCTTCAATTCGGGAGCAAAGTCGACATTCTTGAAACTCAACACCCCATTTGTTACAGTTCCTCTTTGAGTGATTTTTCCACCATCTCCACCCGCAAAGGAGATATATCCCCCATTAAAAAATTGAATGTTGTGCAGTTGGGCGATATCTGATGTCATATGTCGGGAGTAGCCGCTGTCGACGAACCAAGGTCTGATGACATTCCCCCACAACTGTCCCTGCAAAATGTGCGGGTTTATTTAGATTTGGGAACCCAGGTCCTTATTTTCCTAGGTTGTCTCGATGCCTTTTCAGATCTAATATCATTTAATGACTTTTCAGAGGACACCGATGATGGATTGGAAGCTAATTTGGGCAACCATTGATAATTAGGTTTTCTAACAGTCCCAGGTGGTTTTGAAATCGGATGTTTATTAGTTTGCTTGAAGCACTTGGTTTTTCTACCAGAATTGGTTGAAGACCCACTGCTGCTTCTTGACGAAACCGACCTTGGCTTGGCCATGCTCGGTTTTGGCAAACTGCTTGTGACTTTGTTATGAAAGGCTTTTTTATGCTTTTGAAAAACAACCCGTTTTCTACTCCGATCATCCTTCCGAGAACAATTTCTAGAGGACTTTCTAGTTAAAGACCTTCCTCTGAATTCGTTCTCTTCTCTTGGTGACTCAAAATGTACAAACATACGATTTGGACAATTTCTAGCTATATCACCACCAATACCACAATTGAAACAAATATGTTTGTTATTGTTATAACTTGTGCTACAATGATCAGATTTGTTTTCCATACTAACACCCTTGCTTCTGTCACATGAACAAGAACAAGAATTAGGTTGTGAGACAAGTGAGGGTACATTAGATGGAGTAGCTTGTGAAACTGGTGGTTTTTCAATATTATCATCACAAACATTAGAATTGCCAACCACATTATTCAAAACAGTATCAGCCACTTTAAAACCATTCAAAACAGATGAGAAGATGTAGAAACATCACAAAAAAACATTGTCACTTTCAACATCAGAAAAATTATTGTCTTTTTTTAAAACTAAAACTTCAGGTTCAGACTCAGTTTTATTTTCAGAAACTGATCCTTCATCTTCGAGCTTTGACTGATTCAAGGATTGATCTGCAGGAGAAGTAGAAATGTTAGTACTTTCAACATTAATAAATCCTCCCAAAACAAAACCAGATGTCTTGCCATAAACCATGAATGGTTCATTGGCAATCTCTTCTTTGGACAAGGGTTGAAGCTGATATGAATGATTGAAAGGAGGAGGCACTTGATTATATCCTAGACCCTTTGACTGATTTCGTTTAAATTGCATGCAGTGGTCTATCATATTGGCAACTACCTCACTCGATACATCATATTTTCTAAAATCAAAATCAGCAGTTTCAAATTTGCCCTTTAATGATTCAATTTCAGCCACTAGTTCAGCGTTCTGTTTCTTTATATAGTCATAATTTTCGCATTTATTACTATAGTCATCCTGAAGTCTCCTAAAGTCCTTTATTTTATATTATAATTGGGCCTTAAGAGGTTTTTGTCCTTTTCTGAGTTGGTAACCTTCATACCTAAGTTCCTCTACTTCCCTTTTGAGTAACTCATTATGTTCACGAAGCATTTTAAGGTTCTCTACTTCTCTACCTAGTGTCTCAATTTCTTCATGCATAATTTTAACATAATCAATACAAGCTTGGGAGCATGAGGGTGGACTTACCTCGTTTTTATTTGGTTCAGGAGAAGAAGATACCATCAACGCGAACTGCAGCTTCATCATTTGATCTTCAGCTGCAACAATCTCTTCCGGAGCATCATCACTAACCTGTGCAAAATGGGCATTTTCAGGTCCAAATATGTTTAGGGCCTGCATCTGATCCTCGCAGTCAAATGATTGCGCAACCATTGCCTTCTCGCTATTGACTTGAGCACCGTTTCGATTGTTTCCAACTGTAACCATTGTCCGATCATTATTCAATCTTCTATCTGGCTGTGGACACTCACGAGCAAAATGCCCTTGCTCGTGGCAATTGAAACACCGTAGTTTTCCCTTGCTGAACCTAACCTTCTTGTCACCAATCATCCCCCAGTTGTTCTTTCCGGTCTTCTTGGCAAACTGTTTCGCCCTGAAAACTACCATGGCAATTTGCCATGTGATATCCATCTCTTCTACATCTTCAGGGTGAATCTGATCGAGATCGGCAAATGATAATTGGGGTGGAAGATCTCCAGCTACAAGTGCATTGTAGCAGTTGACAAGCCCTGTAGCAAGAGCGAGATTTCCATCACCCTCCTTTCCTTTTGAAGAGGAAGTCACATTAGAGGAAGAAGCAGCTTGAGCAGCCACGAACGATTGGTTCTGAGAGAGAGGCATGGCTGATGCAGCAAGAAGAGAAGAGGCCGATGGAGTGGAAAAGGACTGAACCTGAGCTTGCTGACCAGCAAAGGGTTGACCTACAGAAGAAAAAGTGAGAGATGAAAGAGCATTGTTAGAAGAGATCCCAAGGTTTGCAGCTGAGTATGAATTCACATGGTTTATCTCTCGCTGCATGTCATCAATATCACAGGCCTTAATGACTACCATTAGTTCAGCAAGAGAGAGCCGACTAAGATCCTTAGTCTTCTTTATGACAGTTACATTCATGTCCCAAGCCTTTGGGAGAGCATTTAATAGCTTCTTGTTTATCTTAGACTTGGTGTAAGAGATCCCGGCTACAGTCATTTCAGTGGTAAGAGATGTGAATCGCTGCAGCTGTGCTTCAAGAGTTTCTCCAAGAACGTAGTTGAACATGTTGACCTGTTGTCGCAGCATATCTTGGAGACTCTCCTTCATATCTTCATTCCCTTCATAAACCTCGATTAGGGCTTCCCACAAAGCCTTAGCAGAGGTGTACTCCCTAAAACCTTGAGCAATGTCCGGAGATATAGCCATGGTCAGAGTGGCTAAAGCCCTTTCTTGTTCTTCAACCTTCTCGAAGTCTTCATCTGTGTAATTCTCAATCTTCTTGTCAACCATTTGCCCTGCAACAGTGGTGGTTATTCTGACAGGATCTTTTATGATGCTTCTCCAGATTTTGAAGTCCTTCATCTTGATGTACTTTTCAACCCTGTACTTCCATTCAGGGAAACCTTCAGCGGACAGCAGTCTAGGAATTCGAGTGGTAGTACCCATTACAGAGTCCAGCTCATGGTGGTGTGTTTGACTTTGAGAATCCATTAATATTAAATTAATATTAAATAGAAACTAAATTATTTAAGAATAAATTAAGTTTCTGGTCAAACACAAGTTCACAGTCAAAGTAGGTTTGCGACCGAAAACTATGTTCACGGTCAGAGTGGAGTTTGCGGGCGTAAACTCTGTTCACGGTTAGAGTTTACGGTCGTAAGTTGTTTCCGGTCTAAGTTCACAGTCCAAGAATCTAAGTTTCCGGTTGATGAAAAATCCTTTTTCACGGCCCAAGAACCAAGTTCACGGTTCAGGAACTGATGGGAGTTTGCGACCATAATCTAAGTTTACGGCCATAAGCTATGGCCATAATCTCCCATAAACTTGAGAAAAATGTAGTTTTGAATGAAGCTTGAAACCCTTTCGTAGAAAACACCAACTTCAGTCGCAAAAAAATAAGAAAACAGTCAAAAATCGATTGTACAATGCTTTTGACGCTGGTTTTGCTCTGATACCAGTTGTAAGGTCCTGAAACGGATCTTACCAGTGATCAAATAGCAAACAAAATCAATTAGCAATAAAGAATAAGTAGAATTGAGAATGAACAAGCTTGCACACGCTTTTCTATTAGGAATAACGTCTGCTACAACTTGTGGTTACAGCAGCCGTGCACTCTGAGGCATCAAAAACTGACAAAACACCTAGCACACCTCTATTTATACTGGACCTGGGCCGGCCTTGGGTTTACGGCCGTAAAAATGCTTACGGCCGTAAACTCATTGTCGGGCCGTAAACTACACACAATCTACCAAAAGCTATCAATTGACTCAAAAGAACCTATTACATAGAAAGCCTAGACCAAACCACTAATTAGACCCTTCACTACTAACCCCTCAAAATAGTGTGGCCAATGTCTAAAGCACAAGAAATTTACTATTCGTAACTCCTTCCATATTATATATATATATATATATATATATATATATATATACATATACATATATATATATATATATATATATATATAATTGAATTACTAACCATAACGTAAAATTCTTGAGTTTGAAGTAATAAGTATACATAAATTAGAAAACATGACTTGTAATGAGTATTTCAAATGAATGTGGTGTTGAATATATGATTCTATATAAGTAACTTCCTTTGAGATTTTGAAAAAACCAGAGATCTTCAGATTCAACCTAAGCTACATACTTCTCAACTCCTGCTCTAGCACTCCAGCATACCGACGTGGCAGAAAAGTTATATTTATAAATTATTATGCACGTTCCCTATCACCTAAACTACCACCATCACTACCTCTGCCACCAACTGACCCCACCATTACCATCATTGTCACCTCTACTACCACCACCTCTGCCACCGTGGTCTCCTTCGTCACCAACCACCATAATCATATATGATAAATCAATTTGTGAACTGGCATATATATAACATGAAGACTGGAATAACATGTCAAGCGACTATCTCGCACACACACAGATAAATATATATATATATATATATATATATATATATATATATATATATATATATATATATTTATGTGTGTGTGTGCGAGATAGTCGCTTGACATGTTATTCCAGTCTTCATTGTATCGGACAGGGATATTTGGTTTACTTCGCATTTTTCTGTAGAGGTTCCACAAGGAACTAGGTACGAGTTTGCACATTAGCATTGCTTATAATCCGCAAACTGATGGCTAGAGTGAGCAGGCCATCTAGACACTCGAGGATATGTTGAGAGGTTGTGTTATAGATTTTGGTGGGAATTGAGACTCTTACAGGACAAATTGTCATACACCAGCCTGTTAGGGGGTCATAGGGTCATAGTAAAGACCGACATCCTTCAGAAAACTTAGCTTATCTGTCAGAGTAGGCAGAGGTTGCAGACAGCTCAGAGTCAGCAGAAGTGTTACACTGACAGTCGTCAATCCAAGTTGGACTTCCAGGTCGGTGATATAGTTTTACTAAATTATCACCCTCGAAGGGTATAATCGGCTTTAAGAATAGGTGCAAGTTGGGGCCCCGATTTATCAGGCCATTTGGAGTAGTTGCCAGGGTAGTAACGGTGGTCTATCGACTGGATCTGCCTAAGGAGCTCAGTCAGATTCACATCACTTTCCTTGTTTCTCAAATACATAAGTGCATAGATGATGAGTCAGCAGTGGTTCCTTTGGACGATATACAAATTGATGAGCGTCTAAACTATGTAGAGACCAGTGGCAAATTTGGATAGGAAGTCGAAGGCCTTGCGCAACAAGGTGGTATCATTGGTTAAACTTCAGTGGCAGCATTGGAAGGGTTCCGAATGAACTTGGGAACCCAAGGTAGATATGCGGGAGCACAAGTCATAGTTATACGTAGCATCGTACTTCAAGGATAAATTTTGATTCAAGTGGGGTAGAATTTCAATACCTAGACATATGGTATTTTCCTTTTAGACTAAAAGTATAAATTTGTTGCAATATTGGTCCTTATGCTATGTGTACTTAGGGCATACGCATGGTGTAATTCAATAAAATGAGCAAGGGTGCATATAAGTACGTAGGGCATTCTCATAAGGTATGTAGGGCATATTAGGCTGATGAGAAAACCCTAATATTGAGGGTATGAGCCCCATTTAAGCAACCTTAACTCTCATAATCCCTTCCACCTTTTAGCTTTCATCCTTCTAAAAGGACCCCTTGCAAATCCTAGAGTTCATTTGTGAGTTTTTTTAGCCATTTGTGTATATTACATCCATCCTAGAAGGAAAAAGATCTTTGAAGTGCATTTGGAAAGCTCTAAGCATTGTAGATATGAGATTTTCACATCTCAAGCAACCTCCCGAATATATAAAGCTATCAACTTGATGAATGTTTATCTAGCTCTTGTCAGTTCATAATTTTCAAAGCATTTTAGTCCCATAATATTAATATATATGAGTATGGCTTACTCTGCAACAAAGGAGTTGTCCTTTCAGATGTTTTTGAGTGTTAGGAGCCATAAAAATGTGATCTTGGTCCCTTTCTTCCGTCCATGCTAGAGTTGTGAAATTTGGATTTGTGTAATAAGTTAGGGTTTTGGTTTTGGGATCCTTCTACCCATGAAAAGTCATAAAGTTGGAAACTTTATGACTTAGAATGATATTTGGGACTTGATCTAAGTTCTGGACGTAGGTCTTAATGGAATAAGAACTTAAAGAAGAATGTGATATGGACGTAAGTATGCAGTGCGTACTAGTGGAGAGTCTCGTTTTCTAGGAAGACATATCCACGCCATGTGTAGTGACTGAGTACACAGGCGTACTCAGTTTGTGTTCACTTTTGATTTTTGTACTTTGACCTTTGACCAGGGATTTGACCAAGATTGAATTAGGGGCATTTTGGGTAATTTGAATAGTATTTTGAGATTAGGTCCCCATCTAATGTATATGTGACTGGTAGATAGAACACTTGGGTAAGTGATATGTTCAACTATTTTTCATACTATGAGGTGAGTTTTCCTCACTTTACTTTTGGTTCGAACGCACCAATGTCAGTCCACTGGATTATGTATCCGAGTATATTGGATGATGTTATGCTGGTTATATGATCGACTGGTAGATTTATATGATTACCTATGTTTATCGGTTATGTATTAGACTGGTAGATCTGTATGATTACTTGTACTTGTGGGTTATTGATTGTTATTGTATATGTCGACATGTTATGGTTTGTTGGGTTGAGGCGATCATGTGTTGTCCTGAAGGTTAGGATACCCGGGACGGTATGCATAGGATGTAGGCCCTACAAGGTGGTCCAGTCAGGCCGAAGGCCCAGAGAATAATCCAGATAGGTTGTAGGCCCTGCGAAGTGGTCCAGCCAATCTCAAGGCCCATATATGCATGATGTTATCTATTTGGTTATGTGTGGTACTATGGGGGAACACACTAAGCTTTGGCTTATATTTTGAATTTATGGTTTAAGGTACTTCAGAGGACAAGGGCAAGGCGAAGGCTTGATCGTGCACATCATCCTGATTTTTATGAGATTATGATTTTGGGACAATTTAATTCAGGTTTATGACTTTTGGAAATTATGTTTTGTAAACACTTATGGTTTTGGATTGGTTTCAAAAATGAAAAATTTTACCTTGATTTTTGGGATGTTAAAAGTTGGTATTAGAGCCCCGATTTGAGAGAATTGGATGAGCATTTATGTGAATCCAGACTCAAACTAAGGATTTATAAAACAAATTCAAGTTTTTTAATGTAACATCGTAAATTTCAAAACAATTTTTCATTTAAAAATAATCGTTTAATTCTTAAAAACACTTTTCTTAAAATCTCATTCATAATCGAATTACAAAACATAACTCCATTTTCACTTGCACACCAGGCATGAATCGCGGGGCCACCCCGACTCAACTCGCCGAGTCCCAAGAACAACTCGGCGAGTACCGCCTTGAACTCCAGTCATCTAATCCCTTTCTGACTCATTGAGTTATCCCCCAACTCGGCAAGTCCACTCACTGAGTGATTTACGTGAAACCCTAACTCTACTCGCCGAGTCTCAAGAACAACTCGGCGAGTTCATGCCATGCACAAACTCTAATGTCCTCCTGAGGTCAGATCTATGCCCCTAAGCCTTAGATCTGGCCTTCCCAAACATGAATGTCACATAAAGTCCGAATCTTGATGCTTATATACCTACAACAAGACATCAAATGGTGATTTAGCCTCAAAAATGACAACCTTAGTCCAATAACCCCAAAATGACTCATAAAGCTCCAAGGGTTAAGGTATCTGGACCTCTTTGAGTCCAAATCCAAGGCACAAACTCGAGGAGGGACCAATTGCTCCACATAACCACCCTAAAAAGGGGGTTAGAAAGCCCTATCTCTAAGGATCAACACCAAAACTGAAGATGGTTAGAACTATTACCTCAAAAATGAAATCTGTGAACTCTGGAACTGCTAGAATCGCACCTCCTCTTGCTCTTGGTCACCTTCTTCTTGCTAAACCAATGATACAATGATCAAATGTGACTTCTCCTTCCTCTCAAACGATTTGGCTCACTTAGGGTTCTCTCAAGGGACTTGTAGCCGCAATGGGAGGCTATAAGTGCCCTTAAATAGGCCCCAACCCCCGGGGGATTAGGGGTTCATTAAACAGCATGGACTCGCCGATTTCACGAATGGGCTCGCCGAGTCCGGACGTGACCTGGATGAAAATCCGCGACCCTACTCGGCGAGTCTAAGCTCCAAATCGCCGAGTTCTTCCACAAACTCCACAAATAATTGAGTAAAATAATATACCTGGGAATCCGGATGTTACAATTCTCCCCCACTAGAATCAGACTTCGCCCTCGAAGTCTCACTCTGCAATCAACTCCAGATGCTGCTCACGCATCTCCCACTCCAGCTCCCAAGTAAGCTTTGACCCCTTCCGATGCTGCCACTGGACCTGCACCAGAGGCACTTCCTTGTTCTTCAAATCCTTTATCTTCTAATCCCTAATCGCCACAGGCCTCTCAACGTAGTTCAGGCCCACATCCACCTGAATATCCTTTAATGGTTCCACTGCTGACTCGTCGGCTATACACTTTCTCAGCTGCGACACGTGGAAGGAGTCATGAATCTAACCTAACTCTGCAGGTAGCTCCAAACGATAGGCTACCCTGCCTACTCTCTCAATCGCCCTGAAAGGACCAATACATCAGGGCCCCAACTTGCCTCTCTTCCTGAATCAGATCACTCGTTTCCAAGGAGAGATCTTCAGGAGCACGAAGTCACCGACCAAAAATTTGAGCTCGGACCGGCGCCTGTCCACATAACTCTTCTGGCAACTCTGAGCGGTCAACAACCTCTGTCTGACCTGATGTATCTGCTCTGACGTCTGAAGCACGATCTCTGTACTTCCCATCCCACGTTGCCCTACCTCTCCCCAGCAAATGGGGTCCAATACCTCCTTCCCTACAACAGCTCAAAGGGTGGCATACTGATGCACTAATGATGGCTGTTGTTGTAGGAAAACTCTGCCAAGGGCAAATACGGGCCATATTCCCCCCCCCCCCCCCCCGAAATCTAATACACATGCCCGAAGCATATCCTCGAGCGTCTGAATCGTTCGCCCCGCTCTGAAGTGTCCACATACATCACCATGGTAAACTCTAGCTCATTTCTCAAATTCATCTTCGATACCGATCACCAGGTCAACTTTTGGCCCCACAACTGAACCCCCAAAGGTCACACATAGCATGATCCAAAATATCTCACTAACTTCCTCCCCGTGACCACTATCACGGCCCAGTGACACGCAAGTCATGAAATTCTCTTCTCCTCATAAAAATACAATCCAATCGAAGATCGACTGAGCTCTAACCTCTGGCGTCTGCTGCGCATATTCTCTCGGGCGCCTCGCTGACCCTCCCGACAGAGACGGAGACCCCAATCTCGTCCCGTTTTAACCACTAGGCTCCATAAACTCAACACTAGGGCTACTAAAGCCTAAAACTCTTCTGCATCATGCACTTATCGGAGAACACTCCATCATCACACTCTTTTTCCGTCTAGTGGGTATTATGGCTTCCCGCAACATTACGACAGCCTCAGACTAGTGAGTACTACGGCTCCCCGTAGTACCACAATGCCAACTAACTAGTGAGTACTACGGATCCCCATAGCATCATAACACCCTCTGCCTGGCGAATACTACGGCTCCTCGTAGCATCACGACTCTCTCTCTCTCTCTCTCTCTCTCTCTCTTTCTCTCTCTCTTTGACTTGTGAGTCTTACGGCTCCCCGTAGCATCACAACACCCTCTGACTGTTGAATACTACGGCTCCCTGTAGCTTCACCCTATACTCTCATTCTCATTACAATGCCACACTATGTTCACTAACTCATGCACCGAAGACTATCATAGATAGTTACACACACACTTGCCCCAATATGCATTACAGACTCTGGCGGCAACCGCCATAACACAGAACCTACCTCTGCAAAGATCCACTTCCTTAAATAATCCCTCTTAATGACAATACACGAAGGGCTCCCACTGGAACCGTAGATACATTATACATCACTAGTCGTCTTAAACCCAAGACTCTAAATAACTCCAAAATTGGGACGCTATACGCGGAAACCACGGAACACCATAACAGAGCATTACAATGTCCTGCCTCTACCACTGATTTCCTTACTCCTAGCACCATACACATACAACAATACATTTCCTCTGAATCCCATAAATAATTTCCTATTTCACTCAATGCACAACTCCAGTGCATCCAAACACTCAATTGGAATACAAGGAAGGCGCTAACTCTTCAGAACACATTGATGATCCTCCGAAACCCTTTCCACTACTGCTCAAAATCCACGCAAGAATACACATCCCAGCCCGGGAGTTGGCTACTCGACAATCTTCTACCCATATTTCAACCCATAAGTTGTCAACTGCCCATACCATCATTACGAGCCTTCCACTTGAAACTACTTTGACCACCACCAGATTCCTGACCATTGACCACCCGCCATGGAGACACCCATCCTTCTCTCAGACATATACCACATGCATTATCTCGCCCTGCACCTTTCCTTGATCACCAATGACCGTGATCTCATGAATTCAAGCTGCAGGTTTCTGTATCCAACCCCTAACCGCTCTTGCACAAATCTCTGGTTCTCTCAATAAACCACCCGGTTCTCCCCCACTTAGGGTTCGATCCATCACTATCTGACACATCAACAATCTCACAAACTATTTTCACCAGCAAAATCGCACCTGGCCTTGGAAAGTGCTATGCAACGCCCGATAATCCCTTTTAAGGAAATCAATCGATCTCATATACTCGGAACCTCAGATGAAATCCTCAAGAACTTCTCGTCACGACTGCCTCTCGTCGTTCCAAGTCTCGTACCAATCCAATACCAAACAACTCAACTGTCTAATAACATCACTGACTCATAGACTGAACCACGAAATCATCATACTCCCCCACCTCGACTCATCAACCAACGTTCCAACACATGGATCATCCCAAGAACAGGGACCCACTCCCATATTCAATACCCAACATATATAGAAAAACCACTACACTGATAAACTCGACTGGACTCCCCACTGATACCTCTACAATACGCCATACTATACTCAAATAGGTGTAATGTGGTCCTCGACTATCTCAATCCCAACTGACTATCTGCTCATGGTAAATCACTGCCTCGTGGCACACATGCTACCTGATACTCTGATGGAAAATCATCATCAATGACAACCTGCAGGGTTTACCCCCAAACCCAAAACTTAAACATCATGCCTCTCATGTTTCGCACACGAACATAAATAGTACCACCAGGTCATAGAAGGTGACATCTCCTCTATCGACTGATTGCTCAACTCAGACCGAAATTCTCCCCTCCCTCTGACTCCTTACCAAAATACTCTGAAAGGCTCTCGACCTCCCTCTCAAGGGACGCCTCTTCAAACTCAATCATGGCCCATAGGCCTAAACCCCATAGCATCCAATCTCTACCTCATCAATCATGACCGGATAACCGGAGATCCACACGCATCATTCACTACGAACCATGGTACTCATCCCATGACATCTCTTCTCAATATGCTCCGGTGTATGGTACCCGAACCATAGCATCACTCCTCCATCTTCTCTGATGTATGGTACTCGAACCATAACATCACTCCTCCATCCGCTCCGATGTATGGTACTCGAACCATAACATCACTCCTCAATCCGCTCCGACGTATGGTACTCGATCCATAACATCACTCCTCAATCCGCTCCGATGTATGGTACTCGAACCATAACATCACTCCTCAATCCGCTCCGATGTATGGTACTCGAACCATAACATCACTCCTCAATCCGCTCATTAGAACCTTCAGAATACTCCCTGTATCAAGTATGGGTCCTCTGCTTTCAGTAGTACGGGCCCATACTACCTGCCACATCTACCCATACTTTCCACACGAACTATCCCAGAGCTCCTAAGTAGCTGCTCGACCTTCTCGTTCACCAATCCTGTCGAGCGTGCTCGCTCTCCAGCGAAATTCTCTACTCTGCCAGCACACTCATCTGGCTAAGGTTACTCCCTAGGCTCTTCCTAGATCCCCACATTTCTCTGCCATCAGCTGCTGAAGAGCTCCTAATGATGCCAGCCATCTACCTCCTAAGTATCGTCATATTCGCTTGGTACCTGACTCCCATCATCGATAGTTCCACAAAGCATGAAGCAAACAGCATTCGAGCATCGAAGAATACATAGGACTCACTCTGGGTGATAACTCCGCTTGCTCTGCTCATCCTCGAAAGTACCACCGAACTCTGCAACTCTTCCCCTTGCGGGTTCTAACTATTCTTTCGCTAAGTTCCACGGTACTCATCTAAGCATCTCCCCTAGATTACTCCTCTACTCAAATCCCCTAAAGCATTCCAACTAAATATTCTCACTCATCACATACTCAAAAGCACATCGCATATAACAGCAATTCCTAGGCTAAGGCATCACAAATCAGGCGACTCTAGTCCTAAGATATGAAATACCTAGCCTGTCTCTAGCATGCAATAATATCTCATAAAGTGCATCATAAATATCTCATAACACAAAAAGTAAGGGTATTTTGGGAAATCACCGTTCGGGCTCTGGCTGATTGTACACACTGCTCTTTCTCGCTTTCTCTTTGAACTCTTATTCGCTTTAGAAAATTATTTCTTTGAAAACTTTTCTTACTTCCTCAAGTTGAGTCCAGATTTACCTGAAGGTGCATCCGAATCCCTCAAACCAAGGCTCTGATACCAACTTGTAACATCGTAAATTTCAAAACAAATTTTCATTTAAAAATAATCGTTTAATTCTTAAAAACACTTTTCTTCAAATCTCATTCATAATCAAATTACAAAACATAACTCCATTTTCACTTGCATAATAAACCAGTATCCTCAAAACATGACACTTTCTATGGTGTGTACAATCGAGCCGGTGTCGTCCCGTGATCCTGAGAGAAACCTGAAACACATAACACAAAACACTGTAAGCACGAAGCTTAGTGTGTTCCCCAAAATACCACACATAACACATATTAGCCACTCGAGGCTATAACTCTATGGGTCCGTGGACCCTACTCTATGAACCTTCCGGTTCTAACTCTGTGAACCCTTCGGTTCTAACTCTGGGTACCTTCCGATTCTAACTCTATAAACATGCACAACATAAATCACATAGAAATAATGCAGTACAACACATAACATACATAGCATACAAACACTCTGTCACATAACTTTGGTTACCTACTCAAGGTAAAGTATAGTGAGAAGACTCACCTGGCAAGCAGGAAGCAGATATCCTCACGCTTGCATCTCGAACTCGCCACCATCTATCACATAAGGAAAATGCTCTCATGAACATAACTCTTGAGACTAGACTCAATCCTCTATTGGCACCCTCTTAAGGTTAAAAGACCATTTTACCCCCTTCTTGCTCCAAAGGCCCCATTGCTGACCAAACCCTAAAAGTCAACAAAAGTCAACGGTCAAACTTTGACCCAACTCGCCGAGTGCACCACGGTGACTCGGCGAGTACACACATGTCCACTAGCTCTTTGTCCCGCCTGGTACGTCAAGTCCCTCCCTAAGCTCGATGATTCACACCAGGCATGAATCGCGGGGCCACCCCAACTCAACTCGCCGAGTCCCAAGAACAACTCGGCGAGTACCGCCTTGAACTCCAGTCCTCTAATCCCTTTCTGACTCACTGAGTTATCCCCCAACTCGGCAAGTCCACTCACTGAGTGATTTACGTGAAACCCTAACTCTACTCGCCGAGTCTCATGAACAACTCGGCGAGTTCATCCCATGCACAAACTCTAATGTCCTCCCGAGGTCAGATCTATGCTGCTAAGCCTTAGATCTGGCCTTCCCAAGCATGAATGTCACGTAAAGTCTGAATCTTGATGCTTATATACCCACAACAAGGCATCAAATGGTGATTTAGCCCCAAAAATGACAACCTTAGTCCAATAACCCCAAAATGACTCATAAAGCTCCAAGGGTTAAGGTATATGGACCTCTTTGAGTCCAAATCCAAGGCACAAACTCGAGGAGGGACCAATTGCTCCACATAACCACCCTAAAAAGGGGGTGAGAAAACCCTATCTCTAAGGATCAACACCAAAACTGAAGAAGGTTAGAACTATTACCTCAAAAATGAAATCTCTGAACTCTAGAACTGCTAGAATCGCACCTCCTCTTGCTCTTGGTCACCTTCTTCTTGCTAAACCAAAGATACAAGGATCAAATGTGACTTCTCCTTCCTCTCAAATGATTTGGCTCACTTAGAGTTCTCTCAAGGGACTGGTAGCCGCAATGGGAGGCTATAAGTGCCCTTAAATAGGCCCCAACCCCCGGGGGATTAGGGTTTCATTAAACAGCGTGGACTCGCCAAGTCCACGAATGGGCTCGCCGAGTCCGGACGTGACCTGGATGAAAATCCGCGACCCTGCTCGGCGAGTCTAAGCTCCAACTCGCCGAGTTCTTCCACAAACTCCACAAATAATTGAGTAAAATAATATACCTGGGAATCCGGATGTTACATTTAAAAGTAACCAAGGAAGGATGTGATGTGTACGATTAGCTGGAGCAAAAAGTATACCCCAAATACCCACGTTGTTATTTGCTTATGATGACTATGATAGAATTGCATGCTAGTTGTAGGCTAGGGATCTTCAGTAATTGCTTGATAGAATTGCCTTAATTGTGATGCCTAATAGCGTAGTATCTTTCTTGTATACTAGATGGAGCTGACATCAATATGGTAGTTGCTTAGTTCATGCACCATAGTGGTACATAACTAAGATTTTATAGCCTGAGAATGTTTGGTTAAGCTTTATTTCATGTTCCTTGTTTGGTTGTGGGTTAGGGTAGAATCAAGTATTCAGTTGTCTATGGAACCCATCATTATTTATGATTAACAAGCACGAGTGACTGCTGGGTTGGTGGAATTCCATGAGTGAGTGCAGTTTATAGCAGGCGAACATAAGAAGATTTACCCACTATTGAGAGAATGTATAGTATGTATGCATATCCTACATGTTGGGTCTTGCTATTGAATTATCCGTGACGACCCCTTGATATGTATACAGATAGGTGTGGAAGGTAGTATGGCCTTGTACTACTAGAAAAACAGGACTTGTACGCGTAGCAAGGAAGTCAAGAACCCCGAGGCTCTGGTCTCTCGGTAATGATTGTAATAGTATGAATTGTGACATTTGTATGCATGTTTGGTTCATTTTTAGTATGGTGTACACGAGAGGTTCTAAATCATGAGTTGGCAGCCCAAAGAGGCCAGGATTGACTAATGATGAGATTTGAGAGTTGATCTCCACTGAGGTGGTTGCGGATGTTAGGAGTGCTATCCTGGAGATATTTAGTTCTATTAAGAATGAGATGATTGATTTGTTTAATGTGTGGTATGCCGATGTGTCTGAGATTGCTACTACAGCTACTGTCGTTGTTGTTCTTGGGGGAGTTCAGGGGAGAGGGTCATTCCAGTACCGGGACTTCAACAACACAAATCCTTTAGAGCTAAACGGGATCAAGGACCCGGTCGTGGCTATACAATGGATTTCTGATGTGGAGGGTTGCTTCTTCACTTGTTCCTATCCAGAGAATTGGAAGGTCAGGTGCACCCTGAACCTTCTTCATATGGGCGTGCAAGACTGGTGGAACATAGTGATGGTTTCTTATGATCTGGAGTATAGGGTTGCTATTACTTGGGGGTAGTTCCTAGAGATGTTTCACACAGAGTGTGTTCCCCTGGTAGAGAGAGGGGGGTTGGCTCAAGAGTATCTGGCGTTGAGGAAGACGATCGATTCGGTGATTGAGATCACCAAGATGTTTACTATGAGATCTCTTTTTTGTCCTGAGTATTCTGCTTCGGTGCAGGCCCATATGTCGCGATACTTGAGCTTGCTCCAGACTGAGATTCAACAATTTGTGTCTACCTAGCATTATAGTACCCTCTTCGAGCTTCAGGATGACACTTACAGACGGTAGATTGATATGGAGATCCAAACGAGAGAGGAAAATCAGGCTCCAGTGTAGCCACAACCTATAGCAAAGCGGTTCAAGCCCGCTGCTTCATGATCAGGAGGAAAGAAGGGTCGCACTTGTGGTAAGCGTGGAAAGGCGTATGAGGGTGCATTCCAATGAGCTACTGGGTGCCAAAATGTAGCAAGGAGTGGTATTTTGCAAGGGATTGTCAGCAGCAGGCCCTAGTACCGAGCACCAGGATTTGTTACCATTGTGATCAGGTGGGCCACATGAAGGTCGAGTGTCCTTTTCTTGATGTCAGGCCAATGCGGGAACCATACCCAACAACTTTGAGGATTAGATATGGTCGATAGGGGAGAGTTGAGGCCCTAAAGGCCAGTGGTCGTTCCTTTCATCTCACGGAATAGGAGCCCAGGGCAGCGCCTGACGTCATTACTGGTACTTTCTGAGTGACCTCCTTTCCCGATCTTGTGATTTTTTACTCAAGTGTGAGTCGGTCCTTTGTGTCCCAGTCCTTCAATATGAGTTTAGATAGGTCTCTTGGAGAGATGGAGTGATCATTGCGAGTTTCCATCGCCAACGAGCACGGGGTTTCTACATAGAGTGTTTTTTAGGATTGTATCTTGGAGATCTTTGGGGTGTCTTACCCGATCGATTTGATTCATATCCCTATGGGGGATGTATATGTCATAGTAGGGATGGATTGGTTCAGAAAACTTGATAGACTATGAGGGATAGCTGGTGGTGGTTCGAACCTTAAGTGGAGGTTAACAGACTATTTATGTCGAGGGTACTAGTGTTGGATCAGCCTTTTGTTCTGCTTCTAGAGCTCAATAGTATTTATAGCATTGGTGTCTAGGTTATCTCACGTATCTGGTTGAAACTCAGGTGGAGAAGGGGTTTTTGGTTTCAGATGTGCATGTAGTCAAAGAGTTTCCAGATGTATTTTCGGAGGAAATAACCGACGTGCCTCCCATGAGGCAAGTGGAGTTCAGGATCGATTTGATCCCCGATGCAGTGCCGATTGCTAAGGTGTCGCATCTATTAGCACCACCATAGATGTATGAGTTGTCCTCTTAGCTTTAGGAGATTTTGGGCAAGCAGTTTATCGGACCAAGTAGTTTGCCTTAGGGAGCACCGATTTTGTTTGTAAAGAAGAAGAAGAATGGTTTGTGCCGAATGTACATTGATTACCAGGAGTTGAAAAAATTGATCATGAAGAATCGTTACCTATTTCCACGGATTGTTGACCTCTTCGATCAGCTGTAGGGTGCATCTTGGTTCTCCAAGATAGATTTAAGGTTAGGGTGTCATCATATGAGAGTCAGGGAAGAGGATGTGGAGAAGATAATGTTCTGTAATCGTTATGGTCATCACGAGTTCATGGTGATGCCATTTGGGCTCACAAATGCACCAACGAAATTTATGGATTTGATGAATCGAGTATGCAGGTTGGTGCTCGATCATTCGGTCATTTTTATTATCGATGGTATCCCAGTCTATTCCAAGACCAGGGAGTAGCATGAGGAGCACCTTCGAGAGCTGCTGGGAGTTTTGATGAGGGAGAGGCTTTATGCCAAGTTCTCGAAGTGTGAGTTCTGGTTACGGAGGTCCAGTTCCTGGGACACCTCATTAACTAAAATGGGATTCTGGTCGACCTGGACAAGATTGAGGCAGTTACGCAGTGGGAGGTCACGAAGTCTACTTTGGAGATCAGGATTTTTATGGGTTTAGCAGGGTATTATCGGAGGTTTATTTAGGATTTCTCCAAGGTTGTTGTACCTCTCACTCGTTTGACGAGGAAGGACGTGGATTTACATTGGGGCTTGAGCAGCATCCTGCATTCGAGACTCTGAAACAAAAATTATGTTAGGCCCCGATGTTGACTCTCCCAGAGGGCATGGAGGATATTGTTGTTTCTTGTGATTTGGGTCATGCAACGAGTTACCCCGGGCGGCTAGGGGTTTGATGCGATTTGGGTCATTTTGGACTTGTTTGACCACGAGTGCCCACTTCTTGTCCATTCAGGAGAGTTCCTATGCCGAGAAATTAGCCAATGTATATGTGCGCGAGATCGTCACTCGACATGGTGTTCTCGTCTCCATTGTAATGGATCGGGATGTCCGGTTTACTTTGCGTTTTTGGCAAAGGTTCCATAAAGAACTGGGTACAAGATTGCACTTTAGAATCGCTTATCATCTACAGACTAATGGCCAGAGCGAGCGGACCATCCAAACGCTCAAGGATATGTTGATAGCATGTGTTGTAGATCATAGTGGGAGTTGGGACTCATACCTTCCCCTGGCCGAGTTTTCATACAATAAATAATATCACTCTAGTATTGGTGCACCACCTTTTGAGCTTCTTTAGGGTAGGAAGTGTCATACACTAGTCTGTTAGGGGGAGGTCGGTCACATGTTCATAGGAAAGAATGAGGTAGTTCTTTAGACGACTGATCTTATCCAGCATATCAGACAAAGGTTGCTGATAGCTCAGAGTCGGCATATGAGTTATGTTGACAGACGTCGATCCGAGCTGGAGTTCTAGGTTGGTGATATAGTTTTACTGAAGGTATCACCCTAGAAGGGTGTAATATGCTTCAGTAATATAGGCAAGTTGGGGCCCCAATTTATGGGTCCATTTCAAGTAGTTGACAGGATAGGAAAATGGCATATCGACTGGATCTTCCTAAGGAGCTCAATCTGATTCACAACACCTTCTAGGTTTCTCGGCTATAGAAGTGTATAACGGATGATTCAGCAGTGATTCCTTTGGATGATATATAGATTGATGAGCGCTTGAACTATGTCGAGAGACCATTAGTAATTTTATGTAGGAAGACGAAGGCCTTATGCAACAAGGTGGTATCATTGTTCAAAGTGTAATGGCAACATCGGAAGAGTTCCGAATGCACTTAGGAACCCGAGGCAGAGATACGGGAGCACTACCCAGAGTTATTCACAGCGTTGGACTTCGAGGACGAAGTCTAATTCAAGTGGAGGAGAAATATAACACCCAGACATCAGGTATTTTCCTTTTAGACTCAAAGAACAAAGTTGCTGCAAAATTGGTCCTTACGTCATGCGTACTTGGTGCATACACATGGTGTAATTCATTAAAAAGGAACATCTGTGCATGTCAGTATATAGGGCGTACTCGTTGGGTATGCAGATCGTATTAGTCCGATGAGAAAACCCTAATATTGAGGGTCCGAGCCATATTTAAGCAACCTCAACTCTCATAATCCCTTCCACCTTTAGCCTCCATCCTCCCGAAATGACCCCTTGCAAACCCTAGTTTTCATTTGTGAGTTTTTGAGCCATTTGTGTATTTTTTTTCCATCCTTGAAGGAAGAAGATCTTCGGAGTGTATTGAGAATGCTTCAAGCATTGTAGATCTAGCATTTTCACTTCTCAAGCAACCTCGAGAAGGTATAAAGTTGTGAACTTGACGAATGTTTCTCTATATCTTGTTTTTTCTTAAATTTTGGAGCATTTTGGTCCTATAATCTTGATATATATAAGTATGTCTTACTCTAGACCAAAGGAGTTATCCTTTCAGATTTTTTTGGGTGTTAGGAGCCATAAAAATGTGATCTTGGTCCCTTTCTTCCCTCCATGCTAGAGTTATGAAATTTAGGTTTGTGTAATAAGTTAGGGTTTTAGTTTTTGGACTCCTTCTTGGCATGAAAAGTCATAAAGTTGGAAACTTTATGACTTAGAATGATATTTGAGACTTGATATGAGTTCTGGACATAGGGTATTAATGAATAAGCACTTAAAGAAGAATGTGATATGGACGTAAGTACACAGGGCGTACCTTAGGAGTAGGCATCGCGTACTGGTGGAGAGTCTCGTTTTCTAGGAAAGCATATCTACACCTTGCATAGTGACTGAGTACGCAAGACGTACTCAGAATCTGTTAACTTTTGATTTTTGGACTTTGACCCTTGACCAGGGATTTGACCAAGTTTCACTTAGGGTCATTCTGGGTCACTTGAATAGTAGTTTGATATTAGGTCCTTGTTTATTGTATAAATGACCGGTACAGACAACATTTGGGGCAGTGATCTATTCAGCTATTTTTCAGACTATGAGATGAGTTTTCTTCACTGTACTAGTGGGTCGAAGGCACCAATTTCAGCCCACTAGATTATGTATCCTGGTATATAGGATAATGTTATGATGGTAATATGATAGAATGGTATATCTTTATGATTGTGTGTAGTTGTTGGTTATTGATTGTTATTATATATGTTTGTTGGGTTGAGGCAATCATGATTTGTGCTGAAGGCCAAGATACCCGGTGCAGTCTGTACAGGTTATAGGCCCTACGAGGTGGTCCAATCAGGCTGATGGCCCGGAGAACGGTCCAAATAGGTTGTAGGCCCTACGAGGAAGTCCGTTCAGGTTGAAGTCTCATATATGCTTGTTGTTATCTATTTGGTTGTGTGTGGTACTTGATGGGAGATCACTAAGCTTTGGCTTACAGTTTAAATTTAAGGTTTCAGGTACTTCAGAGGACAGGGGCAAGGCGAAGGCTTGATCTTGCACATCATCCTGGATTTTTATGAGATTATGATTCCGCAATACTTTGATTCATGTTTGTGACTTTTGGAAACTATGTTTTGTAAGCAGTTATGGTTTTGGATTGGTTTAAAAAATTAAAAATTCTACCTTGGTTTTTGGGATGTTACATTCTGAACTATGTAGAAAAACTAGTGGCAATCTTGGATAAGAAGATAAAGACCTTACACAACAAGGTGGTCAGTTTAGTGAAGATTTAGTTGCAACACCGGAAAGGATCGTAATGCACTTGGGAACAAGAGGAAGAGATGAATAGCAACTATTCAAAGTTATTTAGTTAGATTCCGGGAACGAAATCCTTGTGAGTGGGGGAGACTTGTAACGCCACTTTTTTACTATAGCCATAGATTGTAAATTTATAAAATACGAAAGAGAAATATATTACTTTCGATCATAATAACCGTCATAATAATTTATGCAAACATCTATATGATTTTTGTAGATATATAGACCGCTTAATTCCGACTTACTAAGAAAAAGTTATGCTTATCCGAAGTTTCGCGATAAAACCAACACAACTCTGCATGTCGAAGAAATTAAATTTTGGATAAATTAATTTTTATCCTAAGTGATCTAAACTAAATTTGTAGTAGTCGTTAAACCAAGATCGTACATATTTAGAACACCCAAAATTTGACTTCATGGGAGGAAGTTATAATTTTTAGAAACTTCAGTGGAACAGTGTGCTCACATAAATCAAATTTTGGAACAATAGGTTATTAGAAAATATAATTTAAATAAGAGTTGAAGATCTCGTCTATAGGAGTCCGCCGATATAGAGAAGATCGAGAACAGAGTCCTTATATAGGAGTTATGCTTGCTGCATCGATCTTTAATAGCCTAGGCCTATCAAAACTATAATTTTTTTTATATAATGAGAATTAGTTGTTGGGATCTAAATGAAAGATCTAGATCTCTTTGATAGATTTGTAGGGATATAAAGAATGTTGAAAATGGAGAACGTATGAAGAAGTTACGCCATTTTGAAAATCTGGAAAATCATGTGCGATGATGTTGTGCCACTGGAGAGCGCCATAGAGGATTGTCGGGGCAACCCCTTTCTCCCGATACATAGTGATGTGGCTCCATGATATTTTCACACGTGGCACCATAGGAACATGACACGTGGAAAGGTTCTAAAAGCACCGATGTGGACCACCGATATCACAACACGTGGCAGAAGCCCATAGGAGTCAGCACCACCATAGGTCATGTTGGCTTTGTTATTTGATTTTAGACAGGCTATACACCAAAATGGTCCTTCCTGCCTGACTTATCCTTATTTGATAGAGCTTTCGGTATTCATTGGGATTAGTGATAGGTCTAGCTTACATTACCAGAATGCCCTAGAAACTAATTAGTCAAAACATTACTGGCTGATTTTGGTTGAGCGAGTTACCTATTAGTGGAATCATCAGTAGAGTGTTGTGATTAATCTGACATGTTAACCATGTGAACTCATCTCACTATATTTTATACTCCAGTATGTATCCATTGTATGTTAGGATATAGTTGCCTATAGCACACACTTAATAAATTAGACTAGATAGTTGTCTGTAATGTTGGAATTTTTCTTGCTATATGTGTTAATATACTATGTGGGAGTTGATGGCGGACCAACTGTAATGTCCCAAAAATTCATAATAAAATTTTCATTTTCAAAACAATAAATCATACAAACGAGTTGTTCCAAAACCGATCAAAGTAATAATATTATTTAAACATCAGAGTAATATCATTAATTGCCAACGCAGAAAACTCTAGGGGATGGTGTGCAGTCACATCGGGCCCTTCCCTTTCCAACCAGAAGTACCTGAAACCATAAACATAAACCGTAAGTACAAAGCTTAGTGAGTTTCCCCAAAGTACCACATACCATGTATGTTAGCTCAAGGTTGTACCGGCTCTATTTCACCCCATATACATATAACAAACAGGCACACAAGCATACAAAACATACAGCACAAGTCACAAAGACTATAAGCACATACCATACATACAATGGGCCCTGTCGTGCATCGGTCCCGCCCGAAAAAGATCTGTCAGTATTATGCGATGTGCCCCGCCTGTCATCAGGACCCCCCCCCCCCCCCCCGTTATACACACACACATACAACACATGCAAGAGTCACAAAAACAACTTGCATTCTAAAACATAATCCAATGGATTGGCATTTGTGCCTTCGACCCGCAAAGTACCTGAATCACAAAGCCGACCAACACTCAACTCAAAAACCATGTCGACCACAACTAACTGCTCTGCTATTAAATGACAGGTACTTAACACCTCCTTCAATCCACATAAGGAAAACCCTAATTCTAATGTCTGAAAATAGAGATGGACCAAAAAGTCAACCCATGCCAAAAGTCAACAGTCAAAGTCAATGTCCAGAGTTGACTTTAGTTGACCGCCACATCGTGGCCTTCACGCAGCCAACTTACAGGAAGTTCCTGGTCACCATGTCGTAGGTACTGGGTTTCCAGCAGCTTAATGGATTTAGTTGCCTTCCTCGATTCGAAGAGCTCCAAAGCTCATATCTGGTCCAAACTACGGTCTAAATGAATAAATTTTCGAACTTTATCCATTAAGACACCCAAAGAGATCAAGATCTCAAATCCTAGGTCCAAATAAAGCCAAATCCATAATGTCTTAACCATTAAGCCCTTAATTCGAAAAAGTCCTTAACCCCAACTCTTCCAAAAGCTAAAGGGGGGCAAAAGGTCCATTCAAATGATTACTTGATGGACATCCATGGACCAAGCATGTCCTTAACTCATCTCAGGTCAAATGACAATAAAATGACCTAAATTTATGCAAGATTCACTAATCACCACCAAACTTCAAATCCATAAGATATGATGCTCAAGGGAAACTAGAGAGCAACAAAATTGCCAAATTTGTTCCATCCATTCACTCAAATCAACCCTATGCACAAAAAAGGGACCAAAAAAACCGAGATCTAAGAGAACAACTCAAAAGATAGAGACTTGGATCCTTACAAATGGTTCGGAAGATGATAACCAAGGTGATACGGTGTTGCTTGTTTGATACTTGCACCAATTCATCCTCACTTCCTTTCAAAAGAACCAAAACCACCCAAAATGAGCCAAAACCACCAAGAGGGAAAGGATTAGCGTTTTTCTGAGGTTGAAGGGGATAGAGGTCAAAAAATGAACCCTAGAACCGAGTTAGAGGGGCTTAAATACAAAGGGAACCCTAAAAGAGTCATGGTCTTGGGCCTGATCATCTGTCACGCTGTGGCTTTCCTTGGCCACGTCTTGCTGGTCCAAAATATCACACGACTCATTTAACCATCGAAACATCGTGACCTTTCTTGGCCACGTCGTGGCACAAAGTTTCCTTCAAAGCTCCATCTTAGGTCCTTGGTACAATTAAGTTTATCCAATCTGGACACAAGTGTTACACCAGCTTCATGCTTAAGGTCAATAGACTCGGACAAAATAGCTTTATGCTAAAGCCCATGGTGCAGACCTGTTGGATTAGGTGTCTAAGCTCATAACTATAATTGGTATGTACTTGACCCGATAGTAGCATGGTCCTTTTGGGTTTTCTTCACCATAGCAATTTGATTAGATGAATTACGGAGAAAGAGGTAAATTGTGATTTATTAATATATTATAAGAATAATATATTAATTGAAAAATCGTATTATTTAATTAGTATTGATTAGAAACTAATTTGTTTATCAAAAGAAACTAAATAAATTACGGGGACTGATATTGCAATTATATTATAGTTGTAAGTTGGGCTTATGGATCCCTAGGAAGGGATTGACAAAATTCTATGTGTAGCCCACATAGACTTTGTCCAAGGGGGCCTTCTGGAAGGATCTACTGGACTGCTTAAGGCTTAAGCAATCAGATTAGGGTTTTACATGAAACCCTAGTAGCTCAGCTATATAAGGAACCCCTTGGATCCCTAAATCGGCAAATGATTCCAAGCAAAGAACCCTAGCCCATTTTTAGAGCCTCCCAACCTCTCTCATATTCTTCCAGTTGTTATTTGGTGTTTGTTACTCACTATAGGTGCAACAATTGAGGCACTTAGCTCTTGAAGGTCAAGATCTACAAGCTATAAGGAAAAGGTATTCATCTAACTTTGTTTTATGTTATAAATCTCGAATATTGTATACTAGATAGGGTTCATGCTATGGATAAATTAGAATTGCATGTATAACTTGAAAAACCTAGATCCAAAGCATTAGGGTTGCATGCACACCATAGGAATGTCGTAGTGCTTAAAACCCATCAGCGGTATCAAAGCTTAGGGTGTTTTTTCTGTTATATTTGGTGCCATGGTTAATTGTTCAAAGTTGAAAGCAGACGAAATCTAGACTTTGCCAGATGAACTCGACGAGTTGACTCGTCTGACTACAAAATTTTTGGATTTTAAGCCTAAATTAGATAAGGATAATTACCATAAGTTGTTTTAACTGATTAAAATCGATTTTTGTGATATGGTAATGATTATCCTCGTCTAATTAAAAGATAATGGTCAAATTTTAAGATAATTACAAGATTATGTGATAAATTAATTATTTGTAAAATTTGATTTGTATTTATCTTACTAAATTGGATTAGGTTAAATTTTGATAAGGATAAAATTATATGAAAACTTTAATTTTTGAAATTTGATCTCTAAGTTATGAAAAGTTTCAATACTAGCCCTCTAGTTTTAGAATTTAAAATTTGATTAAAAAGTTTTAATGTTGAAATATTAAATTTTAAAACCCTATTGTTTTAAAAGTTTAAAATACAACCCTTTATAATATTATAATATTAAAAGCTTAATACTTATATATATGTATAAGATGAGTTAGTCTTACCTTTAGTAGGCCTCATTCACGAAGCTGGTCTATAAAGAGTGTTTAAGGAAGCAGCCTATAAAATGACCGACATTGGGTATCCACTCATACCCACAACACTCTTGACTAGTGGAGGGTCGTTATCCGAACGGGTAGCATATTGAATTAATTCCTCATTAATAAGTATAATGATTATTATAACCTAACTAAATGTTTTTATAAATTCCCAATCTTAGTTACTTTAGGAAAAATGTGAAAATGATGCTATTCCAAGAACACCTTGCACCTTGTCAAAGTCGAGGAGTTACGGCATTTTCAAGGTATTGGCATTATTGGTCCTTAATGGAGAAACATGGAAAGAAAGGACCATGCATGCAAGGTGGTTGGCGCGAAAGTACGCCCAACGCAAGCTGGGGGTACGCCCAGCGTAGGGGAGAATGTGAACGCGGATATGGGAGGAGTACGCCCAGCATACGCTCAGAGATCCTAAACCCTAATTTTGGGGGCTAAGCACTATATAAAGAACATTATTCCCTAGATATCAGCCTCCCTCTCATCTTTAGACAGCCACCACAAAACCCTAAACCTCCTTTGAGTGTCCTTGGAGCTTTGGAGGCCATTAGAGAGCATTTTTTGAGTTGTGAAGCCATTTTCCAAGCAAGTGAAGAGCATAGCAAGGTGAGGGATCAAAGGAAAAGAAGTGGATCCAAGGTTGTGTTTCCATTTCAGATCACCTTGAGGTAAAAAGCCTGAAACTTTCCTCAAGTATGCTTAGATCTATGTTAATTGAGTTTTTGGACCTTTATGACTCAACGCATTTTCTAGGTCTAGGGTTGCCACCCTTAGTGTCATATGAGTCCCATAAGCAGTAAAGTATCAATCATGAAGGTCCATTTGTGACCATGCATGAGATCCAAACATTTCCATGGAAGTTTGTTGTCACATTTCAAGTTTGGGCTCATTTGGTGGGTTGCAAGCCACCAAGTAATCAACTTTATGAATTAATACATTGAAGAGGACTTGGATATGTAATTGTAGCTTCAGGAGTAGAGTATTAAGCACTTAATGGGAAAAGTGGCTTAACAGAGGAGTACGCTAGGTGTACATGCAGGGTACGTGCAACGTAAAACCCATTCAGCCAGTACGCTTAACGTATAGTGGAGTACGGCCAACGTACTCATCAGTTATGGGCTTGGTGTGTTTTGGGCCTCGCGTTGGGACAAGAAATGGACTTTGGGTCTTTAGGACTTAGTAGGCCATTTAGAAGGATTGAGCCCAATTTAGCAAATTGGGTCATTAATGGTCCACTAGTGGGCTTGGGAAGCCTACCTAGTGTTGGGCCTTTTATAGTATGGTTTGGGGCCTTAGATATGGACTAAGTTGGACTGGGGGTAAAATGGTCATTTTACCCTAAGGAGAATTGTTGTTTTGGGCTAATTGTTATTTTAGGTAATGGTAGCTCGGGAGCCGAGGGAGCAGCAGTTCGGGGAATTGCCAGTTAGCAGCCAACGAAGTATCAGCAGGACCTCAACATTGCAAGGTAAGTCTCCTCAGTGTGTGCATGGGTCTAAGGCCACAATGCCAGCCCATTATGTTTGTGTATAGTAGGAAGACCCAGGGTTTATCCCTATGCATTGTATGTTATATGTTCCGGATCACGATCCGATGTTGGGCGAAGCCCGCCCATGTTAGTATGCTAGAGGTCTTTGTGATTCTTGCATGTATTGGTACGATAGGTTCCGAACCAAGGTCCGATGTCGAGGCAAGCCCGAAGTATGTTTATATGGTAGTATGTTACGGACTGGGGTCCGATGTCGGGGCAAGCCCGAGGAAGATTTATATGTGCATGTTAGATTATACTTGTTGTCTTTGTGATACTTGTATGTGCCTGGTGGGGAGGTGAGTGTGGGCGAGGTCCCGTATCTCATCACTTGCTGAGTATGGATGGGGTTCCATATCTCAATATTAGCAGAGTAGGGGCGAGGCCCATGATAGGAGATAAGTGAGTGTGGGCGGGGGCCCATATCTCAATATCAGTAGGAGTGTGGACGAGGTTCCATAACTTACCAGTAGTAGACCAGGGACGAGACCCAAGTTAGGCGAGGCCTTAGATCTGGTGTACATTAGAGTATGTTTCCTTATGTATTAGTATGTTTATATGATTATTTATGTATAGCGTGTGAGGCCCAGAGACAGGCGGGGCCAAAGAGAGACAAATTTGTATACTGAGCGGGGCTCGATGCCAGGCGGGGTCTAATGTCAGATTCGTCCGATACCCGGTGGGGCCCGATGTAGCGGGCTAGGCCCAATGTTTGCAGTATGTGATTATGTGTATGGTATGTGGTAGTTTGAGGAGAATCACTAAGATTCATGCTTACGGTTTTCAATTTTGGTTTCAGGTACTTCCAGTTGCAAAGAGAACAGCTCGAGATGACCAAATTGCACACACCAAGATGTTTTAGCCTGGGATGTGTACTATGATGTTTTGAAACTCTGATAACAATGTTGAGATATTATAACTTATGTTTTGTTGAAATGGGTTGATAACTGTGGTGTTAGTATTTAATAAAAATGAAATTTTGGACCGTATTTTTAGGATGTTTCAAGTTGGTATCAGAGCCTTAGTTTGAGGGATTCAGGCACACTCCCGGGTGTGTCTGAACTCAAACTGAGGATTTGGTATGAGAATTTTCAAAAGAAAATCATTTTTATAAAAAGGACTTTGAGAAAAAGAAAAGAATTTTATTAAAGCGGAAAGAATTTAGAAAAAGAGAAAAGGGTGTGGTGCATGCAATCAACCGAGCTCAAGTAAGTACTCCCAAATTACCCATACAAGTTTATGTTATGATATATGTATCAACTTTATGAGAACTGCATGCTAGATTAGGACTCAGGATCTAGGAAGGATGCCTTATGTGCCTATTATATGTGTATGAGGGTTATGAATTGAATGCTAGTATAGATTCCTGATTAGGGGATAGAACATTATGATTGCATTATGTGGTTAGTTTACCATTATCCAAATGTTGCTTGCTTTTTGCTTTGTGGGGCTCTTAGCAGTGTGAGCGAACTACCAAGTAAATATGCTAAGTCACATGTGGCACATGCTATATAATATTTGAGTGAGGGAATTGACCCTATTGTGCAGCTCTTGTATGAGTCCAACCGTTCTAGAGACGAGTCTTTTACTTGATGGATTATCTGATCTCTGTTGCATGTAGCTATATTCATGAGGTAGTTAGTTGACATTGATGGGAAGTCCTTCAGTAGCTGAGGATAGGGTGGGTCAGTGACTACCCTAGGGCAATCCAAGGATGAGATTAGTGTTGGGAGCAATAGTGGTAGTAAAAGGGACTTGGTGGAGTCGAGGAAATTCTTGAGGAAAGTACGAATACATGTGGAAGGTAGTTTGTGCCCGTACTACTGAAAGCAAAGGATCCGTACTCGATTCAAGAAGGGTCGAGATGAAACAAGGGAACTGGTAAGTGCGTGTGTGATCCCTCGATAGTGATGAGTATTCTGACGATAGTTATGGTATGCTTGCAGCATGGTGAAGCTACTGGGTAGACCAATTGGCGGTTCTGGCGCCAGTAAGGGATCAGGCTCGAAATCAGAAGTCAGGTAGCTCGGGGAGTAGATGAGAGAGTTTATTTCAACTTAGATTAAGCATGGTGTATTGTACTATACTCCTTTGATCTTTAGTACAGTCAAGGAGGGGATTTTAGAGCTTTTGGATAGCTGCCTCGAGGCCTTTCGGGCCGAGATCGCTATAGGGCAGTTAGGGGCTCCTCTGGGGGCCAGTTTTTATGGATCACTGGGATCCCTCGGAAGGGGGGATCCCGTTATTAGCTCTTGTCATCATGGATCAGAAATTGGGTTACACACCTTGTCTTTAGGAGATTCTACTACATGATTGGATTATTGTGGAGGTTTCGCTAGCCGTACGCAAAGGTTTACCCGACATTATTGAGCATGTTACTAACAAGGTAACCGCTAGGTTTCAGGGTCAGACAGCGACTGTTCAAGCGGTTAAGGGGGTATTCGGGATAACTCGGGAGCAAGAGATTGGGTTAGATGTGCAGTTAGGGAAGAGGAAGCAGACGTCTAGTCAGGCTCAACAATCTGAGCAGTCGGACACTGCCATAGCTGAAGCCAGAGACCTGAGTGGTGGTAGTGGAGGTGAAGGGGTTAAAGGGGTACATGAGAATGTTCACAGCAGGTCGCAGTGAGATAGGCGCGGATGGAAGTATCACCTCCACCGAGAATGCACATCGAAGGAAGAATTGTGCCTTCGTTGCCATTATCTTGGTCATTTCAGAGAAAATTCCCCCGTATAGTGGTTACGGTTGTTCAGGTTTCATCATAGATACTTCGGAAGAGAGAGAGGGAGTTCAGGTTCCAACTCCCATGGTTCTGCAGGAAGTCAAGATCGACTCGCAATAGATCGCTGGTATGTAATTCAAATTCTCCTTTCTGTATTGATTTTATTGTTGGTACTGCATCAATGTTAGTAAATGTATTTTGGAATTACATTTCTCTTTGTGTTCGGACTATATGCCATCTGCACACCATGGATTTTAGAGAAGTAGTTCGTAGTCATACCCCTTTGTAGAGCGGGTTCTCAAGATGCGGTAGTTGTATCAAGGATGATTGGAACTCAGGAGGTGTTCTATCAGTCTTCAGGAATTTCATGGATTTAGTATCGGTGAGTTTTGGATCATTAGCTATGGTGAGCATTGGATTACCAGCAGATGGATCATGGGATGGTAGGAAGGATTGGGAATCCTTCCCAAGCTGTGAGCTGTATGAAATTTGTCGAGTCGAAGTGGGGGAGAAGCATGCAAGTAGTAAGGAGCAGGAGTAAGTGCAAAACTGGGATGAGTTCGCATATTTGTTGAGAAGGAATTTAGACCAAATGGTTGTTTGGATAGTGGAGCACGTGAGTAGGGAGTTTAGGAAACTTCCTGATGTTGAGTTCGTGTATTCCCGATTAGCTGATGACTAGTTTGGGAAACCAGGTTGGAGATTTTTCCCAGCAGGATGCGATTTCAGCCAGGAAGTTAGGTTGTATGCATGATTGAAGTGGGAAGTGTTGTAAGACTACGAGATAGCTGTAGCATTCACTAGTAGCCAGACAATGGGGGAAATGTTGTAAGACTGTGAGCTAGCTGCAACATTCATTAGCAGCTAGATAGCAGAGTGTAGGTGAGGCACGTATCTCCTAGTAAGTGGAGTGTGGGTGAGGCCCGTTTCTCTTAGTTGGCGGAGTGTGGGCGAGGCGCATATCTCCTAGTCAGCGGGGTGTGGGTGATGTCCGTATCACCTAGTTAGCGAGATCAGAATCAGGAAAGGATAGATAGATAGAACTCGAGGGAGTTGTACCTACATAGCCCTAGATAGGTGACACCTGGGGGCAAAGCCACTTAGTAGTATGGTTTGGGTGAGACCCGTAGGCGAGGCCCGTGAGTTAGTAGCAAGGCATGTGGGACCTGGCACAGACCGTGGGGTCGAGATATACGATCGAGGATTCTAGGATTTATGGAGCCAAGAGTGGTAATATGGATGAAGCAATTTTGATAGCCGAAGTTTTATACAGAAGTCGCTGAGAGCGACCGAGAGGGTGATCAGTGGTTTAGTAACCGGGTGGGTTCCGATATTCCAAATAGTGGACAAATAATTCTAGACCTGGGATGTCCCGGTTCTTTGCAAGATAAGCAAGAAGTAGAGTGATGTTCGGATAGAAGTAGTGATTGTGAGGAATATTGTGTAGGGTAGCTTGCAGATCAGAAGGGCAAAGACACTTATAATTGGATTGGATAATCTCAGAGTAATTGATTTGAGCCTGTTGCGCAACTCTCGTATGAGTCTAACCATTCTAGGGATGAACCTTCTACTCGAAAGATTACATGAGCCTTCTGTCAAGAATATTTGTCCTGCAGATGGTTACGCAGGCACAATCTGTCAGGGAGACAGACCAGCATGGATTCGATCTCTGGAAAGGCGGAAGTAAGTTGCTGAATCTTGAAGTTCATTTTCTTCAGGAAGGAAGTTTTGCTAGTTCTCGGTTTCCTTGATAAGAATGGATTACACGTAGAACCATCAGTGGCGTTCCGCGGATCGTTAGTTGGATTCGAGTGTGAGTACGGAGCGATTTCGAGGATGAAATCCAATTTAAGTGGAGGAGAGTTCTAACACCCATTTTTAAAGTACTTGGTTGTGTTCTTGGAGGCCAAGGGTAGGGGTGATTCGTTCTTTTATGGGTCTCGAGTTTTATCCGGAAGGTTTTAGGCTTAGGGTGGCTAGGAGAATAGGGTTTCCGGCCACCTTTTCGTGGATATAAAGTTCGTTAGAAACAGACTTAGAATGAAGGAGTTATGGCATTTTCAAGTTACTGGCATTATCGGTCCTTAATAGAGAAAGATGGCAAGAAAGGACCATACATGCAAGGTGGTTGGTGCGAATGTACGCCCAGCGTAGGGAAGAAAGCGAACGCGGGTGTGGGAGGAGTACGCCCAACGTATGAGAAGTATGCCCAACATACGCTCAGAGATCCTAAACCTTAATTTTGGGGGCTAAGCACTATATAAAGAACATTATTCCCTAGATATCAGCCTCCCTCTCATCTTTAGACACCCACCACAAAACCCTAAACCTCCTTTGAGTGTCCTTGGAGCTTTGGAGGCCATTAGAAAGAATTTTTTTGGAGTTGTGAATCCATTTTCCAAGCAAGTAAAGAGCATAGCAAGGTGGGGGATCAAAGGAGAAGCATTAGATCAAAGTTTGTATTTCCATTTCAGATCACCTTGAGGTATAAAGCCTGAAACTTTCCTCAAGTATGCTTAGATCTATGTTAATGGAGTTTTTAGACCTTTGAGGTCCCAAGAATGGAACTTTATGACTCGACTCATTTTCTAGGTCTAGGGTTGCCACCCTTAGTGTCATATGAGTCCTATAAGAAGTAAAGTATCAATCTTGAAGGTCCATTTGTGACCATGCATGAGATCTAGTCATTTCCATGGAAGTTTGTTGTCATATTTCACGTTTGGGCTCATTTGGTGGGTTTCAAGCCACCAAGTAATCAACTTTATGGATTAATACGTTGAAGAGGACTTGGATCTATAATTGTAGCTTCTGGAGTAGAGTATTAAGCACTTAATAGGAAAAGTGGCTTAACAGAGGAGTACGTTGGGTGTACATGTAGGTACGCGCAACGTACACCCCATTCAGCCAGTACGCTTAGCGTACAGAGGAGTACGCCCCGCGTACTCATCAGTTATGGGCTTGGTGTTTTTTAGGCCTTGTGTTGGGCCAAGCAATGGACTTTGGGTCTTTGGGACTTAGTGGGCCATCAAAAGTCAGATGTTTTGGTCCAAGAATATGTTTGGGCTTAGGGGAAGGCCTATTAGAGGGATTGGGCCCAATTTAGCAAATTGGGCCATTAGTGGGCTTGGAAAGCCTACCTAGTGTTGGGCCTTTTATATTATGGTTTTGGGCCTTAGATATGGACCAAATTGGACAAGAGGTAAAATGGTCATTTTACCCTAAGGAGAATAATTGGTTAGGGCTAATTGTTATTTTGGGTAATGGTAGCTCGGGAGCCGAGGGAGCAACAGTTCGGGGAATTGCCAATTAGCAGCCAGCATAGTATCAGAAGGACTTCAACAGTGCAAGGTGAGTCTCCTCAGTGTGTATGGGTCTAAGGCCACAATTCCAGCCCATTATGTTTGTGTATAGTACGAAGACCCGAGGGATCCCTAGGCATTGTATGTTATATGTTCTGGATCACGATCCGATGTCTGGCGAGGCCCGACGAATGTTAGTATGCTAGAGGTCTTTGTGATTCTTGCATGTGTCGGTACGATAGGTTCCAGACCAAGGTCCGATGCCGGTGCAAGCCTGAAGTATTTTTATATGGTATTATGTTCCGGACTACGGTCCGATGTCGGGGCAAGCCCGAGGAAGATTTATATGTGAATGTTAGATTATCCTTGTTGTCTTTGTGATACTTGTATGTGCCTGGTAGGGAGGTGAGTGTGGGCGAGGTCCCGCATCTCGTCACTAGCTGAGTATGGATGGGGTTCCATATCTCAATATTAGCAGAGTAGGGGCAAGGCCCGTGATAGGAGAGAAGTGAGTGTGGGCGGGGGCTCGTATCTCAATATCAGCAGGAGTGTGGACGGGGTTCCAAAACTTAGTAGTAGCAGACCAGGGACGGGACCCAAGTTAGGCGAGGCGTTAGATCAGGGGTATAGTAGAGTATGTTTCCTTACATATTAGTATTAGAGTTGATGGTGAAAACATTACCAAAGAAAAAAAAATAAAGTGTGAAAATGAGGGATAAGACTATAAAAAAGAAAAAAAAAACGTAGAAAAAAGAAAGAAAAAACTGCTGCTAATTAAAGGAGCAAAGCTAAAAAAAAGAAAAGAAAAGAAAAGTTGTATTTCGTAAATTTTTAGGAAGGAATTGTAAACGCGTCACCAAAAAATGGATCCGGATCTTTTGCTGTCATTAATGATTATAACTAAAACAAATCCCAGATTCCTTAGGATCTTTCTCCCTTATTCAATATTTATAAATTTAAATCAAGGGTATAATTGTTTTTATATTAAATTTTTAGTGGAAGAATGAAAATTTCCAGTGATATAACTATTTTTGTTTATTCTTATTTCATTTATTGTTACTTCATTTATTCTTATGTTTTAGTCATAATGTTAATGCAGACGCCTGCCAATTGTGTGTTATTAGAGAAATGAATCACAACTCTTCTCCATTAGGTCCAAAAGTTGAAACCGACATGTTGTGGTGGCTGCTTAGTAAGGTCTTTAACCAATTAGGAACTACTTACCAATAAATTGGATTAAAAGCCATATTATTAATAGGTTTGTTGTCAACTTTGCTTATATTGTTGAGGTTGTTTTCCAAATCAAGTGTGTCAAGCATTGTATTTGTCACTGACTGAATTTCATCACTTTCCATATTAAGTGTATCAAATAATGAATTTGTACGTTTGTTTGGTAACTTTGCTTGATTATTACTTTGGTACTTATTAAATGTTAAACTATCCCCTACTTGGAAGCAAGTTATCTCATTTATTAACTAAAAAGATAATATATTTGTTATTTTTTTATTCTATAAAATAAATTAAACCTTCTAAATTACTTACCTATTTTCTAATATACAAAATTTATACTAATAAAATATAAACTAGTTGTTTAAAGGACAATAACCATATTTCTTTACAAAAATAAATATATTATCTAAAAGTATATCTAATTTCATGTTTCAAAATTATTTTGATAACTATATACCAAAATGGGTTTTAATGAATTAAGAAATTCATTCGCAAATGTAAATCACCATCTTCTTTAACATTTCTTTATGTTAATTGTGATAAAGATTTTTATATTTTGATTTTGAACTTTCTTGTCGAATATATTATCGAGTATAGTTGTTGTCTTTCAACAATATTTTGTAAATAAATTCTTATAGTAACTTACTTTTACTTTTTATCCAAAACAACCATCAATGTTTACTTCCAACCAATTATAGTAGGGTGTTTTTATTTTAAACATAGAACATCAACATCAAATAAAATTTTTTATTCAAAACAACGTACATCGTAAATAATATTTTGATGTTGTTATTTGTAATATGACATATTTATGAGAAACAAATTATGGGCAGACACAAAACTATACAAAATTTTTTATTATTGCATCTTACTTTTATTTTTTATTTTTATCGTCTAACCGAAAGAAACTATGTACAAACCTTTTTCAAGGTAGTACTCTTGGGTTAAACTATCAACTCTTATTTCACGGTCTCTATTTTTTATTTTTAAATTTTGAAAGATTTCAAAATTTCAAATATTACATCCAAAATCTCAAAATTTCATATATTTATTTTCTTAGAATATATAAATTTTTGAATAGTCGTCTACTTCTGTTTCTTAATACGCTTATCCCTAGAATATAAACAGCTTCTCCTAGATCCTTCATAGTGAAACACTTCCCAAACTAGGACTTAACCTTATGCAAGGTCGGGATGTCGTTTCCTATGAGCAGTATGTCATCAACATACAAAAATAGAAAGCTAACTATACTCCCACAAGCCTTGACATACACACAAGACTCGTCCTCGCTTCTCGAAAATTCAAACTCCAGTCAAGTTGCTTTAGTGAAGGCAACCCAAAAGGACCATGCTACAACCGGGTCAAGTACATACCAAATATAGTTATGGGCTTAAAGACCTAATCCAACAGTCTCCCATTTGGATAAGTCTAATAATTATAAATTCAAGTACGACTTAAAAATCCGGTTAGCAATTGTAGCTCTCAAAAGCGATTGTCGAACTTTGACACGTCCTTTAGATAAGGGATCGTGTAGTCCTCCTTTCTCAAGATATTGTGTGGACAATCACATGGAACATAGTCATACTTATTGTCTATCGGTTTGTTTCTCGATGTCTGATTCGTCTGAGATAGAACTTAATTGAACACATCAACTCAGTCCTGACCGGAACTGGCACATAAGTCAAACCAGATCATTGAGGGGCCCAAGATATTGCTTTTACCTTCGTAGGATAAAAGGAAGAAATAAACTTCGACTTATATGCATTTACTATTTACTCATCAAATTATACACAACAATGCGTTTTATAACATCAAGTTACTGGCGCGTTTACACATTATCAATGCATAAGCAACTTGCAAACAATAAACCATATATCTAGGTTTAAAGAATATATGATATTATCATCTCACAATCACTCGTGATAAATTCCCTGAAGTGATTCAAGTGAGCGCGGGTTTAATCCAATACTCATATCATATTTCAAGAGCACTCATGAATGTTGCAACAAACCTTTGCTATGTTTAAACACTTAGACAATCTACAAACCAATTCATGACAGTCTTCTTTCATACATACTTCCAAAGTATGAACGACTGTGGATAATTTAAATAATCTTATTATTTAGGAAGTCAAAACATGCATAGTGAAACAATAGTAAATAACTGACATAAGACATTAACATTACTTATAAATAGTACTCCTTTATTTAATCATCAAAATGTCAATTAAAGTTTATCTATTACAAGTTTCTAAGGCTATCTAATCACTAAAACTAATATCGTCCTTCAACCCAATGCTCCTAGCATGCTGCAAGTGCTTAACCCTACTCAGTCCCTTTGTAAGGGGATCTGTTGGGTTATCCTTTGAAGATACCCTCTTTACTACGAGGAGTCCATCTTCTACCCAATGTCTAATGAAATGATATTTCCTGTCGATATGTCTAGATCTGCCATGATCCCTCGGTTCCTTGGCTAAGGCAACAGCACCTTCGTTATCACAGAAAATCTCCATGGGCTCCTTTATGGATGGCATAACTCCAAGGTCTCGGATGAAGATCTTCAACCATATTGACTCCTTTGACGCTTCGCTCGGTGCTATGTATTTTGATTCGCACATTGAATCAGCTACGGTCTCCTGCATGGAACTTTTCCTAGTCAATGCTCCTCCATTCAGGGTAAAGTCCCAGCTACGGTCCCCTTTCTTGGAATTCTCCATACTAAAACGTTTTAGTACCTTATCCAAGTAAGTACTTTGACTAAGTCATATTAGTCTTTTGCTCCTGTTTCTCACTATCCTTATCTCTAGAATATAAGCAGCTTCTCTGAGGTCCTTCATAGCGAAGCACTTCCCAAGCCAGGACTTAACTTCCTGCAAGGTTGGGACGTCGTTTCCTATGAGCAGTGTGTCATCGACATACAAAAAGAGAAAGCTAAATATACTTCCACTGGCTTTGACATATACACAGGACTCATCCTCGCTTCGCAAGAAACCAAACTATTTGACTTTCTCATCGAAACAAAGATTCCATCTGCGAGACACTTGTTTTAATCCATAAATGGATTTCTCAAGCTTACACACTCTATTAGGGTGCTTCGCATTGATAAAACCCTCGGGCTGACTCATGTAAACATCTTCATCCAGCTTCCCATTAAGGAAAGCGGTTTTGACATCCATCTGTTATATTTCATAATCATGAAACGCAACTATGGCTAGCATAACCCTTACAGATTTAATCTTCACAACTGGTGAGAAGGTCTCATCATAGTCAACTCCGGGAGTTTGAGTAAAGCCCTTCGCAACCAATCACACCTTGTAAGTGTGTAATTTCTCATCGATGTTGGTCTTCTTCTTGAAGATCCATTTGCACCCAACCGTCTTACGACCCGGTACATTGTCAACCAAGTTCCAAACTTGATTGTCATACATGGATTGAATCTTGTTGTCCATTGCCTCTCTCCACTTTGCAGACTTCAGGCCTGCCATGGCTTCCTTGTAGTTGTTAGGTTCATCCGAATTTACTAGTGTACTATCACTAATAAACGTATCACCATCACTTGTTATATGAAAACCATATAACATAGGTAGAACACTAACTCTACTGGAACGTCTAAGAGGTAAGGACTCATCAATCGGTTCTACAGGATTTTCCTCCTCGGGTAGAACGCCAACGTTAGAGTTTCCTTCATCGCTTGTTTTTTGAAGCTCTTAAAGATTAATTAGCCTCCCACTGTCCTCTTGGATTATGAGTTCTCGCTCTCAGAAAACCCATCCCCTCGCAACAAAGACAACGTTGTCACTCGGTCTATAAAAGAGATATCCAATGGACTTTTGCGGGTAGCCGATGAAAATACACCGCTCACTACGAGGTTCCAGCTTGTCGTGACTCTCTCGTCTTACGTAAGTCTCAAAACCCCAAACCTTGATATGTGCCAACGACGGAGCTTTCCTAGTCCACATCTCATGAGGTGTTTTGGCAACCTTCTTCTGCGGGACTAGATTAAGTATATGGGCGACAGTCTCTAAGGCATACCCCCAAAATGAGATAGGTAATGAAGCACGACTCATCATGGAACGAGCCATGTCCAACAAGGTTCGATTGTGCCTCTCAGCCATACCATTTAACTGCGGTGTTCTAGGTGGCGTCAATTGCGAAACAATTCAACATTCCTTGAGGTAATCGTGGAATTCAACACTAAGGTACTCACCACCTCCATCGGATCGGGGCATCTTAATTTTCATGGCCAACTGATTCTCCATTTCTTTCTTAAACTCTTTGAAATTTTCAAAGGTTTCTGAATTGTCCTTGATTAAGTAGATATACCCATATCTGCTATAATCATCGGTGAAAGTCACATAGAAGCGGCTTACATCCCTTGTGATGGATCTAAAGGGCCCACATACATCGGTATGTATGAGATCCAATAAACCCTCACCCCTTTTGTAACACCCGTTAATTGCCACATTAAATAAATAAATTAATGGACGAATGGTAGCCTAAAACAAATAATTATATATGCAGGGTGTTGGGTTCGAGGAGTTAATTGCCACATTTTTAAAAGTCGGTGGTCAATAGTGTGCGTTCGGGAATTATTTTAAAAAGAAATGAGATGGAAGGGCTGAATATGTTATAATTAAGACTTTGGGGACTGTTTGGTAAATTGTGTACCTAATTTGTAAGGGATTTTAATGGTGAGGGTTCAAAGGGTAATTATTGGATTATTTTGAAGGAAATAGGGAGAGGAGGGGCTACTTTTGTCATTATGGCAAACCTTTGAAGAGAACCGGGTATAAAGGGTTAAGTAAACCCTAACCCTAAGCCTTTATGTTGCAGCCGTCACTCACTTCCCCTTATGCCTCCCAACCTCCGGCACCACCTCCTCATTCTCCCTAGCTGCCGCCCGATGTCCCTCTCGCTTTCTGACCAGATGGACCCCCGAACAACGTCGCCTACTGCCTCACCATAAGGATGACATCATGGCTTGGCCGCCGGCAAATACCCGTCTCGCTACTGTTTCATTGCCGCCTCCTCGCCAACACCAAAGAACCACCGGAGTAGCCACCTTGTCCTGCCGCTGGCAAGACAAAGAGACTCGGGGGATTGGGAAGCCGCTCATTGGTATGTTGTTGTTTGTGTTTGGTAGGCTGCCTCAGCATATGTCTGTCGCTGTAGCACGGAGGATCCGTGGTGTTGCCACCTAACGCCACCACCTCCGCCTTTCCCGGTGACGTTTGTTGTTGCGTCGCCGTCAATAAAGGCCAATCTAGGGTTCTCTTCTGTCGTTGTTGTTGCTGCCATTAGCGTCGTCGCAAGTCCTTCTCTCTATCTCTCACGTGTTAGGCAACCGTCAAGATCGCCGCTGCCACCTCTCCATGGTGCTGCCGTCGCCAACCGCCACCAGGAGGGTAACTGGACTCGTTGAAAGAAAGAGATCGTATGGGTGTTTGTTATTTCATTTAGGTAGTGTTGGTTTGGTCAGAATTCTCGAGAACAGCCACCACCACCACCTCACGGTGGTGGCTGCCACCATCTGCCGCCGCCGGCCACCTTAAGGTGGCTATGTGTGTTTGTATTAGTGTGTGTGTGTGTGTGTGATTATTTGGGGTTTTAGCATTGTAAAATGTAACAGGAAAGAAAAATAATGAAAATAAACTCAAACCACCACCGTAGGGTGGTGGCTGCCGCCACCTGCCGCCATGTCGGGTGGCGGTGTGCCTTGTCGGATTGTGTTGACTCGTTTGGGTGCTTGAAGCCCTAATGGGCTTAGTGAAAACCCTAATGAGCTTAATGATATTCTAGTGGTCCTAATAGGCCCAATAAATCTCTAATTGACATAAAAGGCCAACAAATTGATAAATAGGCTAATATTTGGATTGGAAAACCCTAATGCCAATAAAACACTAATATTGAGAATTAATCGGGTGAGACACACGAGAATTATTTAATAACTTGAGATATTAAATAATAATCATTGGTAAAGATTAATCTAAGCGATATTGGACTTAATGGATTAAGTCCTTTGAGGATTAAGTCCTTAATGGGTTAAGTAGGAAACTTAACCCTAATCATCATTTTATGTGAAACCCTAATTTCACTTGGGTTTATTGTTGGGCCTTTCTGTTGGGCCTTGATGATTGGGTTATTAAATGGGCTATCCAAGATCAAGCAAATGGTCTAGAGTAATTTAATGGGCCTAGGGTAAGGCCCATGTAAGAGGCTTGGGCCCAATTTGGAAAATTGGGCCATAGATGGGCCATAGTTTGGGCCTTAATGATTATATGATGTTGGGCCTTAGAATGAGACCATGTATAGGCCTAGGCCCAATTTGGAAAATTGGGCCATGTGTTGGGCTTTGATTCCTAATTGACTTTTGGCCGATGGATTGGGCCTTGGGCTTGAATAAGCCAAGGTAGGGGTAATGTAGTAATTACCCAAAGAATGTACTTATGGTTATGTATTGGGACCCAATTATTAATTGGGTGTTATTTTGGTGTTGATAGTTTGAGAATCTGTCAGCCAGCAGCTAGGTTCGAGTCTGCGGGACTTCAGCAAGTGTGGGATTGTGTCTTCGGGACTTCAGTAGTGTGAGGTGAGTTACCTTCCAGTAGCGGTAGGTGTACGGCCACAATGTCGGCCCACCAGTAGGAGTTGTATGTTAGATAATTGTCTTTGTGATATCATCTAGGTTTGCTACTACCTGATATGTTATATGCTGGCATGATATGTTATATGTGATAGTTGTAGAGTTCGGTTGTTAGGACCGAAGGGTAGGTCAGACACCCCAGAATGGCTTGACACAGGTTGGAAAGTGTTCGACCCGGGTTGGAAAGTGTTGTAAGACTACGGGAGTAGCCGTAGCATTCACTAGCAATCAGATAATATGGAAAGTGTTGTAAGCCTACGGGTGTAGTCGTAGCATTCACCAGGTTGGTAGATAATGTTAGAGTGTTGTAAGTCTGTGGGTGTAGCCGTAGCATTCACTAGTAGCAGATAGTGTGAGGGGTGTTGTAAGTTTGCGGGTGTAGCCGTAGCATTCACCAGGTTGGCAGATAGTGTTAGAGTGTTGTAAGTCTGCGGGTGTAGCCGTAGCATTCACTAGCAGTAAATAGTGTGAGGGGTGTTGTAAGTCTGCGGGTGTAGCCGTAGCATGCACCAGGTTGGCAAATAGTGTTAGGGTGTTGTAAGACTATGGGGGTAGCCGTAGCATTCACTAGTGATCAGGTAGTATGGAAAGTGTTGTAAGACTACGGGGGTAGCCGTAGCATTCACTAGCGATCAAATAGTATGGAAAGTGTTGTAAGACTATGGGTATAGCCGTAGCATTCACTAGCGGTCTGATAGTGATAGAGTGTTGTGAGACTGCGGGTGTAGCTACAACATTCACTTGGTTGGTAGATAACATGAGCGTGTTGTTAGGATATGGAAGGAACAGTAGTAACCACCAGTTCGGGTGTAGCAGTAAGGATAAGGAAATCCATGGATTGGATTTCGGAATTACCCAGATGGATTAGATCTGGTTGAGCCAGTGATAGGACTGTAGGAGCGCCACTACAGTTATGGGATCAGGAAAGCAATGGATTGTATAAGATTGCGTGTGAGATAAGGCTACCATTAGTCAGGTAGCAACCACTTCCAGCCTTGGTTTGATGACGGCAGGATTTGACGTATGGATCCGATCGGTTAGATCACAACGTTGTTAGAGTCACAGTGGCATGATAACTAGTTGCAACTAGTTCCAGAGGAGGATTTCGTTCAGAAGTCATGTGAGGCGACTAAGTGGGAGTCCTTTGGCTCCACAGCCGGGTAGAAACCCGATAATTTAGATGATTGGTGAATGAATTGAGACCAGGAAGGTCTCGATAGGTTTTGGCAAGCGGTCATGAGGTAGAATATTGCTTCAGGTAGTTCAGTGTTCGGGCAGTTTCAACGTCTGGGCAGTATTAGCATTTGTGTTTCAGGTTGCAAGTACGGATGGAATAGCTCGTTGTAACACCCATTTATTTATTAGTTAAATAAATTAATTAATGGATGAATGGTAGCCTAAAACAAATAATTATATATGTAGGGTGTTGGGTTCGAGGAGTTAATTGCCACATTTTTAGAACTCGGTGGTCAATAGCGTGTGTTCGGGAATTATTTTAAAAAGAAATAAGATGGAAGGGATGAATATGTTATAATTAAAACTTTGGGGACTGTTTGGTAAATTGTGTACCTAAGTTGTAAGGGATTTTAATGGTGAGGGTTCAAAAGGTAATTATTGGATTATTTTGAAGGAAATGGGGAGAGGAGGGGCTACTTTTTTCATTATGGCAAACCTTTGAAGAGAACCGGGTATAAAGGGTTAAGTAAACCCTAACCCTAAGCCTTTATGTTGCAGCCGTCACTCACTTCCCCTTATGCCTCCCAACCTCCGGCACCACCTCCTCATTCTCCCCAGCCGCCGCCTGATGTCCCTCTCGCTTTCCAACTAGATGGACTCCTGAACGACGCCACCTTCTGCCTCACCATCGAGATGCCATCATGGCTTGGCCGCCGGCGAAGACCCGTCTCGTTACTGTTTCATTGTCGCCTCCTCGCCAACAACAAAGAAACACCAGAGCAGCCACCTTGTTCCGCCGCCGGCAAGACAAAGAGACTCGGGGGATTGGGAAGCCGCTCGTTGGTACGTTGTTGTTCGTGTTTGGTTGGCTGCCTCAGCATATGTCTGTCGCTGTAGCACGGAGGATCCATGGTGTTGCCGCCTAACGCCACCACCTCCGCCTTTCCTGGTGAAGTTTGTTGTTGTGTCACCGTCAATAAAGGCCGAGCTAGGGTTCTCTTCTGTCGTTGTTGTTGCTGCCATTAGCGTCGTCGCAAGTCCTTCTCTTTATCTCTCACGTGTTAGGCAACCGTCAAGACCGCCGCTGCCACCTCTCCATGGTGCTGCCGTCGCCAAACGCCACCAGGAGGGTAGCTGGAGTCGTTGCAAGAAAGAGATCGTATGGGTGTTTGTTATTTCATGTAGGTAGTGTTGGTTTGGTCGGAATTCTCGAGAACAGCCACCACCACCACCTCACGGTGGTGGCTGCCACCATCTGTCGTCGCCGACCACCTTAAGGTGGCTATGTGTGTTAGTATTAGTGTGTGTGTGTGATTATTTGGGGTTTTAGCATTGTAAAATGTAACTGGAAAGAAAAATAATGAAAAGAAACTCAAACCACCACCGTAGGGTGGTGGCTGCCGCCATCAGCCACCATGTCGGGTGGCGGTGTGCCTTGTCGGATTGTGTTGACTCGTTTGGGGTGCTTGAAGCCCTAATAGGCCGAATGAAGCCTAATGGGCCTATTAGGGCTAGGTCAAGTGCGTGTTCAAGTTCAGTTGAGGGTTAGGTCGAGTGCGTGTTCGACCCGGGTTGGAAAGTGTTGTAAGACTACGGGAGTAGCCGTAGCATTCACTAGCAATCAGAAAATATGGAAAGTGTTGTAAGCCTATGGGTGTAGTTGTAGCATTCTCCAGGTTAGCTAGTGAATGCTACAGTTGGGGTCGAGTCTGCGGGACTTCAGCAAGTGTGGGATTGTGTCTTCAGGACTTCAGCAGTGTGAGGTGAGTTACCTTCCAGTAGCGGTAGGTCTACGGCCACAATGCCGACCCACCAGTAGGAGTTGTATGTTTGATGATTGTCTTTGTGATATCATCTAGGTTTGCTACTACCTGATATGTTATATGCTGGCATGATATGTTATATGTGAAAGTAGTAGAGTTCGGTTGTTAGGACCGAAGGGTAGGTCAGACACCCCAGATATGTCTGACAGTATGTGATGATATGTTTATACGTTGGCATGATATGTTATATATGATAGTGGTAGTAGAAGGGGAATAGTCCCCAAGTTCAGTTGTTAGGACCGAAGGGTAGTTCGGATACCCCAGATATGTCTGATAGTATGTTTATGTTATGATATATGTGATAGTAGCAGTAGTGTGTGGAATAGTCCCCGAGGGTCGGTTTTAAGACCGACGGGTAGGTCAGCACCCCAGAATGGCTTGACACGGGTAGGTCCGCACCCCAGAATGCCTTGACATGGGTAGGTTGGCACCCCAGAATGGCCGTACCAGGTAGGTCGGCACCCCAGAATGGTCGTACCAGGTAGGTCGGGCACCCCAGAATTTCCCGACAGTATGTATGTTTTGTGATTGTATGGTATGTGGTATGATGGGGGAACTCACTAAGCTTTGTGCTTACGGTTTTCAGTTTTTGGTTTCAGGTACATTATTTTCAAGGAAAGGAGTCGGCTTGATCGCAGGGCATCACACTATGTTTTCCGTGTTGGGTTTTGAGCATTCCAACACACCTAAGTGTACATGCAACCCTAAATACCTTACGATCTATGTTTTCTCTATTATACATGAAAATATGAATATCCAAGGTATTATACTAACTAGCATACTAAACTTTGATTCATATGAAACATAACAAGTTAGAATACATACCTCTTTTAATGTAGATTGACTTCATGAAGCTTGAGTGCCTAGTACCCCAAGTGTGACACCTCAAATGGTTCACACAACACCAAATACACTTGGAATAACTTGAGAGAAACTTGAACACTTCTAAAATCGGCTAGCCCTTCTATCACACACATAGTGCCGATTTTTCCCAATGAATATGATCTTATATAGTGTTACAATTAGTGTAAACCCTAATTGTCATGACGTTCCATTTCCTTGGATCCATGGGTACAAAACACCATGGAGCATCCATGAAGCATCATATGGGTTTTAGCCCAACTAGATAATCCATGGAGCATTAGCCCACTATATAAGTATGGATGATTTACACAATCAACCCATATATTTAATTAGTCTTCTTTTGATCACTTAATTAATTCTAAATTAATTCTTGATCAATACTAATTAAATAATCCTATTAATATATTAGAACTTATAATATATTAACCAACCTTAAGTGTTATTTCTCTCATTATAGTCTATCCAAATGCGTGATGCCATGCAACCCAAATGGACCATGCCGGGTCGGGTCAAGTCTTACCAATTATAGTTATGGACTTAGACATTAATCTAACAGTCTCCCACTTGGATAAGTCTGAAACTATTATTGCAAATATGACTTCAAGAACCGACTGGCAATCATAGCTCTCAAAAGCTTCTGTCGAACTCTGACCTTGCCGATGAACTCTGACCTTTGTCAATGATTTGTCCATTATATAAGGGATCATATATTCCTCCATTCTAGATATCATATGGACTGAGACATGGATTATAAATCATTCTCTCTGTCTATTTGTTGTTTCCCGATTTCCGATTTATGACGACTAACTGATTAAACAAATCAAATCAGTCCTGGCTTGGCAAAGCACTCACATGTGTCATCGCTAAATCATTGAGGGGACCGCAAATATCATTTTATCCTGAAGGTAAAAGGAATGGATAAACTTCTACTCATATGGCTTGTTATGCTACTTGTTGAATCATACACAAACACACATTTTATAACATCGAGTTACCAATGCGATTTCGTGCAATCAATGTATAACCAACTCATAGTAACAACTCATATCTCTAGGTTTGAAGAATATAAGATATTATCGTCTCATGATCACTCGTGATAAAATCCATGAAGTGATTCCAATGAGCGTGGGTTGAATCCAATACTCAGAACTTATGAGCACTCATGAGTGTTGTAGCACAACTTTGTCCACCAACTTGAACCTCTACAAGCCAACCCATGACAGTCTTGATTCATATCTACTTCCAACATATGACCGACTGTGGATGGTTTGAATAAATTAGTCATTCCGGAAGAATAACCTAGTTATTATGGAAGTCAAAACATGCAAAGTGAAACACAAGAATAAATGAATCAAATATGGTATCAAACCCTATGAATATAAATAGACCACTTTTATTTATCACCATACTGATTACTCATTATTCATTGTTTCGGTTTTATCAACTTTATACTTGAATTAAAACACTAGGTGTCCCATGCTCCAAGCATGTACACTATGTTTTCTAAACAATAGCTTTGCCATACACCAAGTATGCACTCCATGTTTGTCTATGATCCTTACTTTTGTGAAAGAAACCAATTGACCAAACTTTCAATGATTCTAATTTCACACTCCCAAATCGAAATCTGTTAGATTTTAAACTTAAATGCACTACCCTCTTGCAATGAATGTGTACAAAGTCACAAAGACTTGTCAACAACCATTATACGGTATTCCAATGAAGACCTACTCCATGGACACAAAGCCTTATGTTCAAAGTATGTATTGCTTTGAACATGCTTCTTGTACTAAGTTCTTTCTAATCTTACACAGATTGCTTCTATCTATAGAGACAACTCTATATTCCCATTTTGACTACTACTTCTGAACAAGAGTTGTCTCGTTTCAGACTATGTCAATATGGCCCTTCCAAAATTCACACTATACTTCCAACTGTCCTTGAGCAACCAATCTTTCGTAAACCCTAGATTATCCTCGACAATTGCTTAATCACTTTAGTCATATCCAATTCTAGACATTTTCCTCCTTAATGCCCCAAGGCATTTGGAAAATTCATAAAGAATAAATATTATAGCACAAGTAATCGATCTTGTACCCAAAGTAAATGGGACACGATTCATGATGTTTCACATAAAGACATGGTTCTAGACCAGTCTTTTGCCATAATAATTTTTTGTTTGCCATATTCTCAAAATTTTACTATGAAAAGGGATGCCGTAATCATAATCGAATTTTGAGAACGCAATATACAAAATTTTCTTAAGTTGAACCAATCCAACATGAAATTCATATATATATATATATATATATATATATATATATATATATATATATATATATATATATATATATTCTTGAATAAAGGTGATTAAAATCTCAATATAAGCTCTTTAAAATGATTATAAACTCAATCTAAGGTTTTTAGAATTGAAATGAAGTATAATTTCCTCTCCCTTAATTATAGCAAAACAACTTTTTCGACCTCTGCAACCTCACGAATTGAAACCTTTCTTTTCTATAAGTAACATTTCTAACTTGCAATACTTATTATAATTATCATGCTCCCACTGACATGATGATTATTAGCATAACACATATGCTCCCACTAGCTTTGACATGTATTCAGAAATCAACTATTGACTTTCTGGCTAAAGTTCAGATTTCTGATACTAGATTGCTTTGATAAGACTTTATGAAAATCATACACCTTATCTTAGATAGCTCACAGGTGTGTCTAAATAATTTCAGAACTATGAAAAGGAATGTCGTAATCATAGTCTCAATTGGTTAGACCTTTGCTATTTTTCATAAGTCCATGTTGGTGTACACTACTAACGAATTTGAGAATGCAAAGATTACTATCTACTTAAAAATCTACTTAGTGAAAGTGTTTCCTCACCATCATTTTCATGAATCCGAGAGAAACATTATGACACTTACATTTTTATGGTGTATGAGTTCCTACCCATATGAATTTGTCAAAACCTTGGTCACAAGACACGGATAATGACAAATCCAAACACATATGGACTGAACTTATGCAATTTTAACTTCTTGCCACGTGGCAGTACAAGGCCTGCCATTTCTTCCAAGTTGTTATGCAACCAATTGAGAACTCTAAGAACTCATATGAAAAGCCAACTTTAACTGGAATGGGCACAGAATATGTCAACACGATAAGTTATAAACCTCAAGTCGTGTGCTAGTGAAGAACCTCAGGTTTTATTCTTGGTTAGTTTTTGAGACTTTCAAGACCTTTAAGACTCCCACTGTCCTCTTGACATATAAGACTCTCTTGTCAAATATTCAAGGGATAGTGCGGATTCTTTATCAAGACAAACACTTCACACAATTATGTTGGGTTTTGAGCATTCTAACACTCCTAAGTGTACATGCAACCCTAAATACCTTGGATCTATGTTTTCTCTATTATACATGCAAATAAGAACTTCCAAGGTATTATCCTAATCTAGCATACAAAACAATAACTATAGCAAGATAGAATACATACCTCTTTGGTGTAGAAAGTCTTCATGAAGCTTGAGTGCCAAGTGCCCCAAGTGTGACACCTCAAATGGTTCACACAACACCAAATACACTTGGAATAACTTAGAGAGAATTCTACACTTCATGAAATCGGCTAGCCCTCTCTAGAACAATACTAGTGGCCGATTTTTCCCAAGAATGTGATCTTTATATAGTGTTACAATTAGGGTAAACTCTTAATTGTCATGGCTTTACATTTCCTTGGATCCATGGGTTCAAATACACCATGGAGCATCCATGAACCATCTTATGGGTTTTAGCCCAACTTGATTATCCATGGAGCATTAGCCCACTATACAAATATGGATGATTTACACAATCAACCCATATATTTAATTAGTCTTCTTTTGATCACTTAATTAATCCTAGATTAATTCTTGATCAATACTAATTAAATAATCTCATTATTCTTATTATTAATATACTAGAACTTATAATATATTAATAACCATAAGTGTCTTATTTCTCTCTTTTAGTCTATCCAAGTGCATGATGCCATGCAACTCAAATGGACCATGCCGGGTCGGGTCAATTCTTACCAATTATAGTTATGGACTTAGACATTAATCTAACAGTCTCCCACTTGGATAAGTCTGAAACTATTATTGCAAATATGACTTCAAGAACCGACTGGCAATCATAGCTCTCAAAAGCTTCTGTCGAACTCTGACCTTGCCGATGAACTCTGACCTTTGTCAATGATTTGTCCATTATATAAGGGATCATATATTCCTCCATTCTAGATATCATATGGACTGAGACATGGATTATAATCATTCTCTCTGTCCATTTGTTGTTTCCCGATTTGCGATTTATGACGACTGACTAATTGAACAAATCAAATCAGTCCTGGCCCGGCCGAGCACTTCCATTTGTCATCACTAAATCATCGAGGGGCCCACAGATATCTCTTTTATCCCGAAGGTAAAAGGAACGGATAAACTTCGACTCATATGGCTTGTTCTACTACTTGTTGAATCATACACAAAGGCACGTTTTATAGCACCGAGTTACCAAATGCGTTTTCGTGCAATCAATGTACTATCAACTCATAGTAACAACTCATATCTCTAGGTTTGAAGAATATAAGATCTTATCGTCTCATGATCACTCGTGATAAAATCCATGAAGTGATTCCAATGAGCGCGGGTTGAATCCAATACTCAGAACTTATGAGCACTCATGAGTGTTGTAGCCCTTTGTCCAACACCTTAGACCTCTACAAGCCAACCCATGACAGTCTTAATTCATATCTACTTCCAACATATGACCGACTGTGGATGGTTTGAATAACTTAGTCATTCCGGAAGAATAACCCAGTTTATTCGGGAAGTCAAAACATGCAAAATGAAACACAATAATAATTGAATCCAATATGGTATCAACCCTTTGAACATAAATAAAACACCTTTTATTTATCACCATATGATTACACATTATTCATTGTATACTGTTTCAGCTATCAACTTTATTCTTGAATTTAAAACAATAGTTGTCCCATGCTCCAAGCATGTACACTATGTTTTCTTAAACACTAGTCATGCCATACACCAAGTATGCATACTATGTTTGTCTATGATCTTTACTTTGTGAACTAGATCAATTGAACATAACTTCAATGATTCTCTTTTCACACTCCCAAATCCTTACTGCAAATGCAAGAATTCCAAATTCATGCCATTTACTGAAATCTGTTAGATTCTAAACTTATATGCATTGATACTCTGGTAACGATTATGCACAAACTCACAAAGACTTGGCAACAATCATTACAGAGTATTCCAAAGGAGATCAACTCCTTGGAAATATCCTTCTTGCATTAAGTTTCCTTAATCTTACACATATTGAAATTTCTAACTTTGAAACATTTCCAGATTCCATTTTTGACTATCACTTCTGACCAAGAGTTGCCTCCTTACAGACTATGTCAATATGGTCCTTCCAGAATTATCACTGTACTTCCAACCGTCCTTGAGCAAGCAATCTTTGGTAAAACTTAGACTGTTCTCGACAATTGTTTAATCCTTTTAGTCATATCCAGTTCTAAACCTTTTCCCTTCTTAATGCCCCAGGCATTTGGAAAATTTTAGAACGGATGATTATAGCACATGTAATCGATCCTATATCCGAAGCATATGGGACACGATTCATGATGTCTCACATAAAGACTAAACCGGTCTTTTGCTATAACATTTCCATTTCTATTTGCCAAGTTCTCATAATTCAGATTATGAAAAGGGATGCCGTAATCATAATCGAATTTTAGAACGCAAATAATGGACCTATATACAGAATTTCCTTATGTTGAGCCATTCCAACATGAAATTCATATATATCCTTGACTAAATGATTAAAACCTCACGATCTAAGCTTATAGATTTGAGATGAAGTATAATTTCCTCTCCCTTAATTATAGCAAAACAACTTTTCCCAATTGAAACCTTTTGTTTTCTATAATTAACATTGCTAACTTGCAATACTTATCATAATTATCATGCTCCCACTAACATGATGATTATTAGCATAACACTTATGCTCCCACTAGCTCTGACATGTACTCAGAAATCAGCTGACTTTCTTACCAAAGTTCAGATTTCTGATACTAGATTGTTTTTGATAAGACTTTATCAAAATCATACACCTTCCCTTAGATAGCACACTTGTGTATCTAAACAATTATGAAGAGGGATGCCGTAATCATAATGTTTAGACCTTTTTGCCACTTCTCACAAGTCCATGTTAGTGTGCCGGTTAACCACACGCGCTCCACTAACGACTTTGAGAATGTAAATATCACAATTGCTATCTAGCTAAAATCTACTTAGTGAAAGTGTTTCCTCACCATCATTTTCATGAATCGGAGAGAAACCTTATGACACTTAGATTTTTATGGTGTATGAGTTCCTACCCATATGAATTTGTCAAAACCATAATCACAAGACACAGATAATGACAAATCCAAAACCATATGGATTGAACTCAATCTTAATTTCTTGCCACCTGGCAGCTCAAGGGCCTGCCATTGCTTCCAAGTTGTTGTGCAACAAATTGAGAACTCTAAGAACTCATATGCAAAGCCAACTTTACTGGAATGGGCACAGAATATGTCAACATGATAGGTTATAAACCTCAAGTCGTGTGCTAGTACGGAACTTCAGGTTTTATTCTTGATTAGTTCTTGAGACTTTCAAGACCTTTAAGACTCCCACTGTCCTCTTGACCTATAAGACTCCCTTGTCAAATATCCAAGAGATAGTGCGGATTCTAATCAAGAAAAACACTTTACCCAATTGGCCTAAGTTGATCTTTGTTTTATCCAAAACATCACAACTTACCAATTTCATATGTACAAGAGTAGAAAACCTTTACTCTTACATTTGACAAGTGTTTTAAACCTTCTTTAAGACATGTCACTCAAGTTACAATCTTGGAGTATGACTCTAAGACTTGTATTGGAACGAAGTATGACTCATCTTCTTGATTTAACCACTTCAACAATTCAAGTTCCTCTTCTTAGTCATAAGAATGCACTAAGATTTCCTTAGAGAACTAATTGTGCTATGGTTTCTTAATCATTAAGATGATCACAAAACTGATACTAAAGTACTCTCCCATCTTTTCAGATTTGAGAAACTTTTATCCTTCTGCCTAATTTGATTCTTCTTATTCGCTCTGTCATACATTGGAACCTTTTCCAATGTCTCAGAGTTACACTTAAGCTTGTAAGTATAATCATATTTACTGAGCTTTAGTAAACTATGACGAATAGTCTTATCAATCTTTTGTGGTGGACTTAATCAGTGCACAAGACTATGCACTCGATCCCTTAGTCCATTACTTGACTCACACATCCATGTGAATAAGTAATTAGTCTTAATTTTTCCAATACTTGAAAGTTCTCATTCATCATGCTATACAACTTGCATGATTCCAAGTTCCGGTCCAAATGAAACTTGGGCGATGAGAATCTTTCCTTATTTGGTAAATCTAGACATTACCACAAATGAAAGAATCAATTTCATATTTCCACTCTTGCTCTTAATGGAATCACATAAGCAACAATTTTTCCTCAAATGCCATTGTAAGGATATTTTAAAATAAATAAAATCAAAAATTTTTCTTTTATTTTAAACTTTGCGGAACAACTTATCCTTACAATCCATATGAAAACTTGTTGTTATCTATTCCTTAAGCAATATCTCATAACACCTAAGAAGTAGCTCAAGAATCCGATTTTTCAAACTATGCGATAGAAATCCATCTATGCGATCAGATTCAGCATATTCTTTCTTTAAGTTTCTTCACTTTTTCTTTGATTCTTAAAACATCACCATGTGACCCAGTCACATCATGTATCAAGAATCTCAGAATAGAAACTTAACAGAGTTAGATAGTGGAATTTACCTGAAGTAGAGTCAAACTTATTGACTTTAACATCCTTAGGTAAATTTGGCAGCTTCGCAACCAATGCCCCTTTCTTTGGCAATACAAACATATGGACCCTTTGATAATGGTACACGAGACTATCACAGACTTAGTTTTTTCTCTTTACCATTTGGTCAACCGAGTTGACTATGGCCGATCCCTTTCCATTGGGAAGAGAATGCTTTTCTGGATTTCCTGTGTCACTATTGTCAATGTCCATCAAGTTTTACGGAAGTTGATCTTAACAAATAGATAAGATCATTAAGGGTCTTGCCATAGTCTGTTTCATAGGTGTTCCAAAAGAACTCACTATGTGACTTAGAAAGTAGTTGAACCACCAACTTTCTCAAGACTTTGACACCCAACTCTCCCGGCTTGTCAATATGTGACTACATCTCCAAGATATGTTCACACCTAGACCTTGCCTTGCCAATAGGGCTTGAGTGACCTTAAACTTTTCAAGAACTTGTGGGTTGGGGAGAATAATTAGAGGAGGTGAAAGAAGTATGATATCCATGGGACATCATCTTCATTAGGAAACCTTGTTTCAAGAGATTTGGGAAGATCATAGGTGTCTATTACAGACATCTTTTGGGAGATATTCAAGATAGTTGATTTAAAGTCCTTAATATGTCACCCAATATGAAATATTAAGGCTAGGACCCAACAAACTATTTTATAACTTAGAAGAGGTATGCCGTAATCCAAGCTATAAAATATTTGAAGGTAGGTGAATGACGATTCACCAATTTCCACCAAGATAAACGAAATGTATTATTAGGTTTTAATTGGTTTTGAAACTCCTAGATCTTTGAGATTCATTGAACTTTTCAAAGGCATGTTTCAATCTCGAGTGTGCCCTTCAGGTTTTGTGACTGGGATGCCGAGGATCACAAAACAAGGTGTGAAGTAACCATGCAAATCACTTGGTACCCTTAATAAATTACCCCTCAATCGATGTGCCGGTTAACCACACACGCTCCATCGATACTATGATAAATATTAAGTCACCCTTTACCTACCTTGTTAAGTCCAAGTTAGTGTGCCGGTTAACCACACACGCTCCACTAACGACTTAGACAAAGTGTAAAGTGTAATTTCATGGGTTAGCACCTTATTCACATTTTTCCTAAGTAACTAAGATTGGGTATTATTAAGAGTTTAGTTACTTAGTATTTATCATTAATACTTTTAATGAAAGGAGAATTATAGTCTTGTCAAACCCGTTCGGCTAACGACCCTCCACCAGTCAAGCAAGCGGTGGGTGAGAGTGGACACCCATTAAGTTGCCATTTTATAGGCAACAACCTTATACCCACCTTATAGACCGGCTTCGTGAATGAGGCGTACTAGCGGTAAGACTGACTTTACTCTTATACATATATATATATATATATATATATATATATATATATATATATATATATATATATATATATATATATTATTAACTTATAATATTATAAAGTATAAGGGTTGAATTTTAACTCTTTAAAATTCTCAGGGCTAACTTGGAATTAAAGTATTCATAAGGAAAACTTTTCAAATTCCAAAACTTGAGGGCAAGTTTTGAAACTATTCAAAACTAATTAATTCCATAACTTATGTGTTTAAAGTAGTTTTAATCCAAAAACTCTTCAAGTTCCATAACTTGAGGACAAGTTATGGAAGACTTTAAACTAATAAAAGAACTAACTTTTTCTTTATTTTATAACTTATGGATTTAATTATGGTTACATATTTTTCTTTTAATGAAGTGACTCTTGAACTTCCATAACTTGAGGACAAGTTATGGAGTCATAAAAAATTATTCAATGACACAAGACTCTTCATTTTGTAACCATTGCCAACTTTTATGAGTTTTATGAGTCTTTAATGTGACTCTTCATGTAACTTGAGGACAAGTTACACAAACACATTTTATACTCAACTCTTAGATTAAAATGGATTGAAAACAACTATTTCACTCAACATTTCTATTAATCTAAGCAACTCATAAGAACAAGATAATCAAATCAAACTTTTTCATGTAATTAGTCTAAACCTTAAACTAATACAAAACATGAATTTATTGACAATTATCTTTGAAAATGGATTAGCATGAACATTACCACACCAAAAACAAGTTTATAAGTTCAAAAACAACTTAGGGTAATGTTCCTAGTCCATTTCTAGCCAAAAACCTCGAATAGATGCTGTCTGGGGCTCCTACTCGGCGAGTGGCATCAACCTACTCGGCGAGTAGGATGATTTTACTCATGTACTCGGCGAGTTCATCAGTGGACTCGGCGAGTACAGTGCCCAGAAAGCCAGAAAATCGAGTTTTTCAGCATTTTTCAGCAATTTGCATCAAGTATAAGAGAAAGCAAGCCTAGGCTCTGATACCACTGTTGGGTTTTGAGCATTCTAACACTCCTAAGTGTACATGCAACCCTAAATACCTTGGATCTATGTTTTCTCTATTATACATGCAAATAAGAACTTCCAAGGTATTATCCTAATCTAGCATACAAAACAATAACTATAGCAAGATAGAATACATACCTCTTTGGTGTAGAAAGTCTTCATGAAGCTTGAGTGCCAAGTGCCCCAAGTGTGACACCTCAAATGGTTCACACAACACCAAATACACTTGGAATAACTTAGAGAGAATTCTACACTTCATGAAATCGGCTAGCCCTCTCTAGAACAATACTAGTGGCCGATTTTTCCCAAGAATGTGATCTTTATATAGTGTTACAATTAGGGTAAACTCTTAATTGTCATGGCTTTCCATTTCCTTGGATCCATGGGTTCAAATACACCATGGAGCATCCATGAACCATCTTATGGGTTTTAGCCCAACTTGATTATCCATGGAGCATTAGCCCACTATACAAGTATGGATGATTTACACAATCAACCCATATATTTAATTAGTCTTCTTTTGATCACTTAATTAATCCTAGATTAATTCTTGATCAATACTAATTAAATAATCTCATTATTCTTATTATTAATATACTAGAACTTATAATATATTAATAACCATAAGTGTCTTATTTCTCTCTTTTAGTCTATCCAAGTGCATGATGCCATGCAACTCAAATGGACCATGCCGGGTCGAGTCAAGTCTTACCAATTATAGTTATGGACTTAGACATTAATCCAACAAATTAGCCTAAGTTGGTCTTTGTTTTATCCAAAACATCACAACTTACCAACTTCAAATGTACAAGAGTAGGACACTTTTACTCTTACATTTGACACGTGTTTTTAAACCTTTCTTTAAGATATGTCACTCAGGTTACAATCTTGGAGTATGACTCTAAGAATTGTTTTGGAACGAAGTATGACTCATCTTCTTGATTTGACCACTTCAACAATTCATAGCTCCTCTTCTTAGCTATCAGAATGCACGTAGATGATGAACTGTGATAAGGTCTATTAGTCATTAAGATGATCATGTAACATGATACTAAAGTACTCTCCCATCTTTTCATATTTGAAAAACTTTTATCCTTTTGCCTAATTTGATTCTTCTCATTCATTCTGCCATACATCGAAAATTTTCTAATGTATCAGAATTACACTTAAGCCTATAAGTATAACCATATTTACTAAACTTTTAGTAAATCATGACGAATAGTCTTATCGATTATTTGTGGTGGGCTTGATCAGTGCACATGACTGTGTACTCGATCCCTTAGCCCTTCACTTGACCCACACATCCATGTGAACAAGTAATTAGTCTTAATTTTCCAATGCTTGAAAGTTCTCATTCATCATAGTATACAACTTGCATGATTCCAAGTTTCAGTCCAATTGAAACTTGGGTGATGAGAATCTTTCCTTATTTGGTAAATTTAGACATTACCACAAATGAAAGAATCAATTTCATATTTCCAGTCTCGCTATTAATGGAATCTTATAAGCAACAAAAAATTTCACAGATGCCATTGTAAGGATATTTTAAAATAAATAAAATCAGAAATTTTCCTTTTATTTTAAAAACTTTGCGAAAGAACTTATCCTTACAATCCATATGAAAACTTGTTGTTATCTATTCCTAAGCAATATCTCATAACTCTTAAGAAGTAGCTCAAGAATCCAATCTTCAAACTATGCGATAGAAATCCATCTACGCGATCAGATTCAGCATATCCTTTCTTTAAGTTTCTTTACTTTTCTTTGATTCTTAAAACACCAAGATGTGACCCAGTCAAATCATGTAATAAGAATCTCCAAATAGGAACTTAATAGAGTTAGACAATGGACTTTACCTGAAATAAAGTCAAACTCATTGACTTTACCATCCTTAGGTAAGTTTGGCAGCTTCGTAACCAAAGCCCCTTCCTTTGGCAATAGAAACATATGGACCCTTAGGTAATAGTACATGGGACTATCTCAGACTTAGCCTTTCTCTTTACCATTTTGTCAACCAAGTTGACTATGGCCAATCCCTTTCCATTGGGAAGAGAATGCTTTTCTAGATTTCCTATGTCACTATTGTCAATGTCCATAAAGTTTTGGAAAGTTGATCTCCTAATCACATTTGCTTTACTAGCCTTCAAAATCATTGCTGATTCAGCAGTACCAAGCAAATAGATAGGATCATTAAGGGTCTTGTCATAGTCTGTTGCATAGGAGTCCCAAAGGAACTCACTATGTGACTTAGAAAGTGATTGAACATCCAACTTTCTCAAGACTTTGACACCCAACTCTCCCGGCTTGTCAATATGTGACTACATCTCCAAGATATGATCACACATAGACCTTTGCTTGCCAGTAAGGCTTGAGTGACCTTGAACTTGTGGGTTAGGGAGAGTAATTGTTGGAGGTGGAGGAAGTGAAGTTCCAAGAGATTTGGGAAGATCATAGATGTCTGAACTAGACATCTTTTAGGAGATATTCAAGTTTAGTTGATTTAAAGTCCTTAATATAACACCCAATATGAAATATTATGGCTAGGACCCAACAACCTATTTATAACTGGAAGAGGGATGCCGTAATCCAAGTTATAAAATAGTTGAAGGTAGGTAAATGACGATTTACCAATTTCCACCATGAAAAATGAAATATAATTAAGTTTTAATTGGATTTGAAACTCCTATATATTTTTGAGATTCATTGAACTTTTCAATGGCATGTTTCAATCTCGAGTGTACCCTTCAGGATTTGTGACTGGGATGTCGAGGATCACAAAACAAGGTGCGAAGTAACCATGAAAATTACTTGGTACTCTTAAATGTTTATCACCCAACCGATGTGTCGGTAAACCACACACGCTCCACCAACTGACTTAAGCAAAGTGCCAAGTGTAATTTCATGGGTTAGCACCTTATTCACATTTTCCTAAGTAACTAAGATTGGGAATTATAACTGTTTAGTTACTTATTATTTATCATTAATACTTTTAACGAAGGAAGAACTTATAGTCTTTGTCCTACCCATTCGGCTAACGACCCTCCACCAGTCAAGGAAGCGGTGGGTGAGAGTGGACACCCATTAAACTATCATTTTATAGGCAGTAACCTTATACCCCCCTTATAGACCGGCTTCGTGAATGAGGCCTACTAACGGTAAGACTAACTTTTACTCTTATATATATATGTATATATATATATATATATATATATATATATATATATATATATATATATATATATATATATATATATATTATTAACTTATAATATTATAAAGTAAAAGGATTGAATTTTAACTTTTAAAATCCTAATGGCTTAACTTGGAATTAAAGTATTCATAAGAGAAAACTTTTTCAAATTCCAAAACTTGAGGGAAAGTTTTGAAACTATTCAAAACTAATTAATTCCATAACTTATGAGTTTAAAGTAGTTTTAATTAAAAAGACTCTTCAAGTTCCATAACTTGAGGACAAGTTATGGAAGACTTTAAATTATTAAAGAATGTAACTTTTTCTTTATTTTGTAACTTATGGAATTAATTAAGGTTACATATTTTATTACTTAATGAAGTGACTCTTGAACCTCCATAACTTGAGAACAAGACTCTTCATTTTTTGTAACCATTGCCATCTTTTATGAGTTTTAAGAAACTTTAATGTGACTTTTCATGTAACTCGAGGACAAGTTACACAAACACATTTTAGAATCAACTCTTAGATTAAAATGGATTGAAATCAACTATTTCACACAACTTTTCTATTAATCTAAGAACAAGATAATTCAAATCATCAATCTTCAAGAAATTAGCATGAACATACAAACTAATACAAATCTTGAAATTATTACAATTATCTTAGAAATTGGATTTGCATGAATATTACCACATCAAAAACAAGTTTATAAGTCCAAAAACATCTTAGGGTAATGTTCCTAGTCCAATTCCAGCCAAAACAATCAAATATATGTTGTCAAGGGGTCCAACTTGTTGAGTGCACGAACCAACTCGGCGAGTTGGATGCATTTTGTCTTGGACTCGGCGAGTCTGCTGTGCAGACAACATCAAAACTCGATTTTTCTAGCTACTTTTGCAAGTATAACAAGAAAACAAGCCTAGGCTCTGATACCACTGTTAGGTTTTGAGCATTCTAACACACCTAAGTGTACATGCAACCCTAAATACCTTGGATCTATGTTTTCTCTATTATACATGCAAATATGAATATCCAAGGTATTATACTAACTAGCATACAAAACTTTGATTCATATGAAACATAACAAGTTAGAATACATACCTCTTTTAATGTAGAATGACTTCATGAAGCTTGAGTGCCTAGTGCCCCAAGTGTGACACCTCAAATGGTTCACACAACACCAAATACACTTGGAATAACTTGAGAGAAACTTGAACACTTCTAAAATCGGCTAGCCCTTCTATCACACACATAGTGCCGATTTTTCCCAAAGAACATGATCTTATATAGTGTTACATTTAGTTAAACCCTAATTGTCATGACTTTCCATTTCCTTGGATCTATGGGTACAAAACACCATGGAGCATCCATGAAGCATCATATGGGTTTTAGCCCAACTAGATAATCCATGGACCATTTAGCCCACTATATAAGTATGGTTGATTTACACAATCAACCCATATACTTAATTAGTCTTCTTTTGATCACTTAATTAATTCTAAATTAATTCTTGATCAATACTAATTAAATAATCCTATTAATATATTAGAACTTATAATATATTAACCAACCTTAAGTGTTATTTCTATCATTATAGTCTATCCAAATGCATGATGCCATGCAACCCAACATTCCAACATTCCGAACATGAGATCTTCGGGGATTACACTCTGATATGGTTTTATGATAATATGTTTTGATTACTGACACTTTGGTTTGTCGCGAGATATTATTATGAATGTTTTTATACTGATGGTTTTATGTAATAACTTGTTTAAAAATGAAATTTTTGGCCTTGTATTTTTGGGACGTTACACTTTTACAAGTGCCAGTGAAGGGTGACTTGGTCATCTTTCCAACTAAACAAGACTCGCACACGTCATCTTCCCTAAGGTCGAATGATTCCAACCATCCATCCTTTTGGAGTTGGGCTATGCGCTTCTTGTTGACATGTCCAAGACGACAATGCCACAAGCATGCTTTTTCCAAACTATTGGAAGAGTCGATATGCAACACATAATTTCCTAAGTTGTCTACAACCATCACAGTTTCATATATACCATTACAAGGCAATGCTTCAAAATAGAAAGAACCATTAATGAAAGCATTAATAGAACCTTTTTCATTATCAAACGGAAATCTAAAACCTTGTTTATACAAACCATGAAAAGAAAGAATGTGTCTTGTCATTTCTGATGAGTAACAACAATTATTCAAATCTAAACCTAACCCACTACTAAGCACTAAAGAGTAAACTCCAATCTTGGTGACACGCGACGCTTTCCTATTCCCCGTGATCAAGTTTATCTTACCATGCTCCACATCCCTACTTCTTCTTAGGCCCTGCAAATCAGAGCAAATGTGAAAACCACATCCTATATCAAGAACCCAAGACATAGCATGTGATGAGTTGTTAAAATGAACAGTATAAATACATGCGAAGGATAGCTTTATCTTCCCATCCTTGATATCTTGCAAGTACTTCGAGCAGCTTCGTTTCTAATGCCCTATCTCGTGGCAGTAGTAGCACTCTGCATCCTTCGGGTTGGAGGATGGTGCAGCGGGACCAGCCTTAGTTCTACTAGAAGAGGTGCCATCATGGGACTTTCCCTTGTGGCTCTTAGAAGGATCCTTCCTCTTCTTGCCCTTCCCTTGCCCAATTGCCAAGATGGGGGCGGTAGTAGGAGTTGATTCAACGGATTTGTCTTTCAGACTACTCTCAGCAGTCCTTAGCAGGATTTGAAGCTTTCTTAGAGTGACCTCCTCCTTGTTCATGTGGTAGGTCATGCGGAATAGGTTGTAACAAGGAGGTAAGGAGTGTAGAATGAGATCTATGGCCAGCTCCTCATCGAAGTTAACATTTAACATCAGCAAGTGATCCATATATCTCTGCATTTTCTGCAGGTGGGTCATGATGGACTCTCCATCCTTCATCTTGGTAGTGATCATTGCAGCGATGATCTTGTACCTTTCCTGCCTCGCGCTTTGATGGTACCTATCCATCAAATGTTGAGGTATCTCATAGGGTTAGTAGTCCTCATAGGACTTTTGGAGTTCGGTGGTCATTATCGCGAGCATGATGCAATGAAATTTCGTAGCATCTCACTCGTGGGCCTCGTAGGCAGCGATTTCTTCAGGAGTAACAGTGTTAACATTCACCTCTTTTACCTCCTTATCGAGAACATACTCCTTGTCCTCATAGCGGGTGACCATTCAGATATTGTGGATCCAATCATTGAAGTTGGACCCATCAAAAATCACCCTCCCACACAAATTCATGAGTGACAATGAGCCGGAAGGGGTCGAGCCTGAAGTGTTTTTGTTGTTCGAAGTAGACATCTGAAATAGAAAAGAGACAAAGTTTGATTAGATAAGAATCCCCAATTAAACACCTAAATTATAAATTAGGGCTAGGATCCAACAACATTATTTACAATTTAAAAGAGGGATGCCGTAATCCAAACTGCAAATAATTTAAAGGTAAGTGAATGAAGATTCACTAATTTCCACCATGAAAAATGAAAAGGCAATTAAGTTTTAAATGAATTGAAATTCCTAGATCTTTTGAGATTCATTGAACTTTTCAATGGCATGTTTAAATCTCGATATGCCCTTCAAGTTTGTGACTGAGATACCGAGGATCACAAACAAGGTGTGAATAACCATGCAAACATACTTGGTACCCTCGATGTCATTTACCACCTAATCAATGTGCCGGTTAACCACACACGCTCCATTGATCTATGAAAAACATCGAGTCACCCTTTGCCACCATTGCTAGTCCATATTAGTGTGCCGGTTATCCACGCACGCTCCACTAATGACTTGGCAAGGTGCAAAGTGTAATTTCATGGAATAGCATCATTTCACATTTTTCCTAAAGTAACTAAGATTGGGAATTTTATAAAACATTATACTTTTAATGAGGAAATAGTTGCCATATCCTACCCGTTCGGCTAACGACCCTCTACCAATCAAGGAAGCGGTGGGTGAGAGTGGACACCCATTAAACTGCCATTTTATATGCAACAACCTTATATCCCTTTATAGATCAGCTTAGTGAATGAGGTCTACTAATGATAAGACTAGCTTAATCTTATATATATATATATATATATATATATATATATATATATATATATATATATATATATATAATTATTAATCTTATAATATTATAATAGTATGACAGTTGAATTTAAACTTGTAAAATTCTAGGGTTTGGAATTTAAATATTTCAAAATTAAAACTTTTAATTAAAAATTTAAATCCCAAAACTTGAGGGCAAGTTTTGAAACTTTTCAAAACATCTTTGAGATCAAATTTAAAAATTAATTAAATATCATATAACTAATGATTATCACATAATTTGACCTAATCTTTTTTCTTTACAAGATAATTCAAATAAAAAATACAAATAATTAAATTTATCTTATAAAACAAGTAATTATCTTATTTTTGACAATTGTCCATTAATTTGATTAAGATATAAATTACCATAACAGAAAATCTGGTTTTTTAATTTGAAAACAATTTATGGTAATCATCTAAAGAAAATTAGGGTAAAAAATACAAGTTTCAGCATATCATTGAACTCACGTCGTGACATGCATTGTGTCACGTCGTGAGTTAAGTCAGAACCCAAAAAACGATTTTTTTTTGTTTCAGCTATGAACAATTAACAAAGCATCAAATACAATAGAAGAACATCCTAAGATCTGATACCACTGATGGGTTTTGAGCAAAACAACATTCCTATTGTGTTCATGCAAACCCTAATGCTCGGATGTAGTTTTTCTATTTGTACATGCAACAATTGGCCAAGACTTGCAAACCTTAATCTAGCATACAACAAAAACGAAAATAACATCTAATAAACAAGTTAGAAGATTACCTTGATTGTTGCTTTAAGATCTTGAGCTTTTGAGAACCTTATCACCTCAAATGTTGTGCCTCTAATAGATCACAAACACCAAATCAAGTTGGAGAATAATAGGGAGAGAGGGGAAGGCTAAAATCGGCTCTTGAACTCTTCTTAGGGTTGTGGTAGCCGAATTCTAGTGCCCAAGGGTCCTTTATATAGGTGAGCTGCTAGGGTTTCACTCAAAACCCTAATTGGATTACTTAGGCCTTAAGCAGTCTAAAGGAACCTTCCAAAATGAGGCCTTGGACGAATTCAAGGTGGGTTTCCCTCCTTGATTTCGTCCATTCCTTTCTAAAAGATCCTTAGCCCAAAAACCAATTATCTTATAATTGCAATTTCAGTCCCCTAGGTTCAATTAATAACTTTTGATCACAAAATTAGTTTCTTAATTAATTCTTGACCAATATTAATTAACTAATATGATTTCTCTTTTAATATATTATTCGTATAATATATTAATAAACCATAATAACATCTTTCTCCATTATTCATCCAGTCAAGTTGCTTCGGTGAAAGCAACCCAAAAGGACCATGCTACAATCGGATCAAGTACATACCAAATATAGTTATGAGCTTAGACACCTAATCCAACAATTTTGAGGTAATTCACTAAGCCACGGCTTAGAGTTATTGAATAAATGTTTTACAGGATGTTCATCTGATCGTGGAAAGGCTCACGTGTGACTGTATTTACATCGAATCATCAATAAAATTTGGAGACTTCCGCTGAACCACTCTTTTATATTTAATTATGTAATAATTTTAAGGTGTTGTAAAACATATATTTAATAAATAAAACGAAAAATTTACATTGGATTTCGGGATGTTACAATATATATATATATATATATATATATATATATATATATATATATATATATATATATATATATATATATATATATATATGTGTGTGTGTGTGTGTGTGTGTGTTTTACATTTTTTTCACTTTTATTTTATTTTATTTGTATTTTTATGATTAATATTTTTAATGAAATTTTGTTTTTAAATATTGCTTAATTTTTCTTTAGTTTGTATTTGTTCTCTTACATTTTTTAAAGTTTTGTTTTGAATAGTTTTTTTCTTTTCACTTTTTTTAATGTTTGGTTCCAATAATGTTTTTAATTTTTTTTATCTTTTGTTTGTTTATCATTCCGCAAAGATTTTTATAATGGTTTTCTATTAAAAGTATATAACAAAATTTCTTAAATGTGAACATGATTAACAAAGATTAGGTATAAAATTTAATATTTTAATTAGATTAATATATAGGCTAACCGAAATTCAAAATAAATGTCCAATTATACATACGCTAATCGGAATTCGTATAACTCGAAAAAGGTTGTCAATGTTTTAGATTTCATTTTTTTTGTAATTTTTTAGACTTTCAAGTTATACAAATTCTTATTAGCCTATGTATATTTGATATCCGTTTCGAATTCTGGTTAGTCTATATATTAATTCTACTAAAATAAATAACTTTATTATACCTGATCTATGTTAAATTATATTCACATTTAGCAAAACTTTTTATACTTTTAAAAAAAAAAAAAAAAAAAAAAAACTATTTATTAGAAAATTTTACAAAAATATAAACAAACAAAATGTCGAAAAAAAATGTATTCGAATAAAACATCAAAAATAATCTAAATCATAAAAAATATAAATAAATAAAATAAAATGTAAGTGAACAAGATGTGTGTGTGTGTGTATATATATATATATATATATATATATATATATATATATATATATATATATATATATATATGTGTGTGTAATAAAAGACAAAAAGATATAAGAAAGGGTAAAATTGTCTTTTGAAATAGATCAGAATGTACAATAAATGGTCACGATTTGAAAAAATAAATTATCTTTTTTAAATAGATCAATTAGGAACTTAAAAAATAGTAGGAACGTTGAGCATAATTTGTGGCCTTAAGATTGAAAAAATAAATTGTTAGGATTTGATTTTATTTATTGTCAAAATTTCGTAAGATGATATAACATTTTCTTAATTAATTGCGAGATTTAGAGAATTTTCGGGGAAGGTTAATTGTTTGGAGGTACAAGTGACAAAAGCAAAATGATTAAAAGAAAAAAGAAAAGGAAAATTCGGGCCATTTGGCCTCTCCAGTAGCTGATATGTGCCCCTACTCCCATCATGACAAGTATCCAACCCTTATTAGTTAGTGGATTTTTTTTCCACCGACCTAGTTTTCGGCCAGAACTTTTTTTCTTTGAAAAAAAATCTGAAAAAATAAAATTCTTAAAATTTAATTCTCTACAAAATGAGCACAATCATGAAAATTTGAAAAAATAAATATATATTATTTTATTTTTATATTGATAAAAAAACCCAGAAAAAAATAATTCTCCAAAAATTATAAAAATTTAAGGAATACTTCTACTCACTTTTCTAATGACTTTGTAAAAAGAATTTTTAAAAATAAGGTGTTTTAGATACCAAACTTAATTTTAATAGTGTAACATCCCGATGTTGAGGTATTTTCAAATTTAACCCTAAATATAAATAAATATTGCATTTTAGTCCCTGGGTATAAGAAAGAGTGTAAAATGGACCATAGTGGCATTTTGGTGATTTTAGGCAATGGGGTAGTACGATGGGGGTACGTTGAGTACGCTAAGCGTACTAGGGTAGAGCCTAGTCCGTTGGGCGTACACCTCGTACACAAGGATTTGGTCCATATATAAGCATCATTATAGCCTCATCTATCATTCTCTCATCAGCTCCCATCTTAGAATTCGACCCTCTATCAAACCCTAAATGAGAAGAGTTTTTTGAGCTAATTTATGTGCCTTTTTGGTATTCTTGAAGAATGAGAAGTTGGTACATGGACCTTGAAGCTTGGAAGCAACTTATATATGGGATTCCACACTTGCTAGCAACCTCCAGGAGGTAAAAAGTTCATAACATGATCACTCTATCTTGTATATCTAGCCATTTCTTCCTTTAGGGCACTTTTAGTCCCAAATATGGTGATTCTTGAGCATGGCATGCTCTTGACCAAATTAGTCATCCTTTCAGACCTTATGATGGGTTTAAAATCACAAAAATATGGTTTTGATGGTTAGTTTTATTGCATGCATGCTATAGAAGGTCTTAAGGCATTAAGATGTTGAGAGTTTGTGGATTAAGCACCTAATGGACATGTAAAGTCATGAAGTTGGAAACTTTATGACTCTTGATGGTATTTTAGCCTTGGATCTACAATTTGACGTGTTAAGTCGAATAAATAAGCACTTAATGGGTTAAAAAGTGGACTATTGCATATGCTGGGCGTACGCAGATCTGGCCCCGATGCCTCGGACAACTAGTATGCCCGCGTACCTCCGGAGCACGCCCCGCGTACGAAGCCTGAGTTGACTTGGCTGAATTGAATCGGCTGTGTTGACTCGGCTGACTTATTGATTTTGACCAGTTTTGAACAAGGGTATTTTTGGGAAAATGTTATTAATTTAGAATGGAAATGTTTTCACAAGTAGGATTTGGGTTGAGCCGGTATTTGAGAGTAGAGAATTGATCAGCTATCCGTCAGAATGTCAGGTGAGTTTTCCTCACTGTACTTACGGGTCAAAGCACCACGGTCGACCCATTAGATTGATATCCTGGTTTTACCGTATGTTGTTATGTTGTAGTGATCTATTAGATCTGTAACCTTATATATAGGATGTTGTTATGTTGTAGCGATCTGTTAGATCTGTATCCTGATATATAGGATGTTGCTATGCTGTAATGATCTGTTAGATCTGTATGACCACATGTATATGCTAGATATTAATTTTTATGGCATATGTTGATACGTGATGTTGTACCCCGTTGAGGCGGTCATGGTTTGTGATGAAGGCCAAGATACCCAGGACGGTCCGGATAGACTGAAGTCTTGCGAGGCGGACCAGTCATGCCGAAGGCCCAGAGAGCGGTCCAGATAGGCTGAAGGCCCAGTGAGGCGGTCTAGTCATGCTGAAGGATTTATATGCATGTTGTTTTTTTTATGTTTATGTGGTGGTACTTTGGGGGAACTCACTAAGTGTTGTTTTACAGTTTTGGTTTTTTTTTTCAGGTACTTCAGAGGACCGTGGCAAGGAGAAAGCACATTCGTACACATCATTGGTTTTATGTTGATTAGATCTTGGGAAACTCTTATTTTAAATAATGTTTTGGAAACAATGGTTTTGTAAACACTTCTTTTTAGTAATTGGGTTGTTTTGAAAAGTTTAAATTTGTGATTTTTTAGACATTACAAGTTGGTATCAGAGCTTTGGTTTGAGCAAATTAGAGGAACAACCGTGTGAATCCATAGTCAAACTAAGGAACTTTAAAAGTTTTAAAATTGTATTTAAAAATAATCATGAAAATGATGTGATGTGTACGATCAGTCAGAGCCAGTAAGTATACCCCAAGTTACCACACTATTATTTGATGTTATGTTATATTCGAACAACATGCTAGTGATAGACTAGGGATTTTCAGGAATTGCATGATAGAATTGCCTGATAATTGATGCATGAATACCTAGGGTTTCTTCCTTATATGAAATTGACATCATTATCGTAGTTTCTTAGTGTATAAATCAAAATTAAACATAACTAAGATTTTATAGTCTAAGAATGTTTGATTTAGCCTTATTTCCTATTCCTTGTCTAGTTGTGGGCTTAGGGTAGAATCAAGTTTAAAATTGTCTATAGGATCCAGTGTTATGTATTATTAGAATACACGAGTGTTGTAGGGTTGGTGGAAGTTTTATGGATGAGTTATATGGGGTCAGTCGGCCAGTCGATGGATGTCTAGCCTTTCTCTAGGAAGTGGGAATAGGGTGTATGCATATTCTAGTGTATGTTTTTTGGTTTATTGTGATGATCTTCTGAGACAAATATAGGTAGGTACGGATGGTAGTATGGGCCCATACTACTGGAAGCACATGACCCATACGCGTAACAAGGAAGTCACAACCCCTAGGGTCTTGACGTGGATTGGTTCCTATGGTGTGATATGCGTTTAATCTGATATCTCTTTAGTTTATTTTCAGTATGGTGTTCATGAGGGGATCCAGATATGGTGAGTGGCCAGGATAGGCCAGGGTTGACTGAGGATCTAGTCATGGACATGATTCATGCTGAGGTTGTTTCCATTATATGGGGGCAGGTATCAAAATTTTTTGGGTCTATCAAGACTTTTATGATGGAGTTCTTTGATGACCGGTACGTTGCACTTTCTGAGGTTGTTGCTGTTGTAGCCTTCGCTGCTGCAGGGATTGGTGGGGGAGAGCGTTCTAGTACCGAGACTTCGACAATACTAATACCCCGGTGTTTGATGGAGTCCAGGATCCGATCATTGCCATGAGGTGGCTGTCCGATGTGGAGGCATGCTTCTTTACGTGTTCCTGCCCAACAAGTCAACCGAGTCAAGTGTACTCTGAACTTGGATTTAGGATTCCACACTTGCTAACAACCTCCATGAGGTAAAAAGTTCATAACTTGATCACTCTATCTTGTAGATCTCGCGATTTCTTCCTTTAGGGCAATTTTGGTCCCAAATATAGTGATTCTGGAGCATGGCATGATCTTGACCAAATAAGTCGTCCTTTGAGACCTTATGAAGGGTCTAAAGACATAAAAATGTGACCTTGATGGTTAGTTTTACTCCATGCATGCTATAGAAGGTCTAAAGGCATTAAGATGTTGAGAGTTTGTGTATTAAACACTTAATGGACATGCAAAGTCATAAAGTTGGAAACTTTTTTACTCTTGATGGTATTTTAGCATTGGATTTGCAATTAGACGTGTTAAGTCGGAAAAATAAGCTTTTAATGGGTTAAGAATGGGATTGTTGCGTACGCTGGGGGTACCGAAGGCTATGTTGCGCGTACGCAGATCTGGCCTTGACGCCTCGGATAGCTAGTACACCCTGCGTACCTCTGGAGTACGCCCTACGTATGAATCCTGAGTTGACTCAGTTGACTTGTTGATTTTGACCAATGGTATTTTAGGGAAATGTTATTAATTTAGAATGGAAATGTTTTGACATTTATGATTTGGGTTGAGACGGTATTTAGAGCAGAGAACTGATTAGATATTCGTCAGACCGTGAGGTGAGTTTTCCTCACTGTACTTACGGGTCGAAGGCACCAATGTCGGCCTATGGGATTGATATCTTGGTTTTACCGTATGATGTTATGTCGGAGTGATATGTTAGATTTGTAACATGGTATATAGGATGTTGGTATGCTATAGTGATCTGTTACATCTGCATCCTGGTATATAAGATGTCGTTATGTTGTAGTGATCTGTTAGATATGTATGATCACCTGTATATGCTAGCTATTGATTGTTATGGTATTTTTTTTATATGTGATGGTGTACCGAGTTGAGGCAGTCCTGCTTTTTACTAAAGGCCAAGATACCCAGGGTGGTCCGGATAGACTGAAGTTCTGCGAGGCGTACCAGTCAAACCAAAGGCCCAGAGAATAGTCCAGATAAGCTGAAGGCCCAATGAGGCGGTTCGGTCATGCTGAAGGTTCTATATGCATGTTGTCATTTGTTATGTTTACATGGTGGTACTTTGGGGAAACTCACTAAGGTTGGCTTACAATTTCAATTTTATTTTAGGTACATAAGAGGATCGTGACAAGGCGAATGTGTTACCATACACATCCTTGGTTTTATGTTGATTAGATTTTGGAAAACTCTAATTTTAAATAATGTTTTGGAAACAATGGTTTTGTAAACACTTCTTTTTAGTAATTGGGTTGTTTTGAAAAGTTTAAATTTGTTGTGATTTTTTTAGACGTTACAAAAAGATTAAAGTTTTTTTAAAAAATGTTATAACATAATATGATTCAAATAGAGATGATTCAAAATATTTATGATTCAAAAATATTATGATTCAATATGTTTATGATCGTTAACTTGTTATGATCTAATAATATTTATGTGATTCAATATGTTTATGATCCTTAATTTGTTATGATCTAATAATATTTATGTTCTAATATTTAATGATCATTAATTATTATATTTTTATGATTCAAAATTAAATATTAAAAAAATATAATAATCCAAATGTTGTATTGAACAAAACTTTATTTAATTCAATATATTATTATCCAAATTAATATGATAAAAATTGATATGATCTAAAAAATTATGATGCAAAACATCATTATGATTCAAAATTTTATGATCCAAAAATAATATGATTAAAAAAAATATGAACGGAAAGTATTATGATCTTTAGTATTCTTCTTATTTAAAGTTTTATAAAAAACTCAAGCCGATATTTAGTTTAAAAAATCAAATAAAAAAAGCAAAAAAAAAACTCAAAAAAATAAATAAATAAATAAAAACCCTACTATCTTCAAGTATGTACTAAATATATTAAAAAAACAAAAAGAAAAAGAAAAAAATAATTTTTTTAAAAAACAAAGAAAAATAAAAAAAACAACAAAAAATAAAAAACGAAAAAAAAAAATAAAGCGATAAAACCGAATATATATCTAGTTAAAAGAAATAATTTTTTTAACGAAAAATAAATAAAATAATAAAAAGAAACAAAAAATAAACCAAAATAAATGAAAAAGAAAAGAAAAACTCATTTGAATGATGTTTCATGTATGTTCGCCGCATATAATTATTCCCTCGAGTCCATATTACATTTAATGCACATGCGCCGCGTGCGAACACGTCACGACCAAGTAAATGGGTTTTTCGTTTGTGTCCTTGACGAAATAATTGCTGAAGAATAGTCATCACGGTTCCTACTAATTTTTGGGTTCCTACCGTATCCAGGTTTTTGTGTGTATATATATATATATATATATATATATATATATATATATATATATATATATATATATATATATATATATATATAAACCAATGTTTTAAAAAGCGTATTGAACCGGTTGGACAGAATCCGAGGAAAAGAACGGTTTAACTAGCAACAACTTTAAGCCTATTATAGACCGAAATGAACTGACTTTTTTTTACAAAAACCTGGTTGAATCTATTATATTGAATCGTTTTGATAAGAAAGTGGCAATGTTTTAGTGAGGACCAATAATAGTGAATTTCAATTATTGAGCGATCATGACATTGTTGCATTTAACATTCCAATGTCTTAAAATTCATGATTTGGTTTGATCTTGAAAACTTTGTACTAATCTAAAATTATATGTTGTTTTCTATTATACTTTATGTTTCTTTTTTATATATTTAGATTGATCGAAAACTTATGATTATGTGTTTTTTTGATGTATTTAAATTGATCTATTTGTTGTTATTTGTATTTTTAATATTTATACTTATGGAAGTCAAATTATGTGTGTGTATGTGTGTGTGTGTGTATGTATATATATATATATATATATATATATATATATATATATATATATATATATATATATATATATATATATATATATATAGGGTTAGGTTATTTTGTTTTCACTATCTATTGTGTGCATGTATGATTGATTATGGACCAATCATCTTAGTTATTTTAAGAAACTAATTAATGCATATTACATGTTGAAGATATAATAGATATTAACTACATCTTCAGCATTTAATATGCATTAATTACTTTCTTAAAATAACTAAAATGATTAGTCCAGAATTAATCATACATGCACACAATAGATACTAAAAACATTTAAACACACCAAGAATTTGACTTCCATAAATGGTTCTTTAGGTTTACCGTTTTTTCTTGAAATTTATCTCTATTAAACTTTTTTCCTTGAGATGGTTTTTACGGAGCAAACCTTGCACACAAATGGTCTTTATCGTGGATGTCAATTAGATGGATCCGTTATGAAAGAATTTTGGATTTGGACTATTTATGTCATTTTGTGAAACTTGCTTAAGGACAATTTGTGAAACTTTACACATTGATCATTTGAAATATTACATTATTAGTCTCTCACTTTTTACATTTATTTTTGGCCCTATTTTTTTATTTTATTTAATTCAAATTTCAATTAAAAAATTTCGTTAATTTTTTCACAACATTGTTATTATATATTTCTTTAAGGTTAGGATTTTAGAAATTAGTTTTTACAACATTTTTTTACGTGTCCTTTGATTAAATATATTTATTTTTATGAAATATATTTATTTACACATGAAATGTAATTTTTGTATAAATTAAAAATTAAAACTTATAAATTTTAATCATCATACTAATATATTTTATTTAAGGGTTTAGGTCATTTTTGGTCACTTAACTTTTGGTTTTGTGCTCATTTGGTCACTTAACTATTTTTAAGTTTTAAAAGGTCATTAAACTTTTGACTTTGTGCTCATTTTGTCACTAAACTTTTGGTTTGGTCACTTAACTTTTAGATTTGTGCTCATTAGTCACCTACCTTTTAAAATTGTGCTCATTTAATCACTAAACTTTTAAATTTTTTTCAAAAGTTTAGTGACTAAATGAGCACAATTTTAAAAGTTAAGTGACTAAATGTGACCAAACCAAAAGTTAAGTGACTAAATGAGCACAAAGCCAAAAGTTGGATGACCTTTTAAAACATAAAAAGAGTTAAGTGACCAAATGAGCACAAAACCAAAAGTTAAGTGACAAAAAATGACCTAAACCCTTTATTTAATATATAAATAGTTTTTGTTGTCTAGAGTTTATCTAAAATATTCAAACTACAATACATAATTAAATATTTTCGTTTTCAATTTTTTATCAAAAAAAAATTGAAGTATAAAGACATCATTTTATTACTTTTTAATTTTTACATGAATTAATTTTTTAGATTTATCTTAGATTATCTTATATAAATATATTTATTTTTATAAAAAATATGATGTGTTTTTATAAAAAAAAAATGTTATTATAGAAATAATAGTATTGTAACACCTGTTTTCAGAATGATTTAGCTAAAGACTTAACTATATCAAAGGTGGAGCTATATGCCACGACGTGGCATGACTCGAATGAAGTGTGTTCTTCTAGTGAGCTCCACGACGCGGCAAGTGGTAGGCCACGACGTGGTAGCTGCTGTAGGCTAAGCCCAAGATTTTTAGGTTTTCTCCCATATTTAAGTAACCTTTCTCAAGGATTAAGACATCCTCTTCAACCTCCAACCCTCTAAACTCAAAACCCTAGCCTCCCTTGGAAGTTTTTGCCTCATTTTGGTGTTCTTGGTGCACTTGGAAAGAAAGAAAAGATGTTTTGGTGCAACAACCAAGCAAGCAACTCCTCCCCTTCTTTGAGGCCACCTTCTAGACCATTTGTAAAGCTTCAAGACCTGATCTTTTTGGTTCCTCTTAGTAGATCTAGGGTTGTTTTTGCATGATTGGGTCCTTTAATGAGTTTTGAATGGTCTAATGAGATAAAGTTTGCAACTTTATGGCTCATCTCGGTCCTGTTGAGCCTTATATCTTTCAGATCTAGGATTTGGTTGAGATTGTGAATCTTGCTTGGGATTTTAGGTTTCTCTTCATTTATGACCTAGTTAAGTGAATGACATGCATTGATCATGAATGTCCATAAAGTTGACATTTTTATGGACCACTAGGGTCCTTAAAAGCCCCCTAGAAAGTAAAGCTAAGGGCTTAGCGGATTAAGAGCTTATGCAAGTAAGTTGTCTTCAACCAGTACCCATAACGTGATAATTTGGGTGCCACAACGTGGTGGATCAGAGTTCCTTGTCTATTTTTTTTTACATAGTCACGACTTGGAGGCATGACTGTTACGACGTGGAAATCTAATTATTCGCGATTGAGTTGTTTGTAACTTAAGTTTGGATTAGGATTGAATTCGTTAGCCATGACGTGGCCATTGACTGGCTATGATGTGGTGGTTAGCTGATGATGATTTTGATTGGCGACCTTGACCTTGACCGTTGACTTTTGACCTAGGCTAACTTTCGGTCAGATTGCTAGTTCTAGAAGGTAGATTAAGGGTTTACCTTGTATTGTTTTATTACGAGGTGTGTAGCACCCACTTTTCATATGTGTGCTACTGTGGGTGACGTTTGTAAGGTGAGTCTTCTCACTATACTATATAGGATGCTAATTGTCTTTGTGATACTTTCATGGAAGACCATGATGTGGCTCCTGGCATATGTATGAAAGATCATGATCTAGCCCCTACCAATTGTATGGAAGACCAGGATCTGGCCCCTGGCATTTGTATGTAGAATGTTATTTATCTTGATAATAATTTCATGGAAGACCAGGATTTGGCCCCTGGTGTATATACGTAAGACCAAGATCTAGCCCCTTGCAATTGTATGCAATACTAGGATATGTCACCTAGCAATGCATGTAAGATCAAGATGTGGCCTCTAGCATTAGCAAGGAAAGACCATGATTTGGCACATAAGATGAAGTAAGTGAACCACTTGGGTTGTGGTGACTTGGTAAGGCATGTGGAAGATATGGTGGATAACCTATTGACCCATGTTCAAATCCTGGCACTACTAAGCCCTTGTGGCCATGGAGGTTCGCCTGCAGTGACTCCAGGGCATGAGGCAAAGCCTCATGTTTGCAGCAGGGGATTAGTCGGTGCACGAAAGTTGGCCCGGAAACCCTCGTTAGGGAAGTTCCCTTTCCAAAAAAAGAGGAAGTAAGTGTAAGACTATGATTTGGTCCATAGCAATCACTATCTTATGTATGGTAAGTGCCTAGGTGGTATTTTGGGGAACCCACTAAGGGGCTGTTTGGTAGGATCTAGATTTTTAAGATCTGAATTTTTAAGATCTGAATTTTTAAGAGGTCTGAATTTCTAAGAGGGTTTGAATTTTTAAGATCTTAATTAGTAACATGCTGTTTGGTTGGAACTTCTGAATTGATATGCTAAATTATAAAAATGAACATTTTACCATTTTGTATTATTTTTTGCCAAATTCAATGTTTCTGTTTATAAAATAACTAAAAAACTTCTTAAATAATTATAAAAACATATATTTAAACAACATACAAAATCAAAACTAAACAAAAATCAAAATCAAAGATAAATAATTAGCAAATCTATCCAATTATAGCAATCAAAATTGCGTTGTTTTTGGACAACATTGCTTTAACTAAAAAAGTTTTCAAAATACAATGATCTAATAGGAAGAGGTGAAAGTATGATTCTATAATAAAGAAATCAACAAAAATTTATGCCTATAGTCTTTAATACACTAGTTGTTTCACCTCACAAAAGTCCTGCATTATATAAGCTTTCGTTTAGCTTTCCAAAGGCCTGCTTTTTTGAAGGAGTTGTTTTGGCATGTCATATGACTCATATCACATGTATATTCCTACAATTAGTTTTATATGATCATCTTGAGGAAACCATTTGTTGTAATGTATAATTAGGGCCTTTCATATGACTCATATCACCTGTATATTCCTACAATGAATATATGATATGATGACAATAACAAAATTTTAAAAAGCAACAACATTTGAATAGATAAAAATATTGGGTAATGTTGATAAAGAATTCATTGAACAGGTAATAACTTCAGATTTATCAAGCATAACATCAGATTTTACATTTCACGTAATCAATTATGTCAAAGAAAACACCAAAAATATCATAAACTTCGAATCCAAAATCAAAATCATGATGTTATTCACATAATCAATAAGCAAGATATTGAAATTTGAATCAAAGCATTTGATTTATAAAGAATGAAATGTCAAACCTTGAAGTTGATTGCAAAAGCCAAACCTCGAAATTGATTGCTCCAGACATCAAACAATGAAATCGGTTGCTCCAAGGCGATGAATGTGGGGGAAGAAGGAAGCGACGATAGCTATGGGAGAAGAACCGAAGAAGGAAGCGACAATTACATAAAATCGATTTGAGAAAAAATCTTACCTGATGATGTTGTCTTCGATTTTTGACGAAGCCGAAGGCAAAGGGGGTTGGCGGCGGTGACCGGAACGGAGGGCAAGTGGTGGAGGCGGAAGGTGTGCATGGCGAGAGAAGAAGGTCGAAGCGGAGGCCTATACATGAATAGAAGGAGTTATGGGTAAAAAAGTAACGCGCGTCTCTTGTTTCTTTTCAGATTTCACTCTATATCTGAAATATTAAGAGTGTCACACCCCAAAACCGGAACGGCGGAAAAGTTCTGGGGTGGATGACGTCATGTCAAGTATCACAACACATGCATTATAGTAATCAAAGTACAACAACCATTGCATTAATAGTAATAGTTTTACATGGTTTACATTACAATACAACAAAGTAATACAGGTAATATTACAAGTGCAGTTTGGTACTAAGCTATCTTCATCAACAGCTCCGGGAATGTACCTGTCTAATGCTGACCTGAGAATACAAGTTATTTGAAAAGCGAGTATCAACATTTTTACAAATGTTGGTGAGTTCATAAGTATTTAGTGTCATTTTATCCAAATAACTTTAATAAAAGTGGTAGTTTTAGAGTATCCATTTCATTAGTGTCTTTTCCAGAAAATCCTATATTTTCTTTAATAAAAGCAGCCTTCTACCAAGACTGGACGGAGTTATGTGGTAAAAAGTAGTTTTCCCTTAATCGCTATCATTATCAAAATACAGAATTTGATTATTAAAGAAAGCAAGAGAAATCAGGGAAATAACATATGCCTCAGCAGTGAAGACTGCTGACTAAGGCAATGGAATCATAGACTCCATGAGAGTATCAAACAAACAACATGCCTGGCTCAGTCTAACAAAGAGAGACACAGACCCCAGACGGTACCAAATGAAAGATACGGCTAGTAAGGTCAAAAACAAAGAATACAGACCCCAAACAGTATCAAATGAAAGATACAGCTAGTAAGGTCTAAAACAGAGGATACAGACCCCAGACAGTATCAAATGAAAGATACAGCTAGCAAGGTCTAAAAACAGTGGGACTCTGAGAGTGGGTTCCCAGCATACAATGTAAAGTACAGTGTGAAATACCGTTACCTTAAGGCCATGAATTATAAGATAACCCGGGATACTCGTAACCATACTAACCGACACTGGAGTACCTGACGCCCTGCAAGCGTCTATAAAATGTGACATTTGTCACCCCTTGGCTTGGTAGGTCGTGGACTGTAGCTAGAAGTCAGGGTGCGGGGGTGTCAATCATGTATAGATCTATACACACAATGTCCGCTCTCCCTACAGGAGACTCTGGTTACCAACTAGAAGACGGAGAAGGCCGTGTCCAGAAGATGCATCCCAAATAGTGGGTAGTGGGTTTCCAATATAAGTGTTGAACTAGAGGTAGAGACTCATAACTGAACTGACTAATGTAAACCTATATGTCTATGCTTGCATACATAATATATAACTAATGAATCAACGACATTCGGACGGCCATCCGATCCCACCAGACCACATCTCAACGAAGAAAAGGAAATAGGGCGGACAAGCCTTCCTAGGTCCTTAAATCATTATTTATATGCATCTATACAGGCATAGGCATACATCTAACTACGTCTGAGTGTGTAACAAGTGGAAACGTATCGTGAAGTATAACCGAATCGTGATGTATAAACGTACAGTGTGGAATAACCGAATCGTGAAGTATAAGTGTACAGTGTGGAATAACCGAATCGTGATGTATAAACGAACAGTGTGGAATAACCGGATCGTGATGTATAAACGAACAATGTGGAATGACCGGATCGTGATGTATAAACGAACAGTGTGGAATAACCGGATCGTAAAGTATAAGCGTTAACAGGTATAAGTGTATCACGAAGTGGAAATGTTATCAAGTAGGAGTTTAAACTAAGTAAAAGCGAAGCAATGGTATCTAACAAGTAAGAGTATACGACATGAAAGAGAGCTTTGATGAAAACCTTGGAAAAACCTTTATACTTAAGAAAATCACAACTTGGTGTTCTTTGGTAAAATAAGTTTGAAAACCTTTAGAAATTCTTTGGAAACCTTTCATAAACCAGTTTAAAATGAACTTTGATAAAACAGTATAAGTAATAGTTTTGAACAAGTGAAAACCTTTTGGAAAACCATTTATAGTATCCTACTTGGTAAAACAGTTTACAATGTGGTAAATCCTTGTGCATGCGGGTTATCAATCACATGTGATTGATATGATAACTGGCATGTTTAACTTGTATTCCCCCCTATAAAACATGTAAAAACATTTAAAAGGTTCATTCAGGGGTATGAACTAACCTGATGTAAGTGGATCCGACGAAGGTGCAGGTTGGGTGCTCGGTGTCAAGTAAAGACTTGGACACACTTAGTGACCTATTTAACATATGATAACATATGTTCACATACAATTAGTATATATAATACTAATTAAACAAGTATATGCACCCTAAAGAACGGAAAACACTTTGGTTAAGTGTTTGGGGTGTCCCGGGTAACATATAAGGGTATGAATGGCTTAGGAATGGAGTTTACTCTCCAAGAGTAAACTGTCCATATGGTGTTTACGGCCCTGGGACAACTCCCCATGAGTTTACGGCCGTAAACTCATGGTGAGGGGTTTCTAGGATGTTTAAAGGCTTTATATTGATCGTGGAATTTTGCTAGGTCCAAATCTAAAATGTATGAGTGGATTTAAGGCATTTAAAGGGTCTAAATGGGAGTTTACGGCCCATGAACCACCTCTATGGGAGTTCACGGTCGTGAACTCCTACCCCTTGGTTTTATTGAAGTTCAAGGCCCTTATTTCAATCCTAGTAATTTATAATGAAGTATAACTCCATTTGGGGGGATTAAAACAACCATTTGACATGGTTTGGAGGTGTTTACGGCCTAAGCATGTGCTTGGGCCATAAACTCCTTTTTACCCCTCATATCTTAGTGTTTAATTGTTCCAAACCCGAAATAGCAAGTCCCTATTTTATGCCTTAAGCCTAAGGGTGGTTTGGGAGTGTTTTGGACATGATTTTACAAGTTTAGAGGGTGTTTACGGCCTAAGCATGTGCTTGGGCCGTAAACCCTCTTTTATGTCCTAAAAATTGTTGTTTTATGGTTCAAACACTCCTAGGCTAAATCACCAATTAGTTTCCAACCTCAAGGATGAGTTTAAAGGCAAGTTTGGCATCATTTTAGGGGTTTACGGCCCTAGAGTGTTCTTGGGCCGTAAACTCCTTACTCCTTGCCTTCTTGGACGATTTTTGAGCTATAATGACATGCAATGGGTTGTAAAACAAGCTAGGGTACAAGAACTTACGATTTGGAGGCGGAAACTTGTGGTTTTCGGGACGAAATCGGGTTTTATGAGAGAGAGAGAGTATAGAGATAGGGTGAAAAAGGTCGAAATGGAGTTTACTCTCCCTTATATAGGGGTTGGAGTTGAAGCTCAGTAGGAATCTACCCGATACTGCCGTTATACGGGGTTTTTGGTCGCACCCGATTTAGTAGTCGTAATAAAATTTACTTTTTCCAAAATAAGATGGAAATGTAATTTACATGCTTTTACTTTATTTTATTACGACAAATAACGACATAGAATATAAATAAATAAATCATTTATTTATTTGACGACCTCTTATTAACGGAACTTTCATACAGTGAAATATTTCGTCAACGGAAATGGGATAATGTAACGGAATGAACTTTGGGTTGTCACAAAGAGGCTTTTAAAATATTAAGAGGTAAAAAATAAGAAGCTACCAAACAATCTACATCATAATTTTTAAGAGGTTACCTCTTAATTTTTCAATTAAGAGGTAAACAAACAGAGCCTAAGTTTTGTCCTTACGGTTTTATGTTGTAATTGCTTCATGTATTTCTTGATCCAAAGGGAAGGGCCCGACTTAATCTTACTGTTGTCCTTGGAGATTTATTATGCATTAATTGTTTATGATTTTACTATGATGTTTTGAGAACTGTTATACTCTGATTGTCTTTTAGAACAAATGAATAAATGGTTTTGGTTTATTTAAAATGAATTTTTTACTCAGTATTTTGAGACGTCACAAGTATGTTGTTATTTTATTTTAAAAATATAAATGTGATTTTGAGTTAAGGATAAAAATATGTTTCGGTTTTGGTTTCATAACATAAGTACGATAAATTTTATATTGGTTCGATATAAACTTTTGATATTTAATTTTAAAAAGTTATTTAGTTTTATCAAATTTTAAATATACTCATTTATAAAGACATAATTTGTTCAAAACAAAAATAAAAAAAATAGTTAACTATGTTGCTACATATGCTAAAATAATTAACCATATGAATAATGACTTATATTCCGTTTAAAAAATTAATTTCCATTAAATAAAATGAATTAAACAAAATTAATGCCATAATATTCATATGGCTAATTATCTTGGCATGTGTAGCAGTGTGGTTAACTATTAGCTAACAAACATTTTTTTAATTTTGTTTTGAAAAGTTTATGTCTTATTAAGAAATATATTCAAAATTTGTTAAAACTGAATAAAATTTTGAAATTAAATATCAAAAGTTTATATCGAAATAATATAAAATTTATCGTACTTATATTATGAAACCAAAATCGAAACATATATTTATTTTTAACTCAAAATTGCATACTTATATTTTTAAAATAAAATAGCATCATATTATTATTTCTATAATAATGTATTTTTTTTTATAACAACACATTATGTTTTTTTTATAAAAATAAATATATTTGTATAAGACAAACTAAGATATATCTTAAAAATTACTTCGTGTAAAAATTAAAAAGTAATAAATTGATGTCTTTATACTTTAAATATTACATTTCATGTAAAAATAAATATATTCATAAAAATATTTCATGTAAAACAATGTTGTATAAAATAATTTCTATAATCCTATCTTTAAAATATATATATATATATATATATATATATATATATATATATATATATATATATATATATATATATATATATATATAATAACAAAGTTGTGAAAATATTAAAATAAAAAAATTAAAAGAAATTTAAATTAAAAAAAAAGTATAAAAGAAAGCCAAAAAGGTTAAAAGAAAAAAAATAAGAGACTAACATTGTAATATTTCAAATTGGTTTTTTGTAAAATTTCAAAAATGATTTTTAAGTAAGTTTTATAAAATGACAAAAATAGTCCTTATATAAAATTCTTTCAACTTAACAAATCCATCTAACGAACATCTGTATTAATGACCATTTATGTGCAATGTTTGCTCCATAAAGAAATTTCATAGGGATTATTTCAGAGAAAAACGATGAACTTAAAGGACCTTACGTGAGATTAGGAAAAATCGTAAAACCAGGTTAATCGGGCTATCAAATCTATAATCATTCATCAGAACTATCTAACTAATCAATGAGTTTTTAAAACATTGTTCTAAACCAATTCATTGTAATCTTCCATTTACTATCTAAACCAATAAACCAATTTAATATAACTCTTCCATTTTACTATATTTAATAATAGGACAAGTACAAAGGGGTTGCTTTTTTATTTGAGTTCTTCACAAAAATAACAAGGAATGAGTCCGTACATCACCCCCCAACCCACCCGGCGTAGTATTCGGGAAAGAGAGTACAAAATATGCAGAAGCAATGATATATATGTATCGTATTCCCTGATTCATAATTGAGTGGGGTGTGAGTCTATATGACTATACATAGAAATTAATGAAAGGACATTAATACCCCTCACATGGCTAGCGATGCTATGAGTATTGACCACCATTTGACCATACACAAAAAGAGAAAGGACATAAATACCCTCCACATGGCTATTGAAAGGCTATTTTAGTAGATAGGGTAGATTCAACAATATCTAATCATAAAACTGTATGTGTTTGATTGAACTGGCGAATTTTCTCCTCCATCGGGAAAGCACAACTCGTCCTTTTAGCATTTCTTTCTAATTTCTCCATTTTTCATTTTCTCCTCCCAACTGTGAGCTCTAGCTTGATTTGAATATAATTTTCTCCAAGTTTGAATTTGATTCAATAGCCATATAGATAATAAAAAATTGAACAGTTGTCTTTAATAAAATAAAACTTAGGGGCGGTTTCTTTTTTCCTGTTAAATCATGTATAGGGTAAGTAACTGGATTTGTAACGATATATGAAGAGATAAAAAAATATTGTATATACGTAAAATGTGTTTCATTTTTAGATTGAACAATCCATCTACAATAAGTAATTGACCACAACACCTTTCACGTAGAATTAATGTTGAAAATAAATTATTATCGGTTTCATGATTTTTATAAATGTAATTCTTCAAAAAAAGAATGAAAATTTAATTGTCAATAAATTAAAAAGTATGAAAATGTATAGGTTAAGTAAATCAATGGCAGATATAAAAAAAAAAAAAAAAAAAAAAAAAAAAAAAAAAAAAAAAGTGAGAGTTGCACAAATTTTAAAGGGTTACACTAGTAGAAAAAACTCATTCTTCACAAAATTGTCAATAAAACGATGAATTTATATTAAATTCGTAATTATTAGACTTTGTGATGGATTGATTTATGATGCATTTCCAACGGATCTTTAACGAATTTTCATTAAATGTACATTTGACGGAAAAATTTAACAGGTAAAAATATATGAAGAGATGAGTATTGTATATACGTAAAATGTTTTTTTTTTTAGATTGAACAATCCATCTAAAATAAGTAATTGACCACTATACAATTCACGTAGAGTTAATGTTGAAAAGCAAATGGTTATCGGTTTAATGATTTTTATAAATGTAATTCTACTTTAAAAAAAATTAAATGAAAGTTTGATTGTCAATAAATAAAAAATTATGAATTTTATGCTTGCTAATTATATTTTTAAACACCCAAATATATATAGAATTTTTTTGAACGGCGGATTCACTAAGGCTATGTTTGGCGGACTAGCTGAAAAGCTAGCTGTTAGCTGAAAAGTTAGCTGATAGCTGAAAAACTAGTTGTTAAATAAAAAGCTAGCTGTTAGCCGAAAAGCTAGCTGATAAAAAATAACGTTTGGTAAAACTAGATGAAAAGTTAGCTGAAATATATAAAATTACCTAAAAGGACATGTAAGAGTATGTATTTTTATAATTGATTAAGGGGTGTATTTGAAAAAAAATTTAAAAAACTAGTCTAAGGGGGTGTTTGGCTTGTCTTTTTGAGAGACAAAAGTTCTTTTTTGAAAAGTTACAAAAAGTCAGGTTTTCCTAACTTTTTCAAAAAAGTCAGTTTTCCTTCTATCTAAAATCTAAAAGTAGCTTTTAAAATGCTTCTACCAAACATCTTTTACATTTTATCTTTTCCAAAAAGGACTTTTGCCTCTCAAAAAGACAAGTCAAACACCCCCTAAGTAGCTTTACAAAAAGTTAGCTTATAAGCTACTTTTTGGTTTACCAAACACGACAACATAAAAAAGCCCGAAAAATAAGCTAGATTATCGGCTAGCTGTGACGTGCTAAAAACAACCTAAAACAAGAAAAACTAAATAACATTCAAATAGAAGGTCTGCATTTTTACTTTTTCTTTTCGTCATTACCACAACTTGTTTGAAGCTCATGCTGTCATTTCTTGGAAAAAATATGTGGTTCACTGAAAACATACAATAGATATAATATATTAGATTGAAACCAATATTGCAAACAATATATATATATATATATATATATATATATATATATATATATATATATATATATATGAGATTATAATCAAAATTAAAATGAGAGAGAGAGAGAGAGAGAGAGTTGGAATGTGGTAATTGAGCTCAATACTAGCCAAACACTAGGGCATATGTTTCCCACAACCACCGTGGGATACCATACCGACCTACTTTTTTAGTCACCTTCACCTAAAACAACCGTTATAATATATAACCAGTATATTTGAAGCACATGTGACACCCATATCAACATTGTGTTGGATTAGTGTCTAAGTCCATAACTGTTTTGGTATGTACTTGACCCGATTATGAGCATGGTCCTTTTGGGTTGCCTTCACTATAGCAATATGTAGGATGATTTAAGAAGAGAAAGGTTTAAATATGATTTATTAATATCTTATAAGAATAATATATTAAAGGAGAAATCATATTGTTTAATTAATATTGGTCAAGAATTAATTAAGGATTAATTTTGTGGCTAAAAGAGATTAATTAAACTTAGGGGACTGAAGTTGTAATTATAAGATAATTATAATTGGGCTATGGATCACCTAATAATATATAGGTTGAACGAATTCTATGGGAAGCCCATTAGAAATCGTCCAAGGGATATGTTTAAGGAATCCATGGGCTGCTTAGGGCCTAAGCAGTCAGATTAGGGTTTCCTAGTTGTAAACCCTAATAGCCTACATGTATAAAAGGGACCCTTAAGCCCCAAAACGTGGACAAGTCTTCCATTAGGGTTTCCAGCCGTTTTTGGTGCCTCCTTTTCTTCTCCTCTTCATCCAAGTTGCATATGGTGTTTGTGACTCCATTAGAGGCACTACACTTGTGGTACTTGCTTTCAAGAGCTAAGGAAATTCAAGGAACTAGTTGTTATTGCTATATAACAACAAAGGTATGTATTCTAGCTTTATATATGAATTTCGAAAATTATAGTAGCATGCCAGGTTTCTTTTTGTGTTCATAAAGCTGTATAACTAATAGTGAAAACATAGATCCAATACTAGGGTTGCATGCACACATAGGATTGTTTGTATTAAACCCATCAGTGGTATCAGAGCCATTGGTTTTTGTTTTCTATTAGCTTTTATTCAAATTTATGAACTTGTCATATTAGGGTTTATGGCTAATGAACCCTAAAGGCTAGGTATTTTTTCGCAATTAGGGTTGCTAAACCCTAGATGGCGTTTTTTGCTAGGGTTTCCCAAATCCTTTCCGTAGCCTCCAAGATTTTGAAATCTAGGGTTTTCCAACCCTTGGATTTCGAAATTACCTCCTTCCCCAAGGTTAGATCCTAAATTTTAGGGATTTGGATAATCCCATATCTTGTAATTATCTTTTAATTGTTAAATATGGTAATTAAAGATCTTGAATTATCCCACCCCTTATTTTCGAGATTTAGAGAGGGATTCAAGGGATTTGGATATCTTAGATGTATAATTGGTAATTATCCTCATGATCTAGATAATCCCTTGTGATTTAATAATTTAAATTAATTGTTTAATTTATGGTAATTATTAAATCAACAGTTTTAATATTTAAAATTTTAATTTAAGTGTCTCAAATTCAAAATTTTAAGTGAGATTAAAACCTAATTGTTTTGAAGAGTTTCAAAACTTGCCCTCAAGTTTTGGAATTTAAATTGTTGATTAAAAGTTAATTTTGAAAGTCTAAAATCCAAAACCCTGATTTTGAAAAGTTCAAATTAAACCCTTATGGTTTTATTAAATTAATTAAGTGTATAATTAAAAGAGATTTAATAAATCCATAATGATTTTGGTTAATTAAAAGTATAATTTAAACCACCTAGTATTTTAAAAGTGTAAAATACACCCTTATACTATATATAACATTAAAAGTTTAATATTATATATGTATAACTAAAAATTCAGTCTTACCGTTAGTAGGCCTCATTCACGAAGCTAGTCTATAAGGGGTGTTTAAGGAAATTGCCTATAAAATGGCGATTGAATGGGTATCCACTCTTACCCACCGCACTCTTGACTAGTGGAGGGTCGTTAGCCGAACGGGTAGGATATGACAGAAACCTTCCATTATAAGTATAATGAAGTACAAAGTAACTAAATGCTTTTTTCAAATTCCCAAATCATAGTTACTTTAGGCAAAAGGTGAAATTGTATGCTAACCCATGGAATTACACTTCGTACCCTTGTCAAACGTTAGTGGAGCGTGTGTGGTTAACCGGCACACTAATTTGGGGATGACATTGGTAGCGAAGGGTGACTCGATGTTTGTCATAGATCAATGGAGTGTGTGTGGCTAACCGGCACATTGATTAGGTGATAGTAACATTGGGTGCACCACGTGATTCGTATGGTTATTCACACCTTGTTTGTGATCCTCGGCATCCCAGTCACGAATAGTAGGGCATAATCGAGATTAAACATGCCATTGAAGAGTTCAATGAGTCTCAAAAGATCTAGGAGTTTCAATTCATTTAAAACTTAAACTTCTTTTTCGTTTTTCATGGTGGAAATTGGTAAATCGTCATTTACCTACCTTCAAATATTCTGCAACTAGATTACGGCATCCCTCTTCTAGGTTGTAGAGTATTGTGTTGGATCCTAGCTTGATGTTTCATTTGGGTGTTGCATCAAGAATTCTAATCAACTTAACTTGAATTTTCTCCCGTTTTGTAGATGTCTGAATCTTACAATAGTCTTCCCAAATCCTTTGGAACAAGCTTTCCAAATGAAGATGACGTTCCGAGATACGATCAAGGAAATGTGAGTCATGCTTCACTTCCTCCACCTCCTCCAATTGTTCTCCCTGACCCACAAGTTCAAAGGCTTGAAAAGTTCAAGCTCACTCAATCCTTTTTGGCAAGTAAACACGAAGATGGGAAACCTGTGTGTGCGCACGTCTTAGAGATGAAGTCATACATTGATAGGTTAAACATGTTGGGTGTCGAGATTTCAAGTGGGTTGGATATTGACTGGGTTCTTCAGTCACTTCCTGAATCATATAGTGAGTTCGTTAGAGAGTACTATATGATGGACCACGATGTGACCCTAATTGATCTCACCTACTTGCTTATAGCTGCTGAATCAACAATGATTTGGCGTGCTGGTCAAGCAAATTTGTCTAGTGAATCAAACTCCCAAACTTCAATGGATACTGGCAACATTGGAAGTCCAGAAAGAACTAAGTCTGTGATTGTCCGATGTGTTGTGCCAAAGGAGTCTATTTGCTTTTATTGCCAAGAGAAGGGGCATTGGAAACGAAGTTGCCCTAATTATCTGAGAGATCTAAGAGATGGGAGAGTCAAGACGTATGACTCTGCTTCAGGTAAAATCCATTAACTAACTCTTTTAAGTTCCTATTCTAGATTCTTAATACATGATGTGATAAGATTACATTTTGATGTTTTGTAGGATCGAAGAAAAGAGAGGAAGCTTGAGAAAAGAAGTGAGCTGAATCTGATCATGAAGAAATGGATTTCGATCGCATTACTTGAAGAATGGATTCTTGAGCTAGAATAGATTGTTAAGAAATATGTAATAACATAGTTTTTCAATTGAATTACATTGTAAGGACAAATTTTTTCCGCAATAAAATGAATTTTGATTTTATCTTATTTATTTATCCTTGCAATGGCATGTATGAAAAATTAATGTTTGAATGTTTCTATTATTAGCAATAATGGATTTGATTCTTAATTGTATTATTTGTGGAAGTGTCAAGAATTTACCAAGTAAGGAGAGTTTCTCATCACCCAAGTTTCAATTTGACGGAAACTTGGAATCATGCAATGTGTATTGTATGTTGAATGAAAAACTTTTACATTTGGGAAACTTAGACTAATTCTTTGGCAAAGTGTCAATTAAAGGACAAGGAGATCAAGTACACAAGGTTGTGTGTTGATCAAGTCCACCACAAGAGTGACAAAGATATTCGTCATGATTTACTAAAGCTTAGTAAATATGATTATACTTATAAGATTAAGTATAATTCTGAGTTGATTGAAAAAGCTTCAATGAATAGTAGAACGAATAAAGAAGAATCAAGTAGGCAGAAAGATAAAAGTTTCTCTATTCTAAGAAGAAGGGAGAGTACCTTTTATTGTGTTTTATGATAAGTCTTAATGATTAAGAACCATATCTCAATTGATCCTCTAAGTGAGTCTTAGTGCATTTGCATGTCTAAGAAGAGGTATCAAGTATTGTAGAAATGGATATATCAATAAGTCAATCATACTTCGTTCCAATATAAAGTCTTAGAGTCAAGATTGTGACATTGAGTGAAAAGTCTTAAGTAGGTTTATAACACTCATCAAATGTGGAATTTGGAAAAGTTTTCTTATTCTTGCACATTTAAAATTGGTAAGTTGTGTTGTCTTGGATAAGACAAAGACCAACTAGGACCAATTGTGTGAAGTGTTTTGTCTTGATAAATGCTTCACTAACTCTTGAATATTTGTTTGTCAAGAAATGTTTCTTGACAAGAGAATCTTATATGTCAAGAAGTCAGTGGGAGTCTTAATGGTCTTGAAAAAGGTTTCAAGAACAAATCAAGAATAAACCTTATCGATCATCACTAGCACACGACTTGAGGTTTACAACCTATCGTGCTGACATTGTTTTGTTTCTGTGCCATTCCAATTAAGTTAATTATGTATATGAGCTCTATGAGTTCTCATTTGAATACACACTAAAGCCTTAGTCGATGGAAAGTAAATTGATATGTAAGGACAAGTTACTAAACTACTTGGAAGGCGTGGTGGGCACTCGTGTTACCATAGGGCAAGAAATCAAGATTAAGAAAGTTCAGTCCATATGAGTTTGGATTTGTCGCAAACCTTGTTTTTGGCAAATTCACATGGATAGGAACTCATACACCATAAAATCTAAGTGTCATAAGATTCCCTCCTTCATGAAAATGACTGTGAGGAAATGCTTTCACTAAGAGAGATTTTAAGAAGATAGCAATTGTGAAAATTGTATTCTCAAATTCGATTATGGTTACGGCATCCCTTTCCATAGTTCGAATTGTGAGATTTGGCAATTAGTTTCAACATTTGGAACTTAGTAACATAAGTTATGAATTGTTTAAACACACATATGAGCTATCTAAGGCAAAGGTGTATAAGGTTAAGAAGCTTAGATAAAGGCTTATCGAAGCATCTGGTATTAGAAATATGGATTTCAGAGATTCAATAGGCATTGTTTTCTGAAAGTTCATTTGTTTTCTGAATACATGTCAAAGCTAGTGGGAGCATAAATGTTATGCTTATATGATAATCATCATGATAATGGGAGCATAAGTGTTATGCTTGTATGATTGTTATGGCGAGTATTGCAAGTTAGCAATATTAATTATAGAAAAACAAAGATTCCATTTGCAAAGTTGCATGGGTTGAAAAGTTGTTTTGCTATAATTAAGGGAGAGAATATTATACTCCGTTTCAAAATCTAAAGCTTAGATTAAGAAATTTTAATATTTTCAGTCAAAGGATACATTGTGTGTTCTTAAAATTCGATTATGATTACGGCATCCCTCTTCATAGTTCGAATTGTGAGAACATGACACATAAAATATTATGGCAAAAGATTGGTAAAGTATCATATCTTTATGTAAGACATTATGCATCGTTTCCCATACGCTTCGGGTATAGGATCGATTGTAAATGCTATAGTATTTTACCATTCTAAAATTTTCCAAATGCCTAGCGCATTAAGAGGGAAAAAGGAATAGAATTGGTTTTGACTAAAAGAATTTAACAACTATCAAAGGATGATCCAAAGTTCGCTGAGGATTGATCGCTTGTAAGTAGTTGAAAGTATGGTATTGGATGGACCATATCGACATTATTATGAATAGATAAGATTCTATTAAGAATGAGTTGTCATATGGCAAATGTGGAAATGTTTCCATATTGGGAGTTGGATATTGAGAGTCTATGCCTAGATTAGAAACTTTTATGCAAGAAGGATGTTCAAAGGAATGTACTTTGAATGTGAGACTTCACATCTATGAAATTGTCTTGTAACAATTTCTAAGAAAGTAATTTGTAATTTCATTAGCTACGTCTTGGTGACTTTTGTGCTATGATTTTGCAAAGGGATCGTTGCATAAAATGTTAGAATCTAGCATATTCTAGTAGTGGCAAGAACCTTGTGTTCCTACACTAATAATTAGGATTAAGGAATTGTGAAATGAGCATCATTGGAAAAGTTTTCAGGTGATCTATTTCACAAAGCATGGACCATAGGAAACAAAGTGTGCATGTTTGGAGCATGGGACAATTGTTGGTATAATTCAAGTAATGAGTTGATTATCCGAAACATTAAATGATAAATAATGAGTAATCAATATGGTGGATAAATAGAAGGGTTTTATTTACTCTCACAAGTTTGGGGCCATATAGGATTAAGTATTGTTGTCATGTTTCAATTTGCATGTTTTGACTTCCAGAATAACTAGGTTATTCAAACATCCACAGTTGGTCATACGTTGGGAGTAGGTATGAATAAAGACTGTCATGAATCTGTCTGTAGATTGTCTGAAGTGTTTAGACATGGCACAAGTTTGCTGCAGAGTTCGTGAGTGCTTTGATAAGATTAAAGTATTGGATTAAACCCACACTCACTTGGATCACTTCACGGTTTTATCACGAGTGATTAGTGAGACGATAATATTGTATATTCTTGAAACCGAGACGTGTGAGTTGTTATTTGTTGGTCAGTTACACATTGATAATAAGTAAACGCACCAGTAACTTTGTGTTATAAAACTTATTGTTGTGTGTGATTCGATCAGTAAATGCAAGCGAGCATTTGAGTCGAAGTTTATCCATTCCTTTTACCCAAAGTGGGATAAAAGCGATATATGTGGGCCTCTCGATGATTTAGTGATGACATCTAAGCACTTGGCCAAGCCGGGACTAAGTTGATGTGTTCAATTGTAGTCTGTTATCAGTCGTCATGAATCGGAAGTCGGGAAATAGTATAGAGAGAATGATTGAAATTCATGTCTTTTGTCTATACGATATCTTGAGAATGGAGGAATATATAATCCCTTATCTAGAGGACACGCTATCTGATAAGATCAGAGTTGACAGCGGCTTTTTGAAAGCTACGATTGCTGATCAGGTTTTGAAGTCATACGGAAAATAGTTATTAGACTTATCCAAGTGGGAGACTGTTGGATTAGTGTCTAAGTCCATAACTGTTTTGGTATGTACTTGACCCGATTATGAGCATGGTCCTTTTGGGTTGCCTTCACTATAGCAATATGTAGGATGATTTAAGAAGAGAAAGGTTTAAATATGATTTATTAATATCTTATAAGAATAATATATTAAAGGAGAAATCATATTGTTTAATTAATATTGGTCAAGAATTAATTAAGGATTAATTTTGTGGCTAAAAGAGATTAATTAGACTTAGGGGACTGAAGTTGTAATTATAAGATAATTATAATTGGGCTATGGATCACCTAATAATATATAGGTTGAACGAATTCTATGGGAAGCCCATTAGAAATCGTCCAAGGGATATGTTTAAGGAATCCATGGGCTGCTTAGGGCCTAAGCAGTCAGATTAGGGTTTCCTAGTTGTAAACCCTAATAGCCTACATGTATAAAAGGGACCCTTAAGCCCCAAAACGTGGACAAGTCTTCCATTAGGGTTTCAGCCGTTTTTGGTGCCTCCTTTTCTTCTCCTCTTCATCCAAGTTGCATATGGTGTTTGTGACTCCATTAGAGGTACTACACTTGTGGTACTTGCTTTCAAGAGCTAAGGAAATTCAAGGAACTAGTTGTTATTGCTATATAACAACAAAGGTATGTATTCTAGCTTTATATATGAATTTCGAAAATTATAGTAGCATGCCAGGTTTCTTTTTGTGTTCATAAAGCTGTATAACTAATAGTGAAAACATAGATCCAATACTAGGGTTGCATGCACACATAGGATTGTTTGTATTAAACCCATCATATTGATGTAGCAATAATATATATATATATATATATATATATATATATATATATATATATATATATATATGGTTGTGAAAGTCAAACTAAACCATTGTCCTTCAAGAACCCTAAATTTATCTCCAATCTTCACAAAACTACCAAAAATTATCTTTGGCTCCAACCCAGAACAAGAGTAGTTGCTATAGTGATTTACTTATTCCACCATTTTTGGTACTCTTTTAGCTGCATTTCATACACTATGTCAGAGTCAATCTCCAGCTCCACACGGTGGGATGCCTTACGCTGATTTCAACCCCTTGATCATCACCATAGTCATCAAGATCTTTTAATCAAAACATTTATTCATCTCCTCGACCAAAATCAAAATCAAAGTTTTCACCAAGTTCGTATTACTCAAAAAGAGGGAAAATCAATGATGAAAAGTCAAAAATTTGTTGTAGTTTCAAAGAAAAAGGTTTTAAATCAATATGCTAATCGGAAAGCATACGAAGTCAAATTGAAACAAGAAGAAGAATTTTTGGAGAACATGACACAACAAATAAAGGATAATTCTAATCGAAAGTTGAAATTAGTCTTTGTGATAATAAATCTCAAGTTTTCAAAAAGGAAAAATGGGTGAACAATGTAATGATTAAGAAATCATTTTGGATTGACAATTTTTTTTTCCTATCTTGAATTCTAAATTCAAAATCTCACAAGGACCCAAGATGGTTTAGGTTCCTAAATTTGCTTAATTTTGTAGGTACTCAATTACGAGCATTTCGATTCGAAATGATACATTAATAGTGCCTATTCTCGTCATATGACTGGAAGGAAATCGGAGTTAAGAGAGTATCAAGGTTTGAAAGATGGTGGAAAAGGGAAGTTTAGAAGCAATGCAACTGGAGAAATCAAAGGATATGGGATAATTACGAATGGAGACCTTACAATTCGAAAGGTGGCTTATGTTGAAGGATTATAACACAATTTAATAAGTGTTTATAAACTTGTTGTAGGTTTTGTTCTAAAAGCATCGTTTCATGAAGACAAATCAGAAATTGTTGATAAAGATTCAGAGAAATTGATTCATAAATCAAAACGAAAAAGGAGAAATGTATCCCCTAAATCTGAAACTGGTTCAAGGAAAACCTTCAATTTTCTTGCTTACAAAAGTGTGTTAGGAAGATAGCTTCTTATGGTATAGGAGACTATCACATCTGAACTTCAAAGATCTTAACAAACTTGTTATTGGTGATCATGTGCGAGGTCTTCCATTTCTCAAATTTGAAAAGGAACATTTGTGTGCAAAATTTTTCTTATTTACATAATGTTGATCTTATATAAAGGGAGAACTTACATTTTCTTGATCATGTCCAGGCGGAGAATTCAAATCTGAATACAAATGTCTTGAGGGAGAGTTCAGTACATGCTGACACTGATGCAATCAAAAGTTGAAGAAATAATTGTTGAAATTGATTCTGAATATGATCCGAATTATCCACCTTTGACAAAATGGACAAAAGATCATCCGAAAACACAAGTCATTGGAGATACTTTTTTAGAAGTTTTAACTCGTGCTCAATTAAAAGAAAAACATGGTGATTTATTTTCAAAAATGGAATTTTGCATGTTTAATTCTTTCATTTCTAAAATTGAACCTAAAATTGTTAAAGTTGCTCTTGATCATGGATATTGGGTCAAAGCAATGCAAGATGAATTGAATGAGTTTAAGAGAAATAAAGTCTGGAGACTGATTCCAACTTTGAAAGATGCTTTTGTTGTAGGTCTAAAATGGGTATTCAGAAACAAGGTGGATAAAGAAGGGAATGCTGTTCAAAATAATGCACGTCATGTGCTCAAAGGTTACTGCCAAGAAGAAGGAATTGATTCTGAAGAAACATTTGCTTCTGTTGCTTGACTGGAATCTATTCGTATCTTTTTGGCTTATGTAGCTCATAAAAACTTTGAAGTTTTTCAAATGGATGTGAAGTGTGCATTTATGAATGAAGAGCTTGAAGAAACTGTTTATGTTGAACTACCACCAGGTATCGTAAATGAAAAATATTATGATCATTGTTATGTTGTTGATAAAGCTATTTATGGTTTGAGACAAGCTCATCGTGCCTGGTATGAAACAATGACTCGATTTCTTAAACAATCCAAGTTTAAACAAGGTTCAGTTGATCATACTTTCTTTCGTAAGAAGGAAGGTGAACATCTTATGATTGTTTAGATTTATGGTGATGACATCATTTTTGGATCCACTAATCTTAACTTGACTAATGAATTTCAAAAATTGATGGAAACTAAATTTGAAATGAGTTCGATGGGATTCGAAACAGAGTAAAGAAGGTATTCTTTCTTGGGTTAAATATAAAACAGAGTAAAGAAGCTATTTTTATTAATCATGAGGCTTATACCAAATCATTACTCATGAAATTTGGAATGATAGGTGATTTAAAAGTGAAAGTACATATGGAATTCGGAACAAAATTGAATCCATCTCTTGATAAACCTATTGCAGATCTTACTCAATACCGACAATTGATTGGATCGCTTTTGTATGTCACAGTGAGTAGACCAAATATTATGTTTGTAGCGTGTTATTGTGCATGTTATCAAGCTAATCCTAGAGAGCTACATATGCCAATAATGAAAAATATTTTTAGATATTTAAAGCAAACATCTTCACCTGGTTTGCAGTATCCAACTAATTCTAGATTATTCATACTGCTTTTTCAAATGCTAATCTCGGAGGTAGTGGTCTTGATCGGAAGAGTACTACAGACGGATGTCAGTTTCTAGATGGAAAACTCATAATTTGGCAATCAAAGAAGCAGACTTATGTCTCGCTTTCAACCAATGAAGTTGAATACATTGATTTTGCTTCATACACATCACAAATTATTTGGATACGAAGTCAATTAAGAGACTATCGCATTAACATGAAGAAAAATTCATCTTTAATGTGACTCAGAAAGTGAAATTCGAATTTGTCATAATTCAGTTCAGCACTCTAAAACAAAACACATCACTTTAAGATATCATTTCATAAAGGATCATGTTGAAAATGGAAATGTTGAGGTTCATTTCGTTAGATCAGCATATCAATTGGCAGATATGTTCATGAAAGCTCTACATGAAGTTTCTTTCAATCGAATTCTTTAAGGGCTCGGAATGATTAAGGCTGAATTAGTTCCGAAATCATTTGTGTAATTCTGAATTGTTCCGAATGTCGGAAGCCATTGGAATTCACTATTCATCTTGGAATCAAATTGTTAATTCTCAATTGTTCAAAGTGTCGGAAGGCATAAGATTTTAATGTTATTTTTTTCAGTTTTTGTTTTTTTATTCTGATTTGTTCCGATCATTGGAAGTTATCGGAATTTACTATTCATTTCTAAATTTCTTTTCTTTCTTGCAGTTACTTCTTAGTTGTGATAGAGTACAATCTCTTGTATGCTGGTGCATTAAGGTAACTTTCTTTTCTTTATTTTTGTTTTTAATTTCAAAATTTTCAAAAATCCGAAAAGGTTTTCTTTAATTTTTGTTTTCAAATGTCAAAATTTTTAAAAATCCAAAAAAAAAAAATTCTTTAATTTTGGTTTTAAATTTCAAAAAAAAATTCTTTAATTGTTGTTTTTATGTTTCAAAATTTTTCAAAAAATACAAAAAGATTTTCTCTATTTTCGTAATTGACACTTGCTGAATTGACATGGCACATCTATTCTCCTAGGGATCAAGTATTCTTCTTTTTCAAATTATACTAGTTACAAGTTCCTAGAAGCATGATGCAGTATATTGTCTGAAGTCTCAAAGATTCTTTATTTTCAAAAAGCCTTGATGAAATTTCTTGTTCTAAGAATTTCTTCATAATAGGCTATATTAATAAAAATCAAAGAGCTACCTATCTCTACTCATTTCGAAGTATAGAGATTTCTACTTGGTCAATCTTTTGTAGCAGAGGTATTAAATTTCTTTTAACTAATCCCAAAAACCGATGATGTCTTAGGTATATACAAATCCAAACATAGGGTTCCTTTTTCTAAGCATTAACGAATTGACAGTTTATACAACAATGATTATTGATTATGTAACATCCCAAAAATTCAAATAAAATTTTCACTTTTAAATTCATTACAATTATATAGTAATCATATAAAAACAATTGAGAGTATATCATAATAACATATCATCATAGTACAAAATCTCAAAATCACGTGATGCGGAAAATCATAGGTGGATGTGGTGCGATCAGGCCGATCCCTTCCTTTTCGAGCTAGAAGTACCTAAAACATAAACTAAAAATTGTATGCACGAACCTTAGTGAGTTCCCCCAAAATATCCCATACCATACATACATAACAAATAAGCATATATGGGTGCTTGCAACCCCTTCGATCTCTTTCAACCGGTACTGCGTATATATCAACCCCTTCGGTCTCTTTCAACCGGTACTAGGTAGATTTCAACCTCTTTGGTCTCTTTCAATCGGTACTGGGTTTATTTCAACCCCTTCGGTCTATTTCACCCCAACCACTACCACATAATATCATAACAAAAGAGTCATAGAGACATCAAGCAAATAAAGGCATAATGGACAATTGTCACAAGGACAATCATCATACTACAAGCATAAACGAGTGAGTTGATATTGGTGCCTTCGACCCACGAATATAGTGAAGGAAATTCACCTCACACTGAAGATATTAAATCACACTCAGGCTGCTGACTCACAAAATCTTCTCACTATATCATAAGTATAAAACCCTAATTAAAAATTAGGTCAATAATCTAACCGGAGAGCCCAAACCCTAAATTTAGACTTAAGGGTAAAAAGGTTGGTTAAACCCCGCCTTATTGGTCCTACCCTATCAAGGTCCAAATCAAAACTAGCCCAAAATCCATTCCAATTCCAACTAAAAAAAGACCCTCAGGCCCAATCATGGGCCCAAGAACTCCATGATGGATTAAGACTCACAAATGACCTAATACTGCAAATGGGACCAAGGCCCAAACTCAATCAAGACAAAAGCACAAAAAATCCTGAGCCCAAAACACCAAAGGCTCACAGACAGACATACGCATGGTGTACCTGGCACGTACGCCACTGTATGTTGCTAATCCAGAAATTGGGGCGTTGGCCCAATACGCACAATGTACTCATGAGTACCCCCGACAAACTGGTCAGACAACCATCCATCAAGAGTTTGTCTTAACCCATTAAGCTTTTGACGTTTAAAATTAGATCTAAGGTCATTATAGTGTATTAAGCGATAAATTTTCAAACTTTATGCTTTTACATGACTTAATGGGACTCAAACCTTGGATTAATCCTTCTATCCTCCTTAAGTGGTAACAAACTCATGCGTGGTTGAGTTCTGACCTCCAAAATACGATTTTTATGACTTCATGCACCCCTAAGATCCCAAAAGGAAAAGTCAAATGGTCTGGAGTATTCCATACTCCAGGTAACCAATTTATGGGACCAAAAGATGCTAAGTTCTTCCATAAGCCTAGATCTTGAATTAGAATGAGCAAGTTTCAGACTTTATACATCCAATGGGCTAAAAATGATGAACAACTCCTGGATCTACATGCTTCTTCTTGTCCTTTGCTTCTCCTCAAGCATCCTTACTCTTCAAGATCACAAAACAAACACCCAAAACTCTTAGTAAGATCAAGAATGCTCTTTAAGACGACTAGGGTTTCGAGATTAGCACAAAAGGCAATGTGCGCTGGTAAGTTGAAAGGCTTGAGCGTTTAATGATATTAAATAAGGTGCAAGCCCTAAAAAATAGGGTTTTTACCTAGACCGCGTACGCATGGCTACGCCCAGCGTACGTAGGGGATGCCCCGACTTTGCGCATGCATGGGAGTACGTTGTGCGTACCTTGTGTGCACCTAGCGTACCCGGGTCTAGTCCACGGGTAAAAGAAGTATAATGCAAGAGTTTTTACCTGGTGAATCCAGACGTTACAACTCTCCCCCACTCGAATCAAATTTCGTCCTCGAAGTCTAAAGTAAAAAATAACTCAAGGTAATGCTCCCCCATTTCTTCCTTAGGCTCCCACGTCCACTCAAAACCCTTGTGGTGCTACTATTGTACTTTTACCAACTCAACATCCTTGTTCCTCAAAGTTTTCGTCTTCCGGTTAGGGATCGCTACTGGTCTGTCGATATAATTCAGGAGTCATCCACATGAATAGCGTCCAATGGAACCACTGCGGAATCATCAACCAAATATTTTTGCAGTTGAGAGACATGAAATGTGTTATGGATTTGACTAAGCTCCTCAGGAAGATCCAAGTGATAAGCCACTCGGCCCACCAAGGCTAAAACCTGAAAGGACCGGTGTATATGGGGACCAACTTGCCCCTCAGCCTGAATTGGATGACACCGTTCCTAGATGACACGTTCAGAAGAACCATATCCCCGGCCTAGAATTCCAAGTCTGACCGGTGTCTGTCTGCATAGCTCTTCTGTTGACTTTGCGCTATCTGAAGACTACCCCGAACCTGTTGAACCAACTCGGTAGTTTTGAGTACCACTTCCATACTCCCCATGACTCGTTGACCGACCTCAACCCAACATATCGGGGTCCTACACTTCCTCACATAGAGCATATCAAAAAGAGGTCGATCGATTCTAGCATGATAAATGTTGTCATACGAAAACTCCGCCAAAGGGAGATACGTATCCCAACTCCCACCGAAATCTAATACACATGACCGAAGCATACCCTGCAGGGTCTGGATAGTCTGCTCACTCTGTTCGTCAATCTGTGGGTGGAAATCCATTCTGAAGTGCAGACGAGTACCCAACTCCTCGTGAAACCTCTTCCAAAACATGGAAGTAAATCGAATACCCCTATCTGAAACCACTGAAACTGATACCCCATGTCGTGCCACAACCTCCCTGATGTATATGTCGGCCAACTTCTCTGTAGAGATACTCTCCTCAATCGAAATAAAATGCACACTCTTGGTCAATCGATCCACGATGACCCAAACCGAATCCACTCGCTTTCTGAGGAAACCTCATGATGAAATCCATGGTACTCTCTTTCCATTTCCAAATGGGAATGTATAACGGCTACATCTGGTTGTGAGGCCACTGACGCTCAACCTTGACTTTCCTGCAAGTCAAGCTTTTCTCTACATACCAAGCTATATACCACTTCATACATGGCTACCAATAAGCAGGACGGAGATCTTTATACATCTTTGTCGCCCCAGGATGAATAGAGAACCTCGAATTGTGTGCCTCCTCCATCAAAATCTGTAGTGCACCACCCTAGTATGAAACCCATACCATCCGATGAAGGGTCAATAACCCCCGACTATCCAAATTGAAGGAAGCCACCTGACCCACAATTCGCTCACTCGTTCAGTGCTCTTCCTTCATAACCTCAATCTGATCCTCTCAGATCTACTCCAAGATAGGAGTAATCACTATCATCCTCAAGCACACATCATTGGTCGGAACCATGTCCGACTTGCGGCTGAGTGCATCGGCCACAACATTGGCCTTTCTTGGGTGATAAACGATCTCACAATCATAATCCATCACCACATCCAAGCACCTATGTTGCCTCATGTTCATATTCAGTTGATCTACCAAATACCTTAGGATTTTGTGATCTGTGTAGATAGTACAACAGACCCCATAGAGGCATTGTCGTCAAATCTTGAGGGTGAACACCACAACCACAAGCTCTAAATCATGCGTAGGGTAGTTCGACTCATGAGGGTTCAGCTTCCTTGAAGCGTAAGTAATAATGCGACCCATCTGCATCAAAACTGTACCCATACCTGTGATTGACGTATCACAATAAAATAAAAAATCCTCAACACCCTTAGGCAGGGTCAAAATCAAAAGCTTTACACTATTTCTGCCTTAAGGTCTCAAAAACTGTCTGCTACTCAGGTCCCCAATGAAACGCGACGACCTTCTTCGTCAACTGAGTCAAAGGAACCACTATCTTAGAAAAATCCTGAATGAATCTCCGATAGTAACCTTCCTGACCAAGGAAACACCGAATCTCAAATGGACACTTCAGAACCTCCCATTCCATCACCGCCTCGACCTTGGCCGGATCGACCAGTATATCCTTTTGGTTGAAAAGGTGCCCCAGAAAGTGCACCTCATTCAACTAGAACTTACACTTGGAGAACTTCGCATACAGTCTCTCCTTCCTCATGGTCTCTAATACCTCCCTCAGATGCTCCTCATGCAGCTCCAGGGTCTTAGAATAGACCATGATATCATCGATAAACACAATCACAGACCGATCCAACATGGGTCTGCATACACGATTCATGAGGTCGATAAATGCGGTTGGAGCATTGTGAGCCCGAAGGGTATCGCCACGAACTCGTAATGACCATAATGAGTACAGAAGGCTGTCTTCTGTATATCCTCCTCTCTGATCTTCATCTGATGATAACTCGAATGCAAATGAATCTTGGAGAACCGAGATGCACCCTGAAGCTGGTAAAAAATAATTGTCTATCCTCGGGAGTGGATAATGGTTTTTCACCATTAGCTTAGTCATCTCCCGATAGTCGATACACATCCGATGTGCCCATCCTTTTTATTCACAAACAGGATCGACGCTCTCCATGGTGAACTACTCAGCCGAATGAACCTTTTGTCTAACAGCTCCTGCAGCTGTGTAGACAACTACTGTATCTCTGGAGGTGGTAACCGATCAGGTGCTTTCGCTATCGGAGCCGCACCGGGAACCAGGTCAATCCGAAACTCCACTTTCCTCTCCGGAGGCACTCTTTAAGAATCACTATGGAACACATCTGGATATACCCGAATGACCGACACATCTTCCACAGTCGCCTTACCCTTCTCCCGAGTATCTATAATATAGGCGACAAATCCGGAATAACCCCGCTGAAGATTATGTCTGGCCCTAGTTGCTGAACATAAAATCACCCTACGCTAAACATCCTCTCTCTAAACTACCAACCCTAACCCACTTGGGGTCCGGATACGCACCAATTGTTGCTCGCAGTCAATCATTGCCCCATTAGGGCTCAACCAATCCATCCCCACAATAACCTTGATCTCACATACGGGAATAGGAACCAAATCAATCGGATATCACTCGCCAAACAACTCCAATACACAACCCTGATGTACCCTAGATACTCGCACAAGACGATCGTCAGCAATCTCAACCTGTAATGGGTAATCCAGCTCCCCCGGAGCATCGGCAAACCTCTTGCTGAGTGTAAGAGATACAAACGATCGGGTAGTCCCCGAATCAAACAATAGCAAGGCAGAGATATCGTTCACAAGGAATGATCCCAAAACAAGACACACAAATATAAGCAAAGAAATCTACATAAATAAAGAGATAAGGAAAAGAGACATACCCGTCACCACATCTGGTGATGCACGAGCCTCCTTAGCTTTCAGCTGAAAAGCCCTACCCCTCATAATTGCGTATCCACCTTGTCTTGGCGGACATCAGTAATCCGTAAAGTCGTTGGAGCAGGTGCTACTACTAGTCCTGCTGCTGCTAAACTTGGGCAATTGACCTTCTTATAGCCCTTCTGATTGTAATGGAAGACAATCAGATCTGTCATTTGGGTGGTGTTGGTGGTAGCAGTACTATCCCTGCCAAAGTGCCATGTCCTGCCACACTTATAGCAGCTTGAACCACCCACCCTACAGGCTCCGTCATGAGTATTGCCGCACTTGCCATAGTGGCTCGACCATGCTAGCCCCTCGATCTAGAATCAAATCCCTTGGGTTTCTTAGCTAAAACCCTAGTCATTTCTCCTTACTCTGCCTTCCTCTTACCTAGGTTCTCCAAATCAATATCCCACTCTCGGGCCTTAGCTATCATGTCATCCAATGTCGGACAGACGGAAAAGCTAACAAACTCCTGAATATATGATCTCAACATATCATGGTACCGAGTCTTATGCATCTCCTCATTTGCGGCATATTGGGGTACCAATAAAACTCTCTCCCAGAATACGGTGGTGATCTCTGACGTGGTCTCAGTTGTCTTATACATATCCGGGAACTCCCTTGCAAGCTGTTGCACCTTAACAACTACTGCAAACTCTGCTCTGAATCGGGTCACGAAATTTGGTCAAGACATGGCCTCAATGGATGGGGCTCCCATAGTACAACCAAAATCCTCCCACCAATCCCAATATCGCTCCCTCAGACATCCCATAGGAAATAGAACCTTCTAACCCTCGGGGCAGAAGCTCTTCATCTGGGCACACTCTATATATGCTAGCCAACACTTGGCGGCAATAGAGTCTGTCACCCCCAAAGAAATCTGGCGCCCCACATCCCTTGAAATCCTTGAAGGAGAGAGTACAGGCCCTAGACTGGCTAGCGGACAGGTCGGCCTTGAAAATCCGAAGGCGATCTTCCATCAACTTGATGATACCCTCCTTGATCGACCCAAACATCACCGGGGTCGCATCAAGGATACCTTTAGTAATCTCAAAAGTAGTAAACTCTCATAAACCCTCATCAATTGGTTCAGTGCCCGTGCCCAAACTGGATCCAGATCTTGAACCTCCTGCTCCACCGTGTGTCGTCACCATGTTGAAACATAACACATAAACAATCAGTACACACACGAAGAGGTTCGCGCTCTCGAGCTTCCCAGATTCATTGTGGTCTTCCTGGTCTCAGGTATAGATCTTGTGCTTTCAGTAGTATGGGCCCAATACTACCTTCCACACATATCTATACCTTTTTCAAGGAACACCCCGACTCCTCCAAGTCACTTTCTTATCATATAATACTCATCCCCTAGTACCAAGCGTCCTAAGCGCCAAGACATAATCCAGGAACTCCCTAGGGTTCTTTTCCTCACCACTATCAGGTATCAGCTGCAGAAGGAGCTCTCACTAATACCAACTAACTACCATACGAATATAACTACATACTATCGGTACTAGATAATTCTTTGAATGAAAGGTCCCACACTACAACGGTTAGATTTAGACAAGAGTTGTGTAATAGAGTTAAACCTATCCTTCTCAAATTATCTAATCCCCATAATATGTAACCAAACGCATTCATCCACTAGTCATTTGGTACTAGTAAAATTCCTAAAAGTGCAAAACATGCAACATTCAAGCGTCAAGTAGTTCAAATCAGAACACAACCTAAACAAGCCATCCTATCAGATAATTGATCTCATACTAGCATGTAATTCTATAATCTCATACAATAGGCACATAATGGCATCTCTCTTAGCATTCTATCATGCAAGTCTGAGCAGATCCTTAGCCTTAATCTAGCATGAAATTATCACATCATAGCATGAAATGTAACACATATGGGTATTTTGGGAAGACTTGCTTGAGCTCGGCTTATTGCATGCATCACACCTCTTTCTTTTATTTAATTCCATTGATTAAAATGTTGCTTTTTATAGAAAATCTACCAAATCCTCAATTTGAGTTTAGGCACACCCGAAAGCATGGCCGAATCCCTCAAACCAAGGCTTTGATACCAACTTGTAGCATCCCAAAAATTCAAATAAAATTTTCACTTTTAAATTCATTACAATCATACAATAATAAGATAAAAACACTCGAGAGTATATCACAATAACATATTATCAGAGTACAAAATCCTAACATCACGTGATGTGGAAAATCATAGGTGGATGCGGTGCGATTAGGCCGAACCCTTCCCTTTTGAGTTGAAAGTACCTGAAACATAAATTGAAAACCATAAGCACAAAGCTTAGTGAGTTCCGCCAAAATACCCTATACCATACATACATAAAAGACAAGTATATATGGGTGCTTACAACCCTTTCAGTCTCTTTCAACCGATACTGGGTATATTACAACCCCTTCGGTCTCTTTCAACATATACTAGGTATATTTAAACCCCTTTGGTCTCTTCAATCGATACCGGGTCTATTTCTCCCCTGCCACCACCACATAATATCATAACAAAAGAGTCACAAAGACATCAAGAAAATATAGGCATATTGGACAATTGTCTCGAAACAATCATCACACTACAAGCATAAACGAGTGGGTTGACATTGGTGTCTTCGACCCACGAATATAGTGAATGAAACTCACCTCAGACTGAAGATAAAAAAATCAAACTCGGGCTGCTAAATCGTGGAATCCTCTTACTAGATCATAAGTATAAAACCTTGATTAGAAATTAGGTCAATAATCTAACCCGAGAGTCCAAACCCTAAATTCAGACTTAAGGGTAAAAAGGATGCTTAAACCCTGCCTTATTAAGCCTACCCTATCAAGACCCAAATCAAAACTAGCCCAAAATGCATTCCAAGTCCAACTAAAAAAAGGACCCTAAAGCCTAATCATCGGCCTAAGAACTCCATGTTAGCCTAAGGCTCACGAATGACCTAATACTACAAATGGGCCTAAGGCCCAAACTCGATGAAGGCAGAATTCGAACAAATCTTGAGCCCAAAATGCCAAAATCCCATAGAAAAACTTACAAACGAAGTACCTAGCATGTACTCCCAGCGTACGCTGATAATCCAGAAATCGGGGTGTTGGTCCTGTACGCGTAACATACTCATGAGTATGCCCGACGTACTGGTCAGACACCCATCCATCAAGTGTTTTACTTAACCCATTAAGATTTTGGTGTCCAAAATCAGATCCAATGTCAAATGTAGTGTATTAAGTCATAAAGAGAAAAACTTTATGCTTTTACATGACTTAATGGGACTCACACCATGGATTAAGCCTTCTATCTCCATTAAATGGTCACCAACTCATGCATGGTTGAGTTCTAACCTCCATGATACAATTTTTATGATTTCATGCACCCCTAAGAGCCCAAAAGGTTAGCTCAAATGTTATGGAGTAGTCCATACTCAAAGAGACCAAGTTATCGGACCAAAATATGTTAAGTTCTTTCGTAAACCAAGATCTAGAATTAGAATGAGCAAGCTTCAGACTTTATACCTCCAATGAGCTAGAAATGATGAACAACCCCTGGATCTACAAGCTTCTTCTTGTCCTTTTCTTCTCCTCAAGCCTCCTTCTTCTTCAAAATCATAAAAGGAACACCCGAAACTCTTAGTAAGCTCAAGAACTCTCTTCAAGACAACTAGGGTTTCTAGATTTGAACAAAAGGAAATAGGGATAATAAGGTGAAATTTTTGAGGGGATTAATGAACTTAAATAAGGTGCAAACCCTAAAATTTAGGGTATTCATCTGGTTCGCATACGCCCTGTGTACGCATGGGTACGCCCAACGTACGTAGGGGACTCCCCGACTTTGTGCATGCATGGGAGTATGTCGTGCATACCTTGTGTACACTTATTGTACTCAAGTCTAGTCCACTTGTAAAAGAAGTTTAATGCAAGAGTTTTGACCTGGCGAATCTGGACGTTACAGATTAACCCTTGATCATTCGAGTAAATACCAACTTGAAGTTATGGTTTTTCAATAATTGTTTTTATGATCATTCTCATTTTCACCATGAGAGTGTGAAAAACTTGTTTTCTTTTCCAAATATTATACTTGTTACACTATGCACACACAATGCCTCATATCCTAGTAAATAATTACTAGGATGTAGGTTTGCAGAAAAGTTTGTCTTTATAATCTTTTCATAATTGTTACCACGATGAAAAGTGAAACCCAACAAACAATTTCTTTATTACTCCATTTATTTCTTTCGTCCATATCTCTATCACTTTTATCCTATCACCCCTAGGTTTCAAATAAAAATAATTTGGAACATATGGTGTTACAAAATTCAATGCAATGATCCACAACTATCACCATATAATGTGATGCACAAACAACCTTTCCTATTTCCAAAACCTAATTTCTCTAGCACTTTCACACACATCACTTGAAATCCTTGACGTCTTAGGAAAAACCAATCTGAACCAAGATTTCACAAATTCTAGTTAATGATTCAAGTCATTCTTCCTGTGACTAGATGGAACTCTTCATAACCTTGGTTACTTCTAATGATGGAAAAATAATTCTAATTGTAATTCCAATGGATACTATTTTGTCATATGCAAAGATAAAGGGTGGATTAATGATTATGAAACTTCTGAAAAAACAAATGGAATGTTTCAATATTGAAAAATCAAATCATGGCACATATATTGGAGCTCAATGATGACGTTTTATAATTTCAAATGGCATCTAAAGTAGTTACGCTTTTTCATGAGTTGACAGTTTTCTATTGGGCCTTTATTTAAAACATGGTAGGCGTGGGCATTCTAGAGTATACAGAGGTTTCTCTCTCCGATTATACCAAATCGGTTCAAAATCTTGTCTTGTACTCCCTCATCTTACCGTAAACTCAAGGGATCGCATGAAGTACTATTGGACAAGATATTTTCCCATAATGAGAGTATACGGTGAAAGAAATGAAGAAAAAAAAAACTGGAGAGAGCAGAAGGTTGATTGGCAGCACAATTGGTGCACGTTAACACGAGGATCATGAAGAAGAAATTAGGCTAGATGGGTTTAGTCTGATATCATATTGGACAATATATTTTCTCATAATGAGAGCATCGAAATAATAGTGATAAAATACAAGATTACATGGGCCGCATGGGCTAGTGTTGGGTCGTATTTTGTGTTGCGTCTATTGGGCTCGTTAGCTAGTCCAATATGTATCTCCGGTATGGGCTTGTCCATCAGTGAGTTTTGTAGGGTTTAGTATAAATAGATGCTTGCATGCATCCTAGAACGGACGACGATTAGTAACGATTAGAGATTTATTATTCAGCAAATTTATCGTTCTTGTTTTGTAACCCTAGAATCCTCTACAGTGGAAGTTCTTAGTCGAGCTCTGCTGAGGATTGAGTAATCTAATCATTCGACACATCTTGATTCATACTTGTGCTTTGTTTACTGTTTTTACGTTCATCGAATACCTGTTACAAAGATCTAATTGATCAAAGAGTTAATTAATAACTCATCAATTGGTATCAGAGCAGGAGGCTGTGTAATTCATACACATCTTTTCTGTGAAAGAGTTTGCGATTAGGGTTATTCCACATTAAGTAATATCTATTGAGCCGTCATTCCATTATTGACGTAACTCAGCATTTATTTGTTTGCCCTAATATTAAATATTACAAGTCTGATCTTTCAAACAGGTTAAAAACGATCAAGCATGGACGAGTCACAATCTAATCCCATCAACATCTCTTACAGCATTGGATCGATGACGAAGATTCCTATTCTTTACACCCAGGATTACGAAGTCTGGGCACATCACTTTGAAGATTATGTCATCGGATCGGAAGACAATGGATACCTTATTTGGGAAGCAATCGTTTCTAGACCATTTGCTCACTCTGGAACATCAAAAATCATTAAAACTCAGAAAGAGTATAATGATCTGTTAAAGGACGTAAAGGATGTTGCTCAAGACGAAAAGGAAAAGTTTCAATGCAACATTAAAGCATTGAGACTAATTCAATTCGCTCTGCAATCAGATACATTCAGGCTAGTGAGTTCATGCAGCACTGCTAAAGAAATATGGGATAGGCTGCGAGAGCTATATTCCACAGATGAAGATTTGGAGCATTCTATTCAGACCTTGCTTTTGTCTGAGTTTGGTGAATTTAAGCAGAATTCTGATGAAACTGTTACTCAGACGTTCGATCGCTTCAATCATCTTCTTAGCAAGATGATCAAACACAATATAGAAAGGAAGCTGATTGAACAAAAGTAACCTTTTTGAATGGCCTTAGATCCGAGTGGAGAGCGGTTGTGTCCACTATTAAAGCTCATGAGCAATTTAAATCTTATTCGTTGGCAAAGCTGGTGGGGATTTTGAAATCCCAAGAAAAGATTGTTTTGCAAGAGAAAAATGTGGTCTCCAGTTTAGGGTCCTTGACCCTCTTGTCCAAAAGCAAAAGTGTGGTAGAAGATGAAGATCTCAACTTAGAAGATTATGATCTTACTTCTGAAGACTATGCAATGATGGTGTCGAATCCAAAGAGATTCATTAAGAAAAGGTTCCCTACCAATAAGAACCGAAATTGGCACGGAAGCTACAGTTCTGAAAAGGTTAGGGAGGAACCGAAGACAGAGGAGATTCAGGTGTGAACTGCTACTATTGTGGAGGAAAGAACCACTATGCCAAAGACTGCGTTCTAAAGAAAATGGCAGAGAAGGATGAGGAAAAAGATGAAGAGGCCTTGTTGATGAAAAAGCTGGAAGAGATCAAGAGAAAGAAAGCTACTGCTAACCCTTCAATGAATGCTTTAATTGTGCAGGGTTCGGCAGCGGATGATGAGTTCGGTGGCGTGCAGGTTTGGTCAACCGAATCAGAGGATGATGAGGTCAGGAAGCCATCTCAAATGAGGGGATACAATACGGATGGTGGGAATGAAGAATCCAAGGAGCAAGAGGACCTATGCTTCACAGCAAAACCTCTCAGCGTGCAGATCAACGAGCTAGATGAATTGATCAAGAAGGTACAATCCGTTTTTGTTTCATTCAAAGTCCCACAAAATTCATATGAAAAAGAATTAAAAAGCTTAAATTCAAGAATCTCAAATCTAGATAGCAGTTTAAATCAAACACGGGTCACCAATTCTAACCTAACTGACCAAATAAGCAGGGTGTCTTCCAAGAGTGAGGAACGGAGGATGTGGATAGAGTTGAAGGAGTCGGAGCTGATTAAATCCAAAGATGAAAACATTTATTTGCAAAGAGACAATTTAAAACTTTTGAAACAAAGAAATGTCTTTTGTTTAATTGCTAAACGTCTTTATGCTAACATCACTCAACTTCATCTGAACTGTGAAATAGGGCAGAAAATTTATCGCATGATTTTGCCATTCCTTGAGTTTAAGGAGGATGAAATCGATGCTGAAGCATATAATTGCGAAAGTGTAGTTTCGTCTGATGATGTGAATCCGACTTATATGTATGGTCTGGACAAAATTGAATCTTTTATAAAGTCCAAGGACCATAAAGACATGCTGAAAAACCTTTTGGATGAAAATGATAAACTGAAACTAAGGACCGAAACCATACAAAAGTTTGACTCATTGAATGCCAACTTGAGCTCAGAAAATAAAATTGATGTTGAAAACGCGTCTGAGCTCAATGAGGATGATGATATGAGTGAAATTTTTGTAGGGGATGAAGTCGACTGTTCTAAGTTTGTCAAGAGCGAACCCGAAAACCACAAAAATCTTATTTCCGAAAATTATGTGGAGTTCGCTCGTTTATCCCAAAATAAGTCCCCGATTCTTGAAGAAAAGGCCGTGGTGTACCAAAAGGTGAGAACAACACCAAATCAGGTGTATAAGGTCATAGGAGTAACCGAACATCAGACAGCCGAACTCACTGCCATAGTAAACGAAGATAATGCAGATGGTTGTGATGAGTTTTTCTGGTCTACTCCTATAGATAATGCAGACGAAACTGTTGGTCTATCAGAGCGAACGTCCTGGAAAACCAAAGGCAGATATGTGCCAGAGCCACTAAACAAGCCTGACAACTTCGATGTGCCAACTACCAGTGGTGCAAAAGAAGTTCCTGTAGAAGAAGTCACTCCTTCAAGCGAAACATCATCAGTTCAAAGTGAACCGGCTGACAAAAAACAGAAGCAAAAAGCCAACATTCACCGACAGCCGAAGCAAGTGAAGGATCAGAAGCAACAAAGGAATCTGAGATACAAAAAGAATCTCTCAGAGCGAAAATAGTTCCGGCGATCTCAAAACGCCCATTTTTCCGATCATGACAGAAAGTCAGAGAAAAGAGCAGTCAGACCGCAAGAAAGTAATAACAACCGAAGGGAAAGGTTTGGTTCAGAGAACGCAAGCTACCGAATGCATAGATTCGGTTCCGAGAGCAAAAGCTACCAAGGTTCAAGGTTCGGTCCCACTAATGACCAAAAACAAAAGGGCCACCTAGAACGTCAAGTCAAGAAAACTTCTCAGTCTAAATTCTCTCATTCTAATTCTTCTCAACCCCATTCTAAATCCAATTCTGTTCAAACTCAAAATCCAAAATCTTCAACAGATTTGAAAGGAAAATCGAAGATTTCCTCAGTCAAGAATGATCAAAAGCATTCCAAGGCCCAAACGCCTGAACCTGAATCCAAACCGACTGTAACAAATCCCAACAAAATTAAAGTTTTCAATATTAAAAAGAAAGATGAAACAACTTTAATAAAAAGAACATATCTTGTTGACATTTCTCTTACTATTCCTGTTCCTGTGAAAGGCTCACGTGGACCCAAGAAACTTTGGGTTCCTAAATCTGCTTGATTTCTGCAGGTTATCAGTGACGAGCAGTTCGACAAAGAATGGTATATTGACAGTGGCTGCTCACGTCACATGATAGGAAGGAAGGAAGAGCTGAGGGAATTCCGATCTCTTCCAAACAACGGGAATGTCAAGTTCGGGAACAACTCATATGACATGATAAAAGGTTATGGAATGATAACAAATGGAGACTTCACGATTAGAAAAGTTGCATACGTTGAAGGACTACAGCATAACCTCATCAGTGTATCTCAGCTTGTTGGAGGTTATGGAATGATAACAAATGGAGACTTCACAAAAAGAGTGATTCTCAAATCAGAGCGCAAAGGCGAAATGTTTCCTCTCAATCTCAAACCTAACAAAGGAAATCTAGCTATCTGTCTGTTATCCAAAGCACATTCTGACGTGGAGCAACCTCCGGGATTCGTGAATGAAAAATACCCCAATCACTGCTATATTCTGGACAAAGCGGTATACGGACTGAAACAAGCACCTAGGGCCTGGTATGAAACGCTAACCAAGTTTTTAAAGATGTCCAAATTCAAACAAGGTTCGGTTGACCCAACCTTCTTTCGTAAGAAGGAAGGTAACCACCTTATGATTGTTCAAATCTACGTCGATGATATCATCTTTGGCTCAACGAATCCTAGCTTAACAGTTGAATTCAGAAAGCTGATGGAGACTAAATTTGAAATGAGCTCAATGGGTCCGATTAATTTCTTTCTTGGTTTAAATATTAGATAGGGACCCGAAGGCATCTTTATTAACCAGGAAGCCTACACCAAGACTCTCCTTGCTAAGTTCGGCATGATGGGAGACTCAAAGGTTAAAGTTCCAATGGCGTTCGGCACCAAGCTCACTCCATCCTTGGATAAGCCAGCAGTCAATATTACGCTATATCGACAGATGATCGGTTCTTTAATGTACCTTACTGCTAGCAGGCCTGATATAATGTTTTCTGTTTGTTACTGTGCTAGATTTCAGGCGAATCCTCGTGAACATCATATGCTTGCAGTGAAGAACATTCTCCGGTATCTTAAACGAACTACCTCTCTCTGCTTATGGTATCCATCAAACTCAGGTTTCTTCGTTCAAGCCTACTCAGATGCATACCTTGGAGGTTGTGGACTAGACAGGAAAAGCACCACTGGAGGCTGCCAATTCCTTGATGGGAAGTTGGTTAGCTGGCAATCAAAGAAACAGACTTGTGTATCTCTGTCTACCGCTGAAGCAGAATACATCGCAGCTGCCTCCTGTACATCTCAAGTGATTTGGATCCAAAGTCAGCTTCGGGACTATGGGCTCAATATGAAAAAGATCCCACTATATTGCGACTCTGAAAGTGCAATTAGGATCTGTCATAACCCAGTGCAACACTCCAAGACTAAGCACATAGCACTGAGGTATCACTTCATTAAGGATCATGTGGAAGATGGGAACGTCGAAATTCATTTTGTTCGAACCACTGATCAACTGGCCGACATCTTCACCAAAGCTCTTCCTGAAGCTTCTTTCAACAAAATTCTACAAGGGCTTGGAATGATGGAATCGGAGTCAGTACCAAAAATTACCTCTCAAGATCAAAAGTAAGAAGCGAAATAAACCGAACGTTCGGGTTCGGGTCTCTTGTATGCCGAAATAGACCGAACGCTCGGGTTCGGGTCTTGATCTGATGTACCGAAATGAACCGAACGCTCGAGTTCGGTGGTATCATTTGATCTTCGCTTATCGCTCAAAGGTAGTTTCCTTGGTTGTAAATCTTTTCTATTATTTTTCCAAATTTATTTATCTTATTGTCGAAGTTCTTTTCTTTTTCAAACTTATCTTTTTTGCAACCGAAATGGACCGAACGTTCGGGTTCGGTTCCAAAATATTTTCTCACCCGAAATAGACCGAACGCTCGGGTTCGGTTCAAAAAAATTTTCTCACCCGAAATAAACCGAACGCTCGGGTTCGGTTCCAACATTTTTTTTTGTATTCATTTTTTATGTGTTATTTATTTTTATCAAAAAAAATTCCAAAAATATTTTTTTTATTTTTTTTTCGTATTCAAAAACTCCAAAAATATTTTTTATTTTATTTTATTTTGGCTTTTATTTATTTCATTGTGGGTAACTTATTTCACTAGCTAAGAGTCCCTAGAAGCATGTTGCTGTATGTGTCCAAAGCCTCATCTGATTCTGAATAATAGCCTTACTGACTTGGTACAAACAAACCCTGTCTTCCCAATTAGGCTCTCATATTTATTCTAATCATGAGCTACCTAACTCTCTTCTCACATGAGATAAGAGTTTTCTGCTTAGTCCCTATTTTTATAGCAGAGGTACTTTGGTCTCTTTACACCATCTACATTACTTTTTCTCCATCTCATTCGTTTCACAAACGTAACCCTTGAGACTCTCAGACATTACCACTAAGGTTTATGTTTGCACAATCTCTGTGTTCATGATCTTAGCTTCGTGTCACTACGTGCTAAGTGAAACCCACAATTCAATACCTGTTATGCATTGACGGTAAACAATTAACTTGCTCTAGCTTTCACTAATGAATTGATGAAAATATCCATGGGGGTACAACATGAAATCTCTAATTTTCTTTTGAGTGATTCCTATGAAATTGTTAAATCCAATAACATTTCTTCCCTTGGGATCCAGTTTTAATTTTTTTTTTTTGAGATTTCGCATACATTAGTTTACCTTGCCACTTAAATTATCTCCAACCTACTTGTTTAACAGACTACATTGGTCTCACAAGTACTTCGTTCAATTTCTATCTTATATCAAGATCAGGAATTATGAATCGAAGCGAAAGCCACCCCATAAGCCTACTTAAAAGAAGCCTTTCAACACTTCTTAATAAGTGTCTGATCGTTATTCAACGGGAAACCACACAAACACTTTAAAGTCTCTCTTGACTTTGAAGGAAGAGATTTGTGCCCGGGATCCATTGTTTCGTGTCTTTATTGACATCACATAATCCCTCAAAAGTGTTGCTTTATTGCTTTTTCTTTTACACACTCAGCACGAAAATCTTTTTGATTTTCCAAAATTCTGGTTTCATTAATTCTAAGGAATTTTAATTGGATTGGTTGTTATAAAAGGTTGTGGTTAATATTGATCCACGTGGGGATTTTACTTTAAAGATGTCGTTAATCTCTAAAGGGATAAGATGACGAAATGATGACTCAGGCGGGAGTCCAATCGATTTGATTTCAAACGGCGCAACAGGGAAAAGCGTGCGAATAGGAACCGTTTCATCTCCAAACGGCGCCTGATGGGAAGGCGTGTGATTAGGGACTGACACTCTCTCTCCTGCGTGATCATCGGCACACCCAACTGTCACGCGTCAGTCACCTCCGAAAAACCCTTCGTTTTTTCAATCGAAGATTTGGGAAAGATTTTTCTCTCTCCTTTACCCACAGTATAAAAGGCAATGTGATCCACCGTTTACCTCTTTACTGCACCTACATTCCCAGAGAGCAAGAAAATCCTCTAAACCTCTACTGTTCATCATCTCTCCTACTTTCATCTCAACAATGGCAGATTCTTCATCTGTTCACACAACTTCTCACATCTTGCCCATTCGTCCCTAGCAGAGTTTGATCATTGATCTTACTCCTCAGGCATATGACGCTTTCATGTTTCCCATCATTGAATGCCTGAAGTTGTCGCCAATCGCTCCTGCTCTTACCAGGGCTGAAGCTGTTCTAATGGAGTTCCTGTCACAAATTTTTGCTACCGCTCACTACGACAAGGTCGTCGACAGGATTTTCTTCGATGTCTTTGAGCACAAGGCGTCGATTTCTAAGCAAAGGTTTTGTATGCTGTTAGGGTTTGAACCTGATTCTTCGAGGGTTAATCCTGAAACCATTCCAATGGGTCATCTGTTCAAGATGTTCTACAACATGGGGTACACTGAGGTGCTCACTACAGTCACGAAATTCAAAAAGTTGTGCCTGCCCCCTCAGTGGAATGGGATGTTCACTGTTCTTTTCAAGGGCTTATCTGAACGAAGTGCTGGATCCGATGGGGCAAGTCGTTTGTTTCTCTCAATCATGTACGAGATCTACAATGGCATCAACATGGACTACGGGTTGGTCCTATGGCAACAACTCATTCAGAGTCTCTCTTCCACCTCTCGACACTCAGAGATTTCTTCTGCCTGGTTCTGGACTATTGTCACGAAATGGGTGATGGACAAGTACCACGTCCCCATTGTCGCTGGTACTCCAATGTCTTCGATTGGTACTTTCCATACCACGAAGATCATTGTCTCAAATGCTTCGAAATTTCCCTTCAACGGGTCTATCCCGGAAACGATGTATGGTGATGTTCTTGCTGAAAGCCAGATTATCAAAACGTACAAGGAGTTCAAACGTTATGGTCCGAGGGATCTTACTCCAAAGATGCTGAAATCAATTCATGACGCTGACAAGCCTGCTCCTAGAGGCAAGAAGGCTGATAAGGGAAAACAGGTGGCAAAGGGAGCAAAAGGCCCATCTCCCAAGAAAAGGAAAACCACTAAGGCTGCTCAGTCTCCACCACAGAAGAGGAGAAAAACCCAACCGAGACGAAAGCTGATTATCGCTTCATCCTCAAGCGAATCTGAGGACGAGGGTTCTGATTCGGATGGATCTCAACGTGGCAACACTCCACCTCGTTCGCCTACCCGAGAGATACATATTTCTACTTCTCCTATCTCTTCTCCACCCGTTACAATTCCTTTTTCTATTCCCCCCATAACCTCCACCACTCAAATACCACCTACTTCCATCCCAATACCACTACCAATCTTTAACGAAGCAACAACCACCACCACTGCAGATGTTAGAACCAACGTATCTGATACGGGGGTTCATATTGACGCGCCAAAATCCAACTCAGCACCCGAACCCACACCAACAACCGAACACACCACCCAACCCGAAACTACAACTACTACTGAACCTACAGTTTCACCACCACCATCTTCTCCTGCTCATGCTTCAGAGGAAGAAGAACCTCTCCTTGGCGGGGAGAATATGACTTTTGATTCGGTCTATTACAGTCCGTTTCAAGTTCAAAGTGACGACGATGACGATGCTCCTGTCACAAAGAGGCATCTCAAGGAGCTACATGACAAAATAGATTCGCTCATCGCTTCGTCTTCCACATCTCAGTCCTCCATATCTGAAGCTGCAATTCAGAAAATTGTTAAGGCCTTTTCCAAAGCTCATCAAGTTTCCCTCGATTCCGCCACTGCAGCTATAGACGCCTCAACCAAAGCTTGTGAGGCAGCGACCGAAAAAGTCGATAAACTATTCACTAATGCTTCTTTCTTGTTAAAATCTTTGCAGGAAACCGCTGAAGCCACCTCGACAAAGTTGGAACCCATTGTCAACCAGCTGGCTATCTCAGTCGCATCAGAGTTGAAGTCGTTTGCTTCGCTTCGTCAAACCATCTCTGACGACAACTCAACTTTCATAATAACCATTGAGGAACGTCTCTTCAAGCTTCAAGAAGACTTAGCTACCGAGAACACTCTAATGGATGCTCTCGCAAGGAAAACTACCGCTCTGAAGGTCAAAAGTATTCAACTCTCCAACTCTCAACAGGAGATTGAGTCTCTTCGATCTGAAAGAGAGGTGGTTAAATCGTGTGTTTCGGATGTCCACTCTGCTATCTCAAACATCCTTGAAGCACATGATCCAATCCTTAACTATTCTGTCAGGCGTGACCTTGCAGAGAAGCTCACTCCCGCCCTTTCTCTACTCAGCAAAATTGAGGGGCTCCTTGATTTCATGTCCATTCCGAAACAAGGGGGAGAAAAAGAACAAGTGTCTCAACCACCTCCTACTTCAGCAGCTCACACAACCGAACCTCCTCCAGTAGGCCAAGCCTCAGGTTCCGGTGTGAAAGACAAAGGCAAGAATATTGCTGAGGAGAGTGACGATGAAGATGATAAGGAGACTATTGCCGACCTTTTGAAGCGACAGGGTCGAGATAAAGAGGCTGACATCAGTGCTCGTGTGGCTAGAGAGGCTGAAGAAGCCGAAAGAAGACAGAAAGAAGCCCATGACCTTCTCGAGAGCAGGAAAACTCTTTTTCCTCCTAGGACTCTTGAGAAGCTGATTAAAGAAGCCATCGAAACACCAAGTATCTTGTGGCTAGAACCTGTGATCTCTTTAGATTGTTCTAACACTGTCGACTCTCAGTTCGATATGCCACTGACCCGAAAGGCGTTTGTTTTCATGCCTTTGACAACATTGCTGAGTTCCCCCATCCTCATCCACAGGTTGATCGGGACTTAGTCGAATTTTATCTGAGGGCAACTCAACCCTAATACCAGACTTGGAGCGCTCAGAAAATCATCAATGTTCGAGTCCTAAAGCCGTTCAGGGAAGAAAACTTCACCAACGTTCGGTTCAAGGTACTACGGGGATCTGCCAAGACCGAACATGCCATCTCACTTGCAGATCTTCCCAACCTTAATCCCCATGATTGGATTATCTTGCACAACATCCTTCTTACAAACGAAGCTGAATATGGTCCGATCATCGACCACTTTAAGAGGATGCTTGTATGCTCTATCATGGAAGTTGCTTTGATGGATCAGGAGATTGCGAGTGTGTTCAAGAAGAAACCTACCATATCTCCTGTTGGCTCTGCCAGTGATCTCAACATGATGCAGATGGGGAAGATTGACCCAAAGAGAAACTCCGTCATGTTTACCAGGAACGAAGGACAGAAATGTCTTTTCGCCTTGGCAGACAAACATCTCTACACCACTGCCTGTTTGGAACACGTTTTAGGCATCATCCATCGATGCAAGCAGAAAACAGCGGATGATGTAAAGTACTTTGATGATATGATTCAATGGTACATTCGGTTCAGACAAACAATCCTTGCACTTATCACACGTCCGTTTGATACAGTAAAGAAGGTTCCCGTTGCTGGCCCAAGCAAGAAGAAGAAGTAGTCTCGCTCCAATTTGACGCAAAGGAGGAGATTGTTGGGTCGTATTTTGTGTTGCATCTATTAGGCTTGTTAGCTAGTCCAATATGTATCTCCGGTATGGGCCTGTCCATCAGTGAGTTTTGTAGGGTTTAGTATAAATAGATGGTTGCATGCATCCTAGAACGGACGACGATTAGTAACGATTAGAGATTTATTATTCAGCAAATTTATCGTTCTTGTTTTGTAACCCTAGAATCCTCTACAACGGAAGTTCTTAGTCGAGCTCTGCTAAGGATCGAGTAATCTAATCATTCGACACATCTTGATTCATACTTGTGCTTTGTTTACTGTTTTTACGTTCATCGAATACCTGTTACAAAGATCTAATCGATCAAAGAGTTAATTAATAACTCATCAGCTAGGTAACTAGTGGACTAAATACAAATACAGGTTATCTAAATGTACAATACAATAATACACTATTAGGTGTGAGACCCGTGTATTACACGAGTTTTTTTAAAAAATATTTAATATAAAAAATTGTAAGCATACATATTTTTTATAATACCAGAAATATTGAAATTTGTATCACGATCTTGTGAAATCATTTCCTTCAATATTATATAATTTTGGAATTGTTTATAGAGCTTAGCTGTGAAATCGACTAACATATGTAGGGTTGGCAATTCTCGACATGACCCGCGACACGACACAAAATAAATGGGTTTGGGTTGAGTTTTTAAATCCGCCAACCCGTTTATATTTTTAATAAAAAAACATTTTATTTTTAAATGTATTTATGTATCAAATATTAATATTTAATAAGTATTATGTAATATATACCATTGATTCATAGACCATATAAATGTTTTGCAATTTTGACTCGTGGTGGATGGCCTAAGGCCGTAAGTCATAACCTGTAAGGCTAAGTCTGTAACCATTTTGCCTATTTTTCCTAAATAATAATCTCAAAATCAAATGGCATATGAGCGTATCTCCCTGATATGAGTATATTTAGTTATAAAATTCATGCATTATCTTAATACTTTATGTTAATTTTATCTCAAATAATGAACCAAAGGTGCTTAACTAGCTTAAATATTTCACTTTAAGTAACAAAGACATGATCGGATGGAAAAGGAAGCGGAATTGGCGATTGGACGCATGGATCTTGGATTTGGAAGAAAGAAGGACGTTGCTGGACAGCTTGACCCCTCGTCAGTGTTTTGGCCATATCTCATGAACCGTAACTCCGATTGATGAGATTCAAAATGTTCTGAAAACTAGACACAATTTTGGACGACGTTAGTGTTTTGAGAAAATGCTGATTCCAAACGTACTCGGCGAGTAGGCCATCAACTCGCCGAGTTGGTCAGAAGTTTCGCGATTCTGGACGTGCTGACTTGCCGTACACGGGTTTTAAGTGACGAACTCGCCGAGTAGGTCACTAGACTCGCCGAGTAGCCTCTGTTTTGTGAAAATCTATATAAAGGGACTTTCAGATCGATACCCTAGCATAGAGGTGAACCCTTGAAGGCCAATTGTCGACTAAAGGTACTGCTGGAGCGTAGGAAGCAAGGGAATCAACCCTACATTCAATTTTAAGGAGAATCAAGTCAAAATCTAGTTTACTCTTGCCTAATCTCCTGTTTGATCTATGTTTTTACCAATTGATTTCATTTTTGTGCTTGTTTCTGCTGTAATCATGAGCTAAAAACTCATAAGTTCTGTTTAGGTAGATGAATTTGTGAACATGGATTGATTATTTGATTAGGATTAATTTTAATTGGTGATTATGTTTTATTAAGCTTGTTAAAGAACCTTATGTGTTAACAATAACTATTCTTCTGTTAATAAATCAGTAATTAAGTTGTATGAACATCTCTTAGTTGCTAATTTCATATGATTTACGTGACCACATAGTTGTATGTCTAGGAATAACGAATGTGAAACTAGAATTAACTTGAAGATAGGTAAGTTAATGTGTGAGCTTGTGTGATACACCATCAACAAGAGGTTAATTGAATCACCAATTTGATTAGCTAATTACAAGTCTTTCTAAACCCGAATCAACAAACTAGGAAATTCATTAATTTAGACAATTGGCCATTGCTTGAATTAATCTGTTTTCTAAGGATTAGCTATAGAGAATGTGAATCTAATCACTTTAGTTGGTAACCAATGAAGAATTAATCCGATATATTTACCATAAAATCATCCATGGGAACAAATGATTCGAACCTAAACAGAAGGCCTTTTTAATCATTGAATTTAGTTGATCTTTGTTTTCTTAGCTATTAGTTGCTTAGTTTGCGTGTTAGTAAAGTATTTAAGTTTCTAGTCTTGCAAAACTAGAGAAAACCCATTTTCTATTACTTGTTTTATTTAGATAATATTAGCATTTATTTTAATTGTTTACCGTTCTCTGTGTTCGATACCCTACTTGCTTGAACTATATTACTAATCGATAGGTACACTGCCTTCCGTGTGTTTATTTTGTGTCTAAGTTAGTAGGATTAAAACTAGTTGGTTTCACACACATCAAGTTTTTGGCGCCGTTGCCGGGGAACGGTTCTAAATAGTTAATTTTATTTGCTAATTGTTATCATATATTTTTATTTTTTTATGTAGTTTAATTTTTATTTATTATGTATTTTCCAAATCTCGATGCTTTTGATGCTTTTCTTGAGGAAGTAGTACAGGAAATTGATCAGGAAGATGAGGAGTATGACTCAGATGAAGATTTGAAGAAATTTGGAAGATGGTTAGATAACATCTTGCCCAACACAGAAGAGACATCTGAGTTACTAGATGAAGAATTTAATCCAGAAATAGACTTGGAGGAGCTGGAAAGATTGCTAGCAGAGAGGTCAGACGAAGAACAAGAACAAGCTGAATTGCAGGAACCAAGCTGTAGTTTGACGATTACCACGACATGGCCCCCTATATTTTCAGTTTGTGTTTCGAAGCGTGGGGTGACGACTCAACCTTTGGAGAAAGTTCTGAGGCACGATTTGTTTTTGATTAGTATCCAACCGGTCCCAACCCTTGTCAAGATTGTTGGGTTTCATGAATTCGAGCTTGTTTAGCCAATTTTAGAAGAAACGAGCCAAATTTTACACATTGGTCAAAAGAAAATATTTAATGCAATGGATGGAATGACATTGATTTTATTGGAAGTTTATTAAGTTGGGAGTCCAGCTCAAGACTCGCACAAAAAGAAGCGCTTGCGGGAGGCAAACCGTCATTAGAGTTTGATTTTCTTTTTCTTTTAAACTTCTAGTATTTAGGGATAATTTAGGATTTTTATTTTAATGTTTTTTTTATTACTTGGTATTTGTTTTTGATCTTTTCAGAATATAGGGTGAGCGATAGAATGAACGAATAAAGCGGGAGGAAATAAAGTGAGGGGTCGAGTCGTAGACGAGAAGATTAGAAGATTTGAGTGATTTTATAAGTCCGATGGTTTTAATGGTTAAAAAGGAGTTTCATCACTGAAGAATATAAGGTGTATTACCTTAATACCCTCTTTGACCTCAAAAACAGACCCAAGGCAGAAAGAAGAATTTGCACGATCAGAGCCGAAAACTCGTCGAGTGCACCCTTATAACTCGACGAGTTCCAGCGAAAATTCACGATTTCTGCCCATATGACGACTCAACTAGTCTCCACATAAAACTCGATGAGTTGCTCATTCTTTTATCTTTGAGTCGACGATTTGATTCAATTCAAGGCGGCAATTGGCTATCTTTTTGAAGTTCATTTCCGAGCATTTCCAAGAAGCTTTTTCCTTTATATTTTGGAGCTGTCAACCACACGAGATGAATGACACCCAATGCATGGATGAGCTGTTCCTATGTCTAAAGTCAGCTGAAGATGGAGCTTTAAATGAAGAAGTTCAACCTCGCAACTACAACCCCAGGGGAGTTTGTTCCAATTCCCTCTTTATTTTATTGTTCTTTATCATGCACAATATGCAATGGGGACATTGCATAAATTAAGTGTGGGGTAGGGGGTTGGTTAAATTAGTTAAAATTTTAGTTAAAATTCGAAAATCTTGAAATTTTAGTTAATTTTGAAATTTTTGCATTAAAATTGCTAGGGCTAATTTAGAAAATTTTGGTAAAGCAATTAGGATTCTATGCTAGTGTTAAGTTTGATGATTGCATGAAAACCCAAATGTTTAGTTGAGCCTATATACGTTCTAGTGCATTTGTGGCTTCCTTGTTATAGTGAAATCATGGGACAAAAACACGACCTCGCTTAGTTTGAAGGATGCAATATGTTTAGCATCGTGTACCAGAAATGTATCCAGGAAAATTATTATCGTTAACCAATAAAGGTTGAAGTTGAGTGCCCCTGCTTAAGCATGTAGGTTTTGAGTGAAAAAAAAGTGAGTTACATGTTAAAAAAAAAAAGAGAATTACAAGAAAAGTTGTAGAATTTTTGGAGCATCAAAGTTAAAGTATGAAGTTCAAAGATCAAAAATTCTGAAGAAATTCAAAAGTTTAAGATACCAAAAATCAGACAACAAGGTGGTGAATTCAAAGAAATTAAAGATCAAATGTCAAAGAAGTGAAGAATTTCAAAGAGCTCCAATGTGGTATCATAAATTGTAATTGTCTAGATTATGTACACATGGGTTGCTCAACCAAAAATACCTTGAGGTTAGGAGGTTTTCTGCGGATGGATTCGGAGGGATGCATAAAATGAGCATTGTTCGGAAAAAGTGGGCGAATTTTTATGAGGATTGTGAGTATTTAGAGTATGGGGGGTTCCTTAGGAAATTTTTAGACACAAATGCATGCGTTGCGGTCTTGGCATAATGGTTGGGTTCGATTGGGATTGTCTTATGTAATATTAGTGTAGTAAAATTCAGTTTTGCTTGGGGGCAAGCAAAAGTCAAGTGTGGGGTATTTTGATATGAGTATATTTAGTTATAAAATTCATGCATTATCATAATACTTTATGTTAATTTTATCTCAAATAATGAACCAAAGGTGCTTAACTAGCTTAAATATTTCACTTTCAGTAACAAAGACATGCTCGGATGGAAAAGGAAGCGGAACTGGCGATTAGACGCATGGATCTTGGATTTTGAAGAAAGAAGGACGTTGCTGGACAGCTTGACCTCTCGTCAGTGTTTTGGTCATATCTCATGAACTGTAACTCCGATTGATGAGATTCATAATGTTCTAAAAACTAGACACAATTTCGAACGACGTTCGTGTTTTGAGAAAATGCTAATTCCAAACGTACTCGGCGAGTAGGCCATCAACTCGCCGAGTTGGTCAGAAGTTTCGCGATTCTGGACGCGCTGACTTGACGTACACGGGTTTTAAGTGACGAACTCGCCGAGTAGGTCACTGGACTCGCCGAGTAGCCTCTGTTTTGTGAAAATCTATATAAAGGGACTTTCAGATCGATACCCTAGCATAGAGGTGAACCCTTGGAGGCCAATTGTCGACTAAAGGTGCTGCTGGAGCGTAGGAAGCAAGGGAATCAACCCTACATTCAATTTTAAGGAGAATCAAGTCAAAATCAAGTTTACTCTTACCTAATCTCCTGTTTGAACTATGTTTTTACCAATTGATTTCGTTTTTGTGCTTGTTTCTGCTGTAATCATGAGCTAAAAACTCATAAGTTCTGTTTAGGTAGATGAATTTGTGAACATGGATTGATTATTTGATTAGGATTAATTTTAATTGGTGATTATGTTTTATTAAGCTTGTTAAAGAACCTTATGTGTTAACAATAACTATTCTTCTGTTAATAAATCAGTAATTAAGTTGTATGAACATCTCTTAGTTGCTAATTTCATATGATTAACGTGACCACATAGTTGTATGTCTAGGAATAACGAATGTGAAACTAGAATTAACTTGAAGATAGGTAAGTTAATGTGTGAGCTTGTGTGATACACCATCAACAAGAGTTTAATTGAATCACCAATTTGATTAGCTAATTACAAGTCTTTCTAAACCCGAATCAACAAACTAGGAAATTCATTAATTTAGACAATTGGCCATTGCTTGAATTAATCTGTTTTCTAAGGATTAGCTATAGCGAATGTGAATCTAATCACTTTAGTCGGTAACCAATGAAGAATTAGTCCGATATATTTACCATAAAATCATCCATGGGAACAAATGATTCGAACCTAAACAGAAGGCCTTTTTAATCATTGAATTTAGTTGATCTTTGTTTTCTTAGCTATTAGTTGCTTAGTTTGCGTGTCAGTAAAGTATTTAAGTTTCTAGTCTTGCAAAACTAGAGAAAACCCATTTTCTATTACTTGTTTTATTTAGATAATATTAGCATTTATTTTAATTGTTTACCGTTCCCTGTGTTCGATACCCTACTTGCTTGAACTATATTACTAATCGATAGGTACACTGCCTTTCGTGTGTTTATTTTGTGTCTAAGTTAGTAGGATTAAAACTAGTTGGTTTCACACACATCACTCCCTCTTCCAGACTTTCAATCTCCCGGACTCCCACATTCCCACTCTCCCCTCTGTTACTCTGTGATCGAAATCAGGTATCAAAATGATGTTGGAGAATTGACTTTGTTTTTTGGGAAAAAAAAATGGGAATTGTGGCTATTACTTTAGGACTTGAATTATCTATGTTTGTATTAATGTTTAGTTTGAACATGTTTCTATGAATGTTTTTAATTTTCATTTGGATGTTTAAGACTTAAGTGTCTAAAATTCGGATATGTTTGCATCAACCATCAAGAATTTATTCATGTTTAATTGTCAATTTTATTTATGGAATCTAACCCACGAACCCAAATTTGACCCACGAACCCGTCAACCTGTGAACCTGTATAATAAATGGGTTGGCGGGTCATATATGAGTTTATGTTCCAAACCCGTCAACCTGTGACCTGTATATTTAAATGAGTCGTATTTGGGTTGACATATTTTGACCCGCGAACCCGCGACAAGTCAACCCGAACACGACACGATTGTCAGGCCTAAACATATGTATATTATCAAGGAATTAAAAAGGAAGGAAATTAAGTTTTGTATAGCAATTATTAGGTTAGAATAGGAATGACTTGTACCAAAGGACTTCTAGCCCAGCAGTATCTGATGTTTTCCTCTCTCCTTGAGGTTGAGGGTTCAAGTCCTACTGTGGACATATGTGGAATAATTTAGGAATAGTTTAGTATATATTTGTATTTTTTTTTTAAACAATAGCAATATGAAGAATTGTCTTTGAGATATGAAAATAAAGAAGTTAACCAAATATACACGATTTTATGTTGTTTACTTCGGTTGGCTTTGTTGGTGTTGTCAATTAGTACAAGTATTTGCCACATTTTATACGAGATATGTTAATTACCTACAAGTATAATAATATTAGTTCGGTTGGCTTTGTTGGTTTTGTCGATTAGTACAAGTATTTGCCACATTTTATACAAGATATGTTACTTACCTACAAGTATAATAATATACAAAGTATGTAGATGTATGAATTTTATTATTGAGATAAAAAAAATTATTGATCTTTTAAACATATTTGTTGAGGAGGACGACATGATGAGTTATTATGGGATACGCACTCATATCTCCTTGTAGGGGTGAATATGGTGCAGTAGAACATGGGGTGATTTTCCAACACAAAATTGGTATCCTTTATCTATCTTATCTTTATATCTATGGATGTATGTATATATGAATACAGTCAGTTCATAACTTCATAAAAAATGTATCAAATATTTTTACTAGCTCATTTTCATGGAAGTCATAATTGTGCCATGCATTAGCTTGTCCGATGTGACCTGTAAATTGAATCATATATGGTAGTTTAACATTTAGGAAAACTTTGTATAAATTTTTTGGGATTTTGTTCTTTTTTGTTGCTTTATAACCAAATACAAGAAAGAGTAAACCTAATATTAAAAAAACCGGATTGTCTTTATTATGTAATATATATAGTTATAAAGGATATTAACATAAAAGCAAATAAGTTTAACATGGACGATTTTATCTTAAGTATGATTTTATATGGCAATTTGAAGGTAAAACCAGTCACACTTTATATAGTGTGCCGACATGGCGCTAACTGTGATTTTTGATGACGTGATATGTCATGTCAAAATAGTTTCCTTTAAACTATATGGTCTTTCTCACAGCGCATCCACATCAACATCAATGTTTGTTATCTCTCCACCCCTCCTTGAGGGGATGGTGTTCTTCCATGAAAAATGTCGTTGAAAGGCCAAGAAAAGAAGAAAAACAGAGAGGAACAAAAAAAGAAAATGACACTAAAGGGTGTTGAGGAGGCAACGAGCAACAATGTTGTGTTTGGGTAGGCCTGACAATCGTGTCGTGTTCGGGTTGGCGTGTCGCGGGTTGGCGGGTCAACATATGTCAACCCAAACACGACCCAATTAAATATACAGGTCACGGGTTGGCGGGTTTGGAACAAAAACCCATATATGATCCTTCAACCCATTTATTTATACGGATTCACAGGTTGGCGGGTTCATGGGTCAGATTTGGGTTCGTGGGTCCGAATTTTAGACATTTAAGTCTTAAACATCCAAATGAAAAGTAAAAACATTCATAGAAACATGTTACAAACTTAGCCTTATAGGTTACGACTTACGACCTTAGACCATCCACCACGAGTCAAAATGTCAAAACAGTCAAATGGTCTATGAATCAATGATATATATTATATAATACTTATTAAATATTAATACTTGATACATAAATACATTTAAAAATAAAATAAATTTTTTTTATTATGATTATAAACGGGTTGGCGGGTCAACCCGTTTATTTTTTGAGAAACTCATATATGACTCATTTAGTAAACGGGTTGGCGGGTTGAAAAACTCAACCCAAACCCATTTAATTGTTAGTAGGGGTGCAAACGAGCCAAGCTACTCGCGAGCTACTCGGGATCGGCTCGCTAAAAGCTCGACTCGAAACCGGTTTTAAAAGAGCCCGAGCCGAGCTCGAGCTTAATATTAAGCTCGTTTATTAAACGAGCTCGAGCTCGAGCCTATGTCACTAAGCTCGATTAGGCTCGCGAGCCTAAACGAGCCTTTATATAATATAATTTATTATTATTTTCTTATATTAAAATAAAAATATATTTAGGAAATTATGGATTTCGGGTATTAGTAAACGAGCTTCTTAACAAGCTTGAGCCGAGCTTAAGCTTATTTAGGCACATCAACGACAAACGAGCCGAGCCCGAGCCCGAGCCGAGCTTGTATAATTCTTTACGAGCTCGAGCCGAGCTCAGTAAAAGAAAGCTCGAATCGAGCCGAGCTCGAGCTCGAGCCTCGTATAACTTAAACGAGCCCGAGCCGAGCCTGGCCAGGCTCGGGCTCGGCTCGGCTCGTTTGCACCCCTAATTGTCAGCCCTATGTTTGGCGGGGGGGGGGGGGGGGGGGGGGTTGCAATTGGCTCCACATCGTTGAGGCATGCCATTTTAGCCTCCCAACAACATTAATGTACCCGTACCACACGATCTTAATTAAGAAAAAATTAAGGTTGTATTTGGTTGTGGAAAATCCTCTAGTTTTCTAGAAAAGTTTCTCATAAAAAATGAAATCTTTGAAAATGCATTTGATTTAATAATTTTTCTAAAACATTTCCAGAAAAATTAGAATTCTTTATTTTCTAATATTTCAAAAAATATGGAAAACTGATAATTTTTATTTTCCAAATTTTTCCAGTTTCAAACGTTTTCTAAAATATAACATATACGCACCCAACAACATCCATATTCATCTCTACCCACCCACACCATACTACCTATCCAACCTCACCCTACCCCTGCCCCTACACTTACACTGACCCCACCTCACATGTCTAACCTCATCCACCCACTGCCCTACCCACCCTACTACTTACCACCATCCACCTAGCTTCCAACCCTTACCTATCGTAAATCCATCCACCCCAAACCTACCCCCCACCCACCTCACCCTACATACTCATACCTACCATATATACCCACCTTATCCTATCCACCCTATAGACCTTATCCACCCTACCCATCCGACCCAAATCCACCTACTCCACCTACCCCTAACCCTATTCAAAAATAGTTTAAACCCTATTTTAAACTAACAAAAAGTAGAAATTAAAAGCCAACAAAAAAGTATGCAACCAAACATATTTTCTAATTTTAAAAAACGGATAATTAAAACTCAAAAGCTTAACCAAACATATTTTCCAAGTTTTCCGAAGAAAATCGCAAATAAAAACTCCTCTTTTCTTTAAAAAAGCTTTTCCTAAATAACTGAAAACTTGTAACAACCCAAATTTTCAAATAAATTTTTTTCATTTTTAATTAACCAAACATTCCCAAAAAATATGAAGTAACAATGACTATTATTTTCAAAATTCATAACATTAACATTTTATTTCAAACATCAGAGTGTCTCATCAAATCAAATGTTGGAGAGTGCATACCGTGCCATTAAGCCTCTTCCTTGCCCTTAGGCTTAAAAGTACCTGAAACAAATCAACAAACTATAAGTTAATGCTTAGTGAGCTCCCTAGAGCATACCCCACACAATCCACATAATCACATATACCAAATTGGATTTAAAAGCTACATAAACCACATAAGCCATGCATACAATATGTAGGGATGTCGTGGGCTCCCCCAGGGTCTTACTCAAGGATGTCATGGGCTCCCCACATGGTCTTACACCTAAGTGCCATGGGCTCCCCCCATGGTCTTTAATAGGAAAGCCATAGGCTCCCCACATGGTCTTACATCTAGATGTCATGGGCTCCCCCATGGTCTTTAATAGGAAAGTCATGGGCTCTCCACATGGTCTTACATCCAAGTGTCATGGGCTCCCCCATGGTCTTCCATACAAGTGTAACACATATACAACTAGCATATAATCAACAATCATGCACATAACACTGCATCACTAATGTACCACATATCATAGAATGGACCAGCCTTGGTGCCTTCGACCCATTGGTATGGTGAGGAGACTCACCTTTTCAAAATGAAACTGATAAGATAAGATCGAATAAGTACCAATGTGCAGCTCCAACTCAACTGCCTATAATCATCATGTGACTAACTTTGTCAAAATACCGGAATACCAAAAATGCCCTCAAGGTCAAACTTGGTCAACCCTGTTCAAAGTCTAAGTCAACAGTCAAGGTCAACAGTCCATGTTGACCCCAACTCGCCGAGTACATCTAGCAGCTCGGGAAAATACAGGGACTCTAAGGCTTAGATCCGAAACCTAAAGGTGTCTAGAAGGATAAAATTTCCAACTTTATCATCTAGAACCACTATGAATGCTCTAAAGCCCTTAACAAAGGTTGGAACGCCCAAAAGCTTAGCCATGTTGTTCAAGACTCTAGGGATCTAGAATTCCGGCTTTCCAGAAGAGGTTCTAATCCTAAAAACGTTCCAAAGATGGATACTTTACGGACATGCATGTCCAATGCGTGTCTTGAAGTCAAAATGGCCAAAGAGGGAAAATATACCCTAAAATCCATGCATGCATCCATGCTTGACCAAAAGCTAGATCTAGCGCACCATGGGACCATTTTGCCCTGGAGATATATAAATATGCAAAATCAATAGTCCACGAGATGGTCAAGCTCAAGAGTGAGGGCTTTGTTTACTGGATCTTCTCCTTCTTCTCACTATCTTCTTCTTTTAAGCTCCGAAAGTCACTCTAGCTCACATTATGAGAGAAAATGGATATTAGGGTTTAGCACTGACGTTCTTATGGTTTGGAGGTTGATGGAAGGTCAACCTCAAGGTTTTAAGGAGATTATATAGGGTGCAAACCCTAAAATTTAGGGTTTTCCTTTACTGCGCCTACTCATCAAGTTAGGCCTTCCAACTCGTCGAGTAGGTCCTAAATCCCGTGTCCCACAAATGATCTTTACTCAACGAGTTGGAGCTCCCCAACTCATCGAGTTCCAGTCTAAAACCCTAAACTTCTGAAAAGAAATTGATACCTGAAACAAGCGTTACAAATCTCCCTCACTTGAACTAGACTTCGTCCTCGAAGTCTGCTGATGCGAACAAATTCGGGTAGTGCTCTCGCATCTCATTCTCCGGCTCTCATGTCCATTTAGAGCCCCTTCGGTGCTGCCATCTCACCTTCAATAGCTTCACCTATTTATTATGAAGGGCCTTGACTTTCCTATCCAAAACCGCCACGGGCTGCTCAACGTAGTTCAAGCTCTCATCCACCTGAATGTCATCCAAAGATATAACCACAGCCTCGTCTGTGACACACTTCCGAAGCTGAGTCACATGGAAGGTGTTGTGAATTTCGCTAAGCTCGTCTGGCATATCCAAACGGTAAGCCACCTTGTCCACCTGGGTCGAAATCCTGAACGGGCCAATATACAGGGACCCTAACTTGCCCCTTTTCCGGAACCGAATAACACCTTTCCATGGTGATACTTTCAGCAAGACGAAGTCTCCCACCTGGACCTCAAGATCCGATCGATGCCGGTCAGCATAGCTTTTCTAACGGCTCTATGCGACTCGCAGTCGGTCGCGCACCTGTTGAATCAACCCGGTAGTCTTGAGCACTACCTCGGTGCTCCCTATGACTCGGTGTCCAACCTCGCCCCAACAAACTGGGATCCTACACCTCCGACCATACAACATCTCAAAGGGGGGTCGGTCGATTCTAGCATGATAGTTATTGTTATACGAAGACTATGCTAATGGGAGGTATGTATTCCAACTTCCTCCAAAATCCAACACGCATGTCCGAAGCATATCCTCGAGTGTCTGAATCGTCCTCTCGCTCTGGCCATCTGTCTGGGGGGTATGCCATGCTGAAATACAACTGAGTGTTGAGTTCATCTGGCACCCCATGCCTAACCACCACCTCTCGTATGTAAATATCCGCTAATTTCTCTACGTAGATGCTCTTGGAGGTCAGAATAAAGTGGGAGCTCTTCGTCAATCTATCAACATTAACCCATATGGCATCCAAACCCCTCGTCGTCCTCGGTAACTTCGTGATGAAGTCCATGGTGATCTCTTCCCATTTCCACATGGGAATGGGTAGCGGCTTAACCTTGCCATGAGACCGCTAATGTTCGGCCTTGACCTTCCTGCAGGTCAAGCACCGCTCCACAAACCAAGCAATCTCCCGCTTCATGTAGGGCCACCATTAACTCAGTCTTAGGTCTCTATACATCTTTGTAGCCCCCAGATGAATAGAGAACTCGGATTTGTGTGCCTCCACCAGGATCTTCTGTCTCACACCCCTAGTTATCGGTACCCTCACCCGGCCACACTGTGTTAGAAGACTTTTACTATCCCGAACAAACAAGGGAAATTGACCCCAAATCCGCTCTATCTTCGAGTTCTCTTTCTTCAAACCCTCTATCTGAGCCTCATTGATCATATATAACAATGGAGAGATCACCGTCATCCTCAAGCATAAGTTCCCAATGGGGGAAACCGCCGTTTTGCGGCTTTGTAACATCCGTATTTCTCGGTATTATGTTTAATCATTTATTTTAAGTAAAAGTGAGGGGATCGATGAGTAGAGTCGTAGACTCGTCGAGTAGGACCGTGATTGCTGACTAGATTAATGAACGAACTCGACGATTTGGCAAGGGTGGACTTGACGAGTCCGCGTTGTAGAGTGAAACCCTAATTCTCGAGGTATGTGCCCTGTTTAAAGGCCTTTATGGCCTCCATTTGCGGCTACCAGTCCTGAGAGAGAAACCTTAGAGAGCTTGAGCGAGTTGTGAGAGAGATTGAGCTATTTTGATCATTTTTGGTGTGGTTTAGCAAAGAAGAAAGTGTTTCTAGAAAGAGGAGGCCAAGGGGATTCCTATTCTGCGAGTTTCCAGCTTGGATCTACAACTTTGAGGTAGAAAATCGATCCTTTTTACTGTTTAGTATGAGATCCTTGAATTTTAGGGTTTTCTATACCCTTTATTGGCTTGATTTGACGCTTTTGTTGTCCCAATGAGTAATAGACTCTGGATCCAGACCTTTTGAGGTCCAGAGAGCCTTATCCAACCTTCTTTATTTGGTTTCATGGAGGAAATGAACTTGGGTTGCCCTTTTAGTAGTTATTTCAACAAAGGAAGCTTTGGGTTGTTGCATGTATACCAAGATACAACCTTTATGTGATTATTATGCTTGGGAAGGTCATATTTATGGATTAGAGAGACAGATCTGACCTCATAAGGTCATTTGAGTATGATCATGGAGGCAACTCGACGAGTTCATAAGTAGACTCAATGAGTCGAGTCAGGGTTGCCCCACGATTCGTGACAGGAGGAACCCGTCTAGTGGAAGGATGAATCGACGAGCCAAGAGAGGCTAGAAGTACTCAGAGGACCTGCTTGTACTCGTTGAGTCACACGAGTGCACTCGACGACTCAGGTCAAAGGTTGTCGTTGACTTTTGTTGACTTTTAGGGTTTAGTTAGTGTTTGTGTGCTATGTGTATGTATGAGATTATGTGCAATGTGATATATGTATGCTATGTGATGTATAGACCGGACCGGAGGGTCCAACGATATGACCGGACCAGAGGGTCCAACGAGCTACGGGACTGGAGGGTCCCGCTGAGACACATCGACCAGATGGTCGTACTGTATGTGGTATTTTGGGGAACTCACTAAGAATTTATGCTTACAGTTGTTGTGATATGTGTTTTAGGTATTAGCGAGGACCATGGGAAGGTGCCGGCATGATACGTACACACTGAGAGGATTTATGTATTTGAGATCTTGGGATTTGCTTGTTATGATGACATTGGGTACAGTTATTGGATATTGTTTTTGGTGATTGAAATTATGATTTAAAAATGAAAAATTGTTTTTAAAATTTACGTCATTACAAGTTGGTATCAGAGCCTTGGTTTTAGGGATTCGGGTGCATCTTCGGACGTATCTGAACTCAAACTGAGGATTTGAGAAAGTTTTTCATAAAATAAACAATTTTCTAAGAGAGTAAAAGATTTGAGAAACACAGAATGGAGCAATGTTTACGATCATCCAGCGCCCGAACGGTGATTTCCCAAAATAACTTTACATTATGTGTTATGAGAAATGTTATGATATGTTATGCATGCTAGAGTAGGCTAGGTATTCATACTAAGACTAGAGTGGCCTGATTTGTGATGCCTTAGACTAGGGGATTACTGCTGCTATGAGATGTTTCGAGAGTGAGTAGGTAGCAGTGAGGAGCCTATGAGAAGTCTACCGATGGGTAGCCTAAGCGTCGCGAGATGTAGATTACTTGTGATCTGGGGTCCAAGGAGGAGGACTTGGGGTGAATACTGATGTGGTGTGGGCGGTAGTATAAGGGCCCGTACTAAGACACCGTATCAGTGCAGAGTCCAAGTAAGAATCCTTAGGGTACCAAGGAACAAGTAGGGTTGTGTTATCGAGTGCGAGTACGCTCGAGCAGATCTCTGATGTTTTATGTTGTATTCCAGAGAGACATCATGGTTGGGACACACCACACACCTGAGAGCAGCACTGTCAGTGATGAGGAGATCCGCCGATTGATCCATGAGGAGATGGTTACGGCCATCCGAGCTAAGATACCAGAGATGTTTGGGTCTATCAAGATCACGTTGATCGAGACTTTTGATAAGCGATACGCCGCTCTTACTAATGCTGTTGTTGTTTCGGCCACTGCAGCCGTCGCTGCTGCCAGGCCACAGGGAGGTGACTCGTTGCTGTACCGAGAGTTCAACAACATGAAGCCACTAGAGTTTGATGGGACGTAGGATCCGATCGCTGCGATGAGGTGGATTGCTGATATTGAGGGATGTTTCTATACTTGCTCGTGTCCAGAGCATTTGAGAGTACGGTTCGCGCTGATCCAGCTTCGCTTGGGGGCAAAGGACTGGTGGAAGTTTATATCGGCAGATGTCACCCCCGCTGAGCTTACTGCGGTGACCTGGGAGAGGTTCACCACTATGTTTCGTGATGAGTACGTTCCCCCCTGTGGAGAGGGAACGAATGGCTCAGGAGTTTTTGACCCTCAAGCAGGGTACTGATTCTGTTACTGAGATTTCCCGAAAGTTCCATGAGAGGGCGATGTTTTGCCCTGAGCAGGTGTCTACCGAGTAGACACGCATGAGCCGATATTTGATCATTCTGAGGAGAGATATTCGCGAGTTCGTGGCGAACTCGACATATCGGACATTTGCCAAACTTCAGGCAAATGCTCGGAAGAGGGAGATCGAGCTAGAGACTCAGTCCAGGGAGGAGGTAGAGTCTCAGGGGAGGGATTGGCGGCCGGCACAGTCCCAATCGGCAGCTAAGCGGGCAAAACCCGCTGATTCGAGATTTGGGGTTCCGAAGGGCCGCACTTGTGGGAAGTGCGGCAAGAGTCACGAGGGGGTGTGCAAAGCTGGGGTGTGTTACAAGTGTGGGAAGGAGGGGCATTACGTGAGGGACTGCCCTAAAGGATTCTCGGTTTGCTTTCATTGCAGCTAGACCAGCCATCGGAAAGGCTGAGTGCCCTCATCTACTTCAGGGATCAGCACAGGGATCTCCACCTGCTGCTAGAGCTACCGAGACCTGGCCAGTGAAGGCTGAGGCACCGAAGGCCCACGGGAGAGCCTTCCAGTTGAGCGCGGAGGAGGTCCGCGCAGCGCCCGATGTCATGGCTGGTATGTATTCTTTCATGTAATTATTTGATATTTGATAAATTGTGCTTATATTATGATATGCGTAGGTACTTTTCTTGTGAATTTCGTACCTGCTTTGGTGTTATTTGACTCGGGTGCGAGTCGGTCATTTGTGTCCTTAGCATTTAGTCAGCACATTAGTATTCGGTGAGAGGCGTTGAGTCGACCTCTGCGAGTTTCTATAGCTGATGAAAGAGCGGTGTATGCTACGGATGTACTTCGTGGTTGTGTACTTGAGATCTTCGGCGTTGAGTTCCTGATAGATCTAGTCCCGATTGCAATGGGGGACGTGTGTGTTATAGTGGGCATGGATTGGTTGAGCCGATTTGGGGCTATTATAGATTGCGAGCGACAGTAGGTGACGATACGAGGCTCTAGTGAGGGAGTAGTTTCGGTGTACGGTGAGGGTACCCGATTTGGGTCAGCATTTTGTTCGGCTGCCAGGGCAAGGCAGAGTATACAACAAAGCTGCAACGGGTTTGTAGCCTATGCGATGGACACACGAGTGGCCGCTGGGAGGCCAAGTTCGATTGAGGAGGTTCCGATAGCGCGCGAGTTTTCGGATGTTTTTCCTGAAGAGTTGTCGGGTGTGCCCCCCGAGAGGCAGGTAGAGTTCCGTATCGATTTGGTTCCGGGGGCAGCACCTATCGCCAAGGCGCCTTATCGCCTTGCGCAGCCGGAGATGCAGGAGTTATCCGCGCAGCTTTTGGAGCTGCTGGGAAAGGGGTTTATTAAACTGAGTAGCTCACCATGGGGAGCGTCGATCCTTTTTGTCAAGAAAAAGGATGGTTCACACCGGATGTGCATTGATTACCGGAAGTTGAACAAGTTGACGGTCAAGAACTGTTATCCTTTACCGAGGATCGACAATTTGTTCGATCAGTTTCAGGGAGCATCTTGGTTCTCCAAGATTGATCTGAGGTCGGGATATCATCAGATGAGAGTGCGGGATGAGGATATCTAGAAGACGGCATTCAGAACTCGTTATAGGCATTACGAGTTCGTGGTGATGCCTTTTGGGCTCACCAATGCACCGGAAGTGTTCATGGATCTCATGAACAGGGTGTGCAGGCCGATGCTGGATCGGTCGGTGATGGTGTTCATCGATGACATGTTGGTGTATTCAAGATCTAGAGAACAGCACGAGGAGCATCTGAGAGATTCTCGGGGTATTGAGGTCGGAGAGGCTTTATGCCAAATTCCCCAAGTGTGATTTTTGGTTACGAGAGGTCCAGTTCTTGGGACACCTCGTTAACCAGGATGGGATTTTGGTCGATCTGGCCAAGATTGAGGCGGTTATGAGGTGGGAGGTGCCGAGATCACCCACCGAGATCAGGAGTTTTCTAGGTTTGGCCGGCTATTATCGGAGATTTATCAGAGATTTCTCCAAGATCGTCATACCTCTCACCAGGTTGACCTGGAAGGGTGTTGCTTTTTCTTGGGGTCCGGAGCAGCAGACCTCGTATAAGACACTTCGCCAGAGGTTGTGCGAAGCCCCGGTGCTAGCCCTCCCGGAAGGGATAGAAGATTTTGCGGTGTATTGTGACGCATCGATATCGGGGTTGGGTGTTGTACTTATGCAGAGGGGGCATGTGATAGCGTATACATCGAGGCAGCTGAAGCCTCATGAGACGACGTATCCCATCCACGATCTGGAGTTGGGGGCAGTGGAGTTCGCCCTTAAGATCTGGTGTCACTATTTGTATGGGGTTCGGTGTACCATCTACACAGACCACAAGAGCTTGAAGTATTTGATGGATCAGCCCAATCTGAATATGCGCCAGAGGAGATGTTTGGACGTGGTAATGGATTACGATTGTGAGATTCTATACCAACCGGGCAAGGCTAATGTTGTAGCTGATGCCCTGAGTCGTAGGGCGGAGAGCGCCCCGGTTTTAGACATTTGTATGCGGTTGATAATGATGACTCCGGTGTTGGACACCATTCGGGAGACCCAGGCAGAGGCCGTGAGACCGGAGAACCGGAAGAGAGATCGGGTGATTGGACAGGTACCAGAGTTCATTACCGATAGTCGCAGGCTTATGACCTTTCAGGGTCGAATTTGGGTGTCGTATGCAGGCGAGGCGTGCACCACTTTGATGGAGGAGGCGCATAGATCGAGATTTTCGATCCATCCTGGGGCCACTAAGATGTATTTGGATCTGAAGAAAGACTATTGGTGGACCTGTATGAAGAGGAATGTTGCATGGTTTGTTGAGAGGTGCTTAACCTGTCGTAGGGTTAAGGTCGAGCACCAGTGTCCGCATGGCATCTTTCAGCCACTTGAGGTTCCCCTATGGAAGTGGGAACAGATTTCTATGGATTTCATCACCAAGTTTCTGAGGACCGTGAGGGGTGTCGACGCAATTTGGGTGATCATCAACCGGCTGACGAAGAGCGCTCACTTTCTTGCTATCAGTGAGAGCTCTTCTGCTGAGAGGCTAGAGGAGTTGTATGTGAGGGAGGTGGTATCGCGACATGGAGTGCTGATCTCAATTGTATCAGATCGGGACGTCCGTTTCACTTCCAGGTTTTGGAAGAAGTTCCACGAGGAGTTGGGCACGAGGCTGCATTTTAGTACCGCTTACCACCCTCAGACGGACGGAAAGAGTGAGAGGACGATTCAGACGCTCGAGGACATGCTTCGGGCATGTGTGCTGGACTTCGGAGGGAGTTGGGATATGTATTTTCCGTTGGCTGAGTTTTCCTATAACAACAATAACCATTCGAGCATTGGTATGCCTCCCTTTGAGTTGTTGTATGGGAGGAGATGTCGGACTCCCATCTGTTAGGGAGAGGTAGGGCAACGAGTGATGGTCAGTACTGAGATAGTGCTTCAGACGACAGATCTGATTCAGCAAGTTAGACAGAGGTTGTTGACAGCTCAGAGTCACCAAAAGAGTTACGCAGATAGGCGACGATCCGAGCTCGAGTCTCAGGTCGGAGACTTCGTACTCCAGAAAGTGTCTCCTTGTAAAGGAGTAATTCCTTTCAGGAAGAGGGGCAAGCTGGGGCCCTGGTATATTGTGTCGTTCAGGGTAACCGCGAGGGTGGGCAGGGTAGCATATCGGTTGGAGCTACCTACGGAGTTGAGCCAGATTCATGATACCTTCCACATGTCTCAGTTGAGGAAGTGTATAGCCGACGAGTCGGCGGTGGTGCTGCTGGAGGATATTTAGGTAGATGCAAGCCTGAATTATGCTGAGAGGACAATCACGATCCGGGATCGGAAGATCAAGGTTCTGAGGAACAAGGAGGTATCCCTGGTTTAGGTCTAGTGGCAACATAGGAGAGGGTTCGAGCTGACTTGGGAGCCAGAGTTAGAGATGCGCGAGCAACATCCAGAGTTGTTTGTGGATCAAGACTTCGGGGGCGAAGTCTGATTCTAGTGGGGGAGAATTGTAACATCCGGATTTCCAGGTATTATGTTTGATCATTTATTTTAAGTAAAATAGAGGGACTCGACGAGTAAATTCGTAGACTCATCGAGTAGGACCGCGATTGCTGACTGGATTAATGAACGGAATCAACGATTTGGCAAGGGTGGACTCGACGAGTCCGCATTGTGGAGTGAAACCCTAATTCTCGGGGTCTGTGCCCTATTTAAAGGCCTTTATGGCCTCCATTTGCGGCTACCAGTCCTGAGAGAGAAACCCTAGAGAGCTTGAGCAAGTTGTGAGAGATATTGAGCTATTTTGATGATTTTTGGTGTGGTTTAGCCAACAAGAAAGTGTTTCCAGCAAGAGGAGGCCAAGGGGATTCCTATTCTGCGAGTTTCCAGCTTAGATCTACAACTTTGAGGTAGAAAATTGATCCCTTTTTTTGTTTAGTATGAGATCCTTGAATTTTAGGGTTTTCTATACCCTTTATTGGCTTGATTTGATGCTTGTGTTGTCCCAATGAGTAATAGACTCTGGATCCAGACCTTTTGAGGTCCAGAGAGCCTTAGCCAACCTGCTTTATTTGGTTTCATGGAGGAAATGAACTTGGGTTGCTCTTTTAGTAGTTATTTCACCAAAGGAAGCTTTGGGGTAGTTGCATGTGTACCAAGATTTGACCTTTACGTGATTATGATGCTTGGGAAGGTCAGATCTATGGATTAGAGAAACAGATCATACCTCAGAAGGTCATTTGAGTATGATCATGGAGGCAACTCGTCGAGTTCATAAGTGGACTCGACGATTCGAGTCGGGGTTGCCCCGCGCTTCGTGACAGGAGGAATGCATCGTGTGGAAGGATGACTCGACGAGCCAAGAGAGGCTAGAAGTACTCAGAGGACCTGCTTGTACTCGCCGAGTCACACGAGTGCACTTCACGAGTTGGGTCAAAGGTTGACCGTTGACGTTTGTTAACTTTTAGGGTTTAGTCAGTGTTTGGACTTATGAGCCATTAGAGGGGTAGAATGGTCTTTTACCCTTCTTGGATAACTAATAGAGAGGGGTTAGCCTAGCCTTTAGAAGTTGTATTAATTAGATTAATTATTTATTTTATTAGGCGGAGGCTAGTGCAGTATTTCAGAGTTCGAGGTTTACCGAGTTACCCGAGGTGAGTCTTCTCACTATACATTACCTAGAGTGGTATATATGTGTAGACTAGAGGGTCTTGTGTGTTATGTGGTATACGGGACTGGAGGGTCCCACTGAGACACATCGACCGGAGGGTCGTACTGTAGTCTCAAGTGGCGTATGTGTTGTATGTGGTATTTTGGGGAACTCACTAAGCATTTATGCTTACAGTTGTTGTGATATGTGTTTCAGGTACTAGCGAGGACCGTGGGAAGGCGCTGGCATGATACGTACACACTGAGAGGATTTATGTATTTGAGATCTTGGGATTTGTTTGTTATTATGACATTGGATAAAGTTATTGGATATTGTTTTTGGTGATTGAAATTATGATTTAAAAATGAAAAATTGTTTTTGAAAATTTACGTCGTTACAGGCTTAAAGCATCGGCCACCACGTTGGCCTTCCCTAGATGGTATAAGATCTCATAGTCATAATCTTTCAGCATATCCAACCACCTCCTCTGTCGCATGTTGAGGTACTGCTGATCCATCAAATACTTCAAACTCTTGTGATCAGTATAAATAGTGCACCTGAGCACTGCACTCCATACAAGTAATGCCTCCGGATTTTGAGGGCAAACACCACTGCCCCCAATTACAGGTCATGAGTGGGGTAATTCGCCTCATGAGGCTTCAACTACCTCGAGGAGTAAGCAATCACATGCCTCCTCTACATCAATATCGCCCCTAACCCTGAGATCAATGCATCACAATAGGGGTGAGCATTTGGACCGAACCGGACCAGACCAGCTCATGGACAGGACCGGTTATGGATAATATTGTAGACCATGGATCAGATCGGATGAGTCGTGTCCGTGTCCGGGTCCGGGTCCAGGTCCGTGTCTTCCAGTTCTTGGATCCGTTTCGACCGGTACAATTTTAATTGCATAGAGTACAAGTCGTTAAAATAAGTTTTTGGTTTTGATAGAACCTGTTAAAACGAATATGTTGTTGGGTGTGATATGATGCAACTTGTAAAAATGATTATGTTTCCGTTTCATGCATAACTAATCTATCTTGATGTATAATATTATAACTTGCAAAATTAATTTTCCAAATAAAAGAAACTAACATATAAATCAAGTTCACCAAGATCCATTTCATATGATTTATCTGTCAAAGATACATCAAATTCAGAATTATAGTTTAAAATAATAGTTAAAAAGCTGAAATATTTCAACTTTGATAGCTCAACTTTGAAAGATTATAACTCACTGAATATAATACCAAAAACAACAAAATTATAATCTAAATTCATCTACAAACTGTAAACTAAATATTGGAAAAAACCACAGGTTAATCCGTCTTAAAATGAATGAGTTATGGTTGTTTAAAAATTTTCACATATTACATAATTTTAAAAATCTTGCTGAAAAGCTGAAATTTTTCAGTTTTGATAGTTCAACTTTGAAAGACTGTAACTCATTACATATAATACCAAAATCAACAAAATCATAGTCTAAATTCATCTAAAAATATAAATTAAACTTTGGAAAAAAATTGCGTGTCAATCCGACTTAAAACGAATGAGTTATGGTTGTTTAAAATTTTCACAGATTACAAAATTTTAAAAATGTTGCTAAAAAGTTGAAAATTTTCAATTTTGATAGCTCAACTTTGAAAGACTGTAACTCATTGAATATAATACCAAAATGAACAAAATTATAGTCTAAATTTATCTACAAACTATAAATTAACGTTGGAAAAAATCGTCTGTCAATCCGACTTAAAACGAATGAGTTATGGCTGTTTAAAAAAATTCACAGATTACAATTTTTTTTTTAAATCGGGTCCAACCGGTTCTAAACCCGGTAAAAACCGGACCGGACCGTGAAAAAAACCATACCAGTTTTGATGGATTCCTAGAACCAAGAACCAGCCCGGGGGTCCAAAAAAATGGTCCGCTCCACCGGTCCAAATGCTCACCCCTACATCATAATACAATACCAAATCATCCAGCCCCTCCAGTAGCAATAGAATCGGGGCCTCACATAACTTCTGCCTCATGGTCTCGATAGTCGCCTGCTAGTCCGGGCCCCACTAGAAAGTCATATTCTTCTTGGTCAAACAGGTCAAAGGCACAACGATCTTGGAGAAATCCTGGATGAATATCCGATAATAGCCCGCTAAACCCAAGAAGCTACGGATCTCAGATGTATTCTTCGGTACTTCCCACCGCATCATTGCCTCAACCTTGGCTGGATCAACCGAAATACCCTCCTGGTTGATGACGTGCCCCAAAAACTTCTCCTCTCGCAACTAGAACTCACACTTTGTGAACTTAGCATATAGCCTTTCCATTCTCAGTGTTTGTACCTCCCTTAGATGTTGCTCATGCTACTCTTTGGTCTTAGAATAGACCAGGATATTGTTGGATTAGGTGTCTAAGCTCATAACTATAATTGGTATGTACTTGACCTGAGAATATCATGGTCCATTTCGAGTTGTATATCACCAGGACAATTTGATAGGATGGATACTTGAGTAAGAGGTTTCTTATGATTTATTAATATATTATAAGTTCTAATAAATTAATACAAAATCATAATATTTAAGTAGTAATGATCAAGAATTAATTATTTGATCAAAAGAGACTAATTAAATATATGGGGATTGATTTGGTAAATCAATGATTCTTATAGTGTGGTCCAATTGTTATTTAGGATGGACTAAACCAATATGGTAGTCCATGGATAGTCCATAGAGGTTTAACCCATGGAGCCTAAGTAATATGAAAGGTCATGGGCATTAGGGTTTGCATGGATGTAACCCTAGACTTTGCCACACTAAAAAAGGACTCCATTAGCACCTAAAATCGGCAACTAGAGTTCTTGGAGTTCATAAGAGCCGATTTGGAGCTAGCAACATCTCTCTTAAGTTTTCCTTTGTCCAATGTGTGTTGTGAACCGTTTGAGGTGTCACGCTTTGGCCACTAAGTTCTTAAAGGCTAAACACAACAAGTTCTACAAGCTACATAAAGAGGAAAACTCCTAACTAGTATTTTATGTTGTTTATGTCAATTGCATGCTAGTTGTAGGCTTAATGCTTTAGAAAGAATATTGTGTGTATAATTTGAGAAAACATAGATCCAAATCATTTATGGTTGTATGTGCACCATAGAATGTTGTAGTATACAAAACCCAACAGTGGTATCATAGCCATGGGTTGTTTTCTGTTATATTGATGCAAATGTTTGATTTTCAAAGTTGAAAAAAAAACATGAAGTTTGTCAAATTTTAAGATAATTACTTTATTTTATGAAAAAATAATTATTTATAAAATTTGAGTCATTTTACTACAAGAGTTGAATTAGGTCAATTTATTAAAAGATAGAATGATATGATTATTTTATTTGTTTTAAAAGTTTGATCTAAATGTTTTTAAGGAGTTACAAATTTTGTCATAAAATTTTGGAACTCAAAAGTCTTTTTTAAAAGATATGATCTTAAGAGTTTTGAAACTTCCATAAGTTATGGATGTGAAAAGTCTCATTCATTAACTCTTTAAGTTATGAATTCCAAGAGTCTTCAAAGGTTACAAAACTTGTTATAAATGGCTGTGAAGAGTTTCATAACTTGCCCTCAAGTTATGGAACTTGGAAAGTCTCTTTTATGAAATTCTAAAAGTTTTCAAGAGTTACAAAACTTGCCCTCAAGTTTTAGAATATGAAAAGTTTTTTTATGAGACATTGAATTCTACAACTAAAGTTATTTGAAAAGTTTTCAAAAGTGTAACTCATGGGTTCATAACTTAATAATAAATTAAATAGTTTTAATTTTGTTTTAGCATCTTGATGTTTTGAATAATTCATATTACATCTTTATGGACTTTATTAATAGTTAATCAAAGTGTTTAATTAAAAGAGAATTAATAATTCCATAATGACATGGTTTAACTTTAATTAAATTAAGAGTATAGTTTAATTAATAGATTAAACCACTTAGTATTTTGAAAGTTTAAAATACACCCTTATATTATTATAATATTAAAAGTTTAATATATTATATGTATAAGTAAAAAGTCGGTCTAACCGTTAGTAGGCCTCATTCACGAAGCCGGTCTATAAGGGGGTATAAGGTTACTGCCTATAAAATGGCGGTTTAGTGGGTGTCCACTCTCACTTCCTTGACTGGGGGAGGGTCGTTAGCTGAACGGGTTGGATAGGACATTAATTCTCATTAAAAGTATAATGAAAATACCAAGTAACTAAACATTTATAAATTCCTAATCTTAGTTACTTAGGAAAAATGTGAATTTGGTGCTAACCCATTAAATTGCACTTTGCACCTTGTTAAGACATTAGTAGAGCGTGTGTGGTTAACCCACACACTAATCTGGGACTAACAGTGTGTGGAAAATGGTAGCTTGATGTTAATCATATATCAATGGAGCGTGTGTGGTTAACCGACACATTGATTAGGTGATTTGTAACATTAAGAGTACCAAGCACACATGGTTATTCACACCTTGTTTGTGATCCTCGGCATCCCATTCACAAGCATGAAGGGCACAATCTAGATTTAACATGCGATTGAAAAGTTCAATGAATCTCAAAGGATTTTAAGAATTTCAATTCATTTAAAACCTAAAATTCTTTTTCGTTTTTCATGCTGGAAATTGGTAAATCGTCATTTACCAACCTTCAAATATTTTGCAATTGGATTACTGCATCCCTCTTCCAAATTGTAAAATATTATGTTGGGTCCTAGCCTTAATATTTCATTTTAGGTGTTATATTAAGGACTTAAATCAACTAAACTTGAATTTCTCCCTATGGATGTCTAGTTTTGACAACTATGGTCTTCTCGAATATTTTAGAAAAAGTTTTCCTCACGAAGATGATGTTCCCCGAAATCATACTTTACTTCCTCCACCTCCTCCAATAATTCTCCCTGACCCACAAGTTCAAAGACTTGAAAAGTTCAAGGTCACTCAAGCCCTATTGGCTAGCGAACACCAAAATGGAAGGTTTGTGAGTGCATATGTCTTGGAGATGAAGTCGCACATTGACAGGTTGGGAATGTTAGGAGTCGATGTCTCAAAGGAAGTTGGTTGTTGACTTGGTTCTTCAGTCACTCCCTGAGTCATATATTGAGTTCATTAAGGACTACTATATGAAAGATCATGACATGACCCTTATCGATCTTGCATATTTGCTTGTTGTTGCTGAATCAGCAATGATTTGGCGCACTGGTAAAGCAAATTTGATTGGAATATCTACTCCCCAAACTTCCATGGACATTGACAATGGAAACATTGGAAGTCCAGAAAAGATTTCTCTTTCTAAGGGAAATGGAAAGGCTAAGTCTGTGATTATCTCTTGTACCATTCCCAAAGAGTCCATATGTTTCTATTGCTAAGAGAAGGGGTACTGGTTGCGAAGCTGCCGTATTTACCTGAAAGATTGCAAAGTCAAAAAGTTTGACTCTACTTCAGGTAAAATCCACTATCTAACTCTATTACATTACTATTTGGAGATCCTTAATACATGATGTAATGTAATTACATTTTGATGTTTTGAAGAATCAAAGAAATGAAAGGAAACTTAAAGGAAGAGTAAGGTGATTCTGATTGTGAAGAGATGGATTTCGATAGCATGGTTCGATGATCAGAATTTTGAGCTACTGCTTAAGAGTTATGATAGATTGCTTAGGAATAGATAACAACATAGTTTTCAAATGTATTTACATTGTAAGGATAAGTTTTCCGCAATTTTTATAAATAAAGAAAATTTTGAAATTTATCTTATATTTAAAATTTCCTTACAATGGCATTTGTGAAAAATTATTGCTTATATGTTTCCATTGATAGCAGTATTGGAAAATGGATTTGATTCTTTTGTTTGGGGTAGTGTCAAAATTTACCAAATAAGAAAAGATTCTCATCACCCAAGTTTCAGTTGGATAGAAACTTGGAATCATGCAACTTGTATTGTGTGATGAATGAGAATTTTCATCTTTGGTAAATTAAGAATAATTCCTTGTTCACATGTATATGTGATTCAAGTGAAGGACTAGGGGATTGGGTACACTTGGTTGTGCGCTGGTTAGGTTCCACCACAAAGAACGATAAGAGTATATGTCATGATTTACTAAAAGTTTAGTAAATATGCCTATACTTAGAAGATTAAGCATTATTCTGAATCATTGAAAAAGTTTCAATGTGTTGCAAAACGAATAAGAGGAATCAAATTAGGCAGAAAGATAAAAGTTTCTCCAATCTGAAAAGAAGGGAGAGTACTTGAGTATCGTGTTTTATGATTATCTTAGTGATTATGAAACCATATCACAATTGATCCTCTAAATACATTTTAGTGCAGTTGTATGGCTAAGAAGAGGAATGTTGAAATGGTTAATTAAAAAAGGTGAATCATACTTCATTCCAAAATTAAGTCTTAGAGTCGAATTCCAAGATTGTAACTTGAGTGACATAATCTTAAGGAAGGTTTATAACACTTGTCAAATGTAGAATAAAATGTTTTCTACTCTTGTACATTTGAAATTGGTAAGTTATGAAGTCTTGGATAAGACAAAGACCAACTAAGACCAATTATGTGTTTTTCTTGATAAGAATCCGCACTAATTCTTGAATATTTGTTTGTATAGGACAAGAGAATCTTATATGTTAAGAGGTCAGTGGGAGTCTTAAGTAGTCTTGAAAAGTTTCAAGTATTAATCAAGAATAAACTTATTGTTAATCACTAGCTCACGACTTGAGTTTTATAACCTATCGTGTGAACATATTCTTGTCTTTGTGCCCATTCCAGTTATTTCTAAGAGCACTCAATTGTATGAATAACTACTTGGAAGCAATGGTAGGCCTTTGTGCTGCTAGGTGGAAAGAAATTAAGAATGAACAAGTTCAGTCCATATGAGTTTGGATTTGTCACTAACCTTGTCTTGTGATTATGGTTATGACAAATTCAGATGGATAGGAACACACATACTATATAATCTAAGTGTCAATAGGTTTATCTCCAATTCATGAAAATGATTGTGAGGAAAAACTTTCGCTAAGTAGATTTTAAGGAGATAACATTTGTGATATTTGCATTCTCAAATTCGATTATTATTACGACATCCCTCTTCATAGTTCAAATTGTGAGAAATGGCAAAGCTGTAAACATTTGGGACTTATTGCTGTAAGTTCTAAAATTGTTTAGACACACATGTGAGCTATCTAAGGAAAGGTGTATGAGTTTGAGAAGCCTATATAAAGCCTTATCGAAGCATCTCGTGTCAAAAATCTGAACTTTTGTAAGGAAGTCAATAAGTATTGATTTCTAGAAGTCCAACTAATTTCTGGGTACATGTCAAAGCTAGTGGGAGCATAAGTGTTATACTATTAAATAAATAATTGTTATGCTAGTTGGAGCATAATCATTATGGTAACTGTTGCAAGTTAGCAATGTTAATTATAGAAAACAAAAGTTTCAATTCGCAAAGTTGCGGGGTTTGAAAAGTTGTTTTGCTATAATAAAGGGAGAGGAATTCATACTTCATTTCAAATCTAAATGCTTAGATTGAGATTTTAATCGAATTTAGTCATGGAAATATGTGAATGTTATGTTGAAATGATTCAACATAAGGAAATTCTATATGTGGAAATATTATAGCGAAAAACTGGTAAAGTATCATGTCTTTATGTGAGACATTATGAATCATATTCCATATGCTTCGGATATAGGATCAATTACATAAGCTATAATATTAATCAGTTCAAATTTTCCAAATGCCTAGGGCATTAAGAGGGAAAAGGGACTAGAACGAGATACGACTAAATAGGTTAAGCAATTGTCGAGGACAATCTCAGGTTTATGAAAGATTGGTTGCTTATGGACAGTTGGAAGTATATTCTGAATTTTGGAAGGACCATATTGACATACTCTGAGAAGAGGTAACACTTGTTCAGAAGTGATAATCAAAATGGGAATATAGAAATGTTTCCATAAGTGGAATTTATTCTTTAAATTTGTGTAAGATTAGAAAACTTAATGCAAGAAGGATGTTCAAAGGAATGTACTTTGAATTTGAGACTTCATTTCCATGGAATTTCTCTTCCATTGGAATACTTTGTAATGTCTGTTGCCAAGTCTCTGTGACTTTTGTGCATAGTCATTACAAGAGAATCATTTCATATAAGTTTAGAATCTAACATATTACAGTAAATGGCAAGAATTTGGTATTCTTACATTTACGGTAAGGATTTGGAACTATGAAATGAATTTCATTGAAGATGTGTCGAATTAATCTATTTCACAAAGAAATGACCATAGGAAAACATAGTGTGCATCCTTGGAGCATGGATAACTATTGTTTTAATTCGAGTATGAAGTTGATTATTCGAAACATTATACAATGAATAATGTGTAATCAATATGGTGATTAAATAAAAGTTGTTTTATTTATATTCAAAAGTTTTAAGACCATATTGGATTCGATTGTTCTTGTGATTCACTTTGCATGTTTTGACTTCCCGAATAATAAGATTATTCAAACTATCCACAATCGATCATACTTTGGAAGTAGGTAATGAAGCTAGACTGTTATGAATGGTCTGTATATTTTCTAAAGGCGTTTAGACATAGCACAAGTTTGCTGCAGTGATCATGAGTACTTCTGGAATAAGATTTGAGTATTGGATTAAACCCACGCTCATCTGAATCACTTCATGGATTTTATCATGAGTGATTGTGAGTCGATAATATCTTATATTCTTGAAACCAAGACATGTGAGTTGTAATTTACAAGTCGGTTTCACATTGACTTATGTAAACACACTAGTAACTTGGTGTTATAAAACATATTGTTATGTGGGACTTGATGAGTAAGTACAAGCAAGCATTTGAGTCGAAGTTTATCCATTCCTTTTACCCTTAGAGGGATAAAAAGCAATATGTGTGGGCCCCTCGATGATTTAGTGATGACAACCCTAAGAGCTTGGCCAAGACTGGACTGATTTGATTTGTTCAATTAGTCGGTCGTCACAAATCGGAAATCGGGAAACTAAAACTAGACAGAGAGAATAATTGTAATCCATGTCTCATGTCCATACGATATCTAGAATGGAGGAATATATGATCCCTTACCTAATGGACGTGTTACTAACTAGGTCGGAGCTCGACAGTGGTTTTTAAGAGCTACGATTGCTAGTCAGGATTTTGGAGTCGTACTTGCAATAATAGTTATTAGACTTATCCTAGTGCGAGACTGTTGGATTAGGTGTCTAAGCTCACAACTATAATTGGTATGTACTTGACTCGAGAGTAGCATGGTCTATTTCGGGTTGCATATCACCAGGACAATTTGATAGGATGGATACTTGAGTAAGAGGTTACTTATGATTTATTAATATATTATAAGTTCTAATATATTAATATGAAATCATAATATTTAATTAGTATTGATCAAGAATTAATTTGGAATTAATTATGTGATCAAAAGAGACTAATTAAATATATGGGGATTGATTTGGTAAATCTATGATTCTTATACTGTGGGTCAAGTGTTATTTAGGATGGGTTAAACCAATATGGTAGTCAATGGATAGTCCATGGAGGTTTAACCCATGGAGCCTAAGTAATATGAAAGGTCATGGGCATTAGGGTTTGCATGAATGTAACCCTAGACTTTGCCACACTACAAAAGGACACCCTTAGCACCAAAAATCGACGACTAGAGTTCTTGGAGTTCATTAGAGCCGATTTTGGAGCTAGCAACATCTCTCTCAATTTCTCCTTTGTCCAAGGTGTGTTGTGAACCATTTAAGGTGTCACACTTGGGGCACTAAGTTCTTAAAGTCCAAACACAACAAGTTCTACAAGCTACATAAAGAGGTAAACTCCTAACTAGTATTTTATGTTGCTTATGTCAATTGCATGCTAGTAGTAGGCTTAATGCTTTGGAAACAATATTGCATGTATAATTAGAGAAAACATAGATCCAAAGCATTTATGGTTGTATGTGCACCATAGGATGTTGTAGTATACAAAACCCTTCAGATATCATCAATGAAAACAATCATCGACCGATCCAGCATCAGTCTACACACCCTGTTCATGAGATCCATGAATGATGCTGGGGCATTGGTGAGCCCGAATGGCATCACCACAAACTCATAGTGTCCGTACCATGTCCTAAAAGCGGTCTTTGGTATATCCTCATCCCGAATCCTCATCTGATGGTACCCCAACCGAAGATCATTCTTGGAAAACCAGGATGCACCCTATAGCTGATCGAAAAAATCATTGATCCTCGGGAGCGGATAACGGTTTTTCACCATTAACTTGTTCAGCTCCCGATAATCAATACACATCCTGTGTGACCTGTCCTTCTTTTTCACGAAGAGGATCGATGCTCCCTACGGGGAACTACTCGGACGGATAAACCCTCGGTCTAGTAGCTCCTGAAGCTGCATAGACAGTTCCTGCATCTCGTGTGAAGCCATTCGGTATGGTGCTTTGGCTATCGGAGCAGCACCCGGTACCAAATCAATGCGAAACTCTACCTACCTCTCCGGTGGCACCCCTGGCAACTCCTCGGGAAAGAAATCACGAAAATCTCATACATCTGGCACACTACCCGACTCTGTTGTAGTCTCGACCCTCGTATCTGAGATGTACGCCAAAAATCCTGAACAACCGTGATGGAGAAGTCTCCTCACCCTTACAGTTGAACAGAGGGTTGGTCCCTGTGTGGCCCTCTCTCCATGAATAACTAGTTCTCCCCCACTTCGGGTTTGAGCCCTCACCAACTGGCGCTCGCAATCTATCATGGCCCCATTGGCCCCAACCAGTCCATACCGACGATCACCTTCAATCCTCTCAACGGTATCGGGACTAGATCAATACGAAACCTCTTCCCAAGCACATTCAGGAAACAGTCCCAATACACCCACGCAGCACTTACGGTACGGTTGTCCGCAATCTCAACCTCAAGCGGGGAGTGCACGGTCCCCGGAGCATCCCAAAACTTCTTGCTAAGCGCAAGATATACAAAGGATCGGGTAGCACCCGAGTCGAATAGAACGTGAGCTGACATACCATTGACCAAAAAGGTCCCTATACATGAGCACAAATATACACATAAGCAATGCAAATAAATATAGAGTACAAGGATAAAATACGTCCAGCCACAATGTATGGCGCTGCTCGAGCCTCCTTGGTAGTCAACTGAATTACACGACTCTTTACCGCTAGAGCATCCACCTTAGCAGGGCGGCCATCAGTAATCCTCATTGTGGCAGGCGCAGGCGCCACAATTGTTCCTCCTCCTCCCTACAACCTCGGATAATCCGCCCGTTTGTGGTTGGTCTGGTTGCAGTGGAAACAAATCAATCCCTTCTTGGGGCAATCCCTAATCACGTGGCCCGAATGGCCACATGCGTAGCATCCCGAGCCTGCCACTCGACAAGCCCTACTGTGCGGTTTACCGCACTTGGCACACTGGCTACGGCCTTGCTAGCCCCTACTGGAAGAAATCGAGGTCTTAGGCTTTTTAGCCTGACCTACTATTGTCTGTGACTGCTCAGGCTTCCACTTGGTGAGGAAGTCCAACTCCACTTCCTGCTCCGGGGCCTTCTCCACCATCTCATTCAGGGTTTTATACCCTGTAAAGCTCACAGACTCTCATACATCATCCTTCAACATGAAATGATACCTCGTCCTCCTCATATCCTTGTTTGTAGCATACTATGGGATCAACAGTCCTTATTCCTGAAACTTGGCGGTAATCTCTGCCACAGTCTCGGTGGTCTGCTGGAGCTCATGAAACTCCCTCACTATCCGTTACACCTCAATAGGTGGTGCAAAATCCAAATTGAAATGCCTAACGAACTCTGCCCAAGTCATCTCAGCCACACCGGCTGCTCCTACCTGGCAAGTCACCTCTCCCCACCAATCTCGGGCTCGATCCCTCAGCATACACGAAGCAAAACCCACCTTTGCCGCATCATGGAAAGAACTCTTGCACTGGGCGTTCGCTATGTTTGCCACCCAACGTTGGCTAACTATAGGTTCCATGACCCCAAAGAACTTCGGCGCCCCGCACGCCTTGAACTCCCGGAACGAGGGAGTTCGGCCCCGACCTGGCCCGCAACAATCTCGACTCCTGACCCTCTCCTCCATAATCTCCATCATCCCTTCCTTAATTGTCCCAAAAATCATTGGGGTAGCGTCAAGGATGCCTCTCGTAACCTCTAGTGCAATAAGATCGCACAACCTCTCATCAGTGGGCTCGGTAGTGTCACCTGACCCAGACCCAGATCCTAATCCTGATCCCCCTACTCCAAACCGTGTCACCACCATACTACACTACAATACCATAAAACATAATGATCAGGATGTCCAAAGAGGGGAACCTCCCACATCGGTTCTCCTTAAAGCTTTTAGATCTAACATTGGTTTGGGTACAAGTCCTTCGCTATCAATAGTACGGGCCCTATACCACCTTCCACACCTACCTGTACCTTACCTAAGTCTCTACCTGATAACACTAATTCATCCCAGAACAACTCATATCTCATAGGCTACCGCATAGCTCAAATCCTAGGCTATCCTAAGATTTACCTCATCCATATCAAACCAAAACTCAATCATAACAGGTTGCCTTATGCATGCAAATTATACATTGAGCAGGATCAAATAGACTTTCAAATAACAGACTCTACCCTAAGATCACAACCATACAAGGAATAGGAAATATGGCCAAATCAATCATTCTGAGGCTATAAGACCCTAATCGTATACAATTTTGAAAGCATACACGTAGCAAGATTCATATGATTATCATAACTCAAATATCAGTATAACATGGCTAACATATTGGGGAACTACTTACTTGGCTCGGCCGATCATGCACATTGCACTCTCCTCTTTTCCATTTTAAGAAGTTTTTACCTTTTATTTTTGAAAACACTTTTACCATTTCCTTGGTTTGAGTCCCGACACACCCGAAAGTGTGCCCGAATCCCTCAAACCAAGGCTTTGATACCAACTTGTAAAGACCCAAACTTTCAAATATTTTTTTTTCATTTTTAATGAACCAAACATTCCCATAAAATATGAAGTAACAATGACTATTGTTTTCAAAATTCATAACATTAACATTTTATTTCAAACATCAGAGTGTCCCACTAAATCAAATGTTGGAGAGTGCATGACGCATCATCAAGCCTTGTCCTTGCCCTTAGGCTCAGAAGTACCTGAAACAAATCAGCAAACTGTAATCTAATGTTTACTGAGTTCCCCAGAACATACCCCACACAGTCCACATAATCACATATACCAAATTAGCTATAAAAGCTACATTGTTTTATGTCTTTTTTTAAGAGTTAATATAATTTTCATTTCGAAAGATCTTTCCATAATTCTGTTTAATTAATTGCAAAAACACAAAGTAAAAAGGTTATGCATATTTTCCAAGTAGCAAAAGCGGATGATCACCTACGCTACTTGAGCAAAATCTATGCAAGAATGTAACCGTAGGTCTTAAAAGAGTCATAATCTTTACCTATAATGTGTCAATAACATCTAGGAGTTGAGAATGAATAAATCCCAATTAATGTCACAAAAAATGGGGTTCTAAAAGATTCTTAACCTTTCCCCTGAGAATAAACAGTAAAAGGTCTTGAAGTGACGATCACGGCCAGTATACAGGTAGCTAAACCTCAAAGTATAGTCAAGAAAATTGACCAACATTTCCTAACTTCACATAAAAAAGCATGATTACAACATATAAATCAGTGAAATATATGTCAATAGTAGCGGTTATACGGCAAATGAAGCATGCATTAATCGATTAATGCGAACCCTAGAACAAGGGAGCGTGCAGAAAAGAATCACAGTAGAAACGTTGAATAACCCTGGCTTAAAGATACCACATGTCAATTCAAAATATATACATATATATATATATATATATATATATATATATATATATATATATATATATATATATATATACACATACATACAAAAAAAGGAAGCGAACACTTCCATGCCAAATACAAAGCAAAATACACAATTAATGGTTATTAACAACCAGTATTCTTCCCTATGCATATAGTACATGCGAATGCAAATACATTACAGATTGAACAGAAGGGACAAATAAAAATCAGTCCTCAGAGTCCGAGGAAGTTCTTCCCAGACCCGACCCACAACAAAACCGGCGGAAGTTGTCATAATCTAGCTCCCCCAAACGAAAGAGGCCCGCAAAATTTGTCTCGGCAAGGGATGTAAGAGCAATATCAACCTCTTCGGCCCTTCTCGCGACACGGCTAAGATCTGGGGCTTCATATTCACCAGAAATGGTGGATCAACCACCTATTTGCTTTCCCTCCTCAAACCCAAGAGACTCACACACCTTACGAATAAATTTATCAATTACGCAAACCACCCCTTCTCCAGCATCCATTACAAACTACCTCGGGCAACAGCACCATCAACACAGGCACGGGCCAGTTGACGTTGGCTCCTGGCTAGCTCACTCGCTAGCACACCCTTCTCCTGAGTAAGAGAACTCACTTGACTTTCGAGTCGCTCTGTTTGGACCTCCAATGTGGCCACATGATCTTCCAAAGCGGCCTTCTCGTAGGCCACAGTGCAATTCTGATCATAAAATACTCGACGCTCAGCCTCTGAATCACGGAGTTCCTCCCTTACGCTCGCCATGGCACCTTGCAAAGTTTTTAATTGTGTTTCATTCATGTCAGTGCTTCAAACCCGGTCGGCGACAGCAGCCGTAAGGGCAGAAGCCTGAGTCGCGGCATAACGAAGGTCACCGGCCATACAAGCGCTCGATTGGCCCGTAAGCAAATTCATTGTAGTCTGGGATGAGCACATCTACTATACTCCTGGGCGGTGATTTCTTCCGACAATGAGGAATCCCTAGTAATCGCCCAGCCCGAAGCATAGGCCTCGAAAGACAAGGAGTGAGACAAAGTTCCTATTTTGTAACATCCCCCTTTGGCACGTATCACAATATTGTCCGCTTTGGGCCACTCGGCACGAGGACTTCCCAGGGGATCACCCATCCTGGTACTACTCCCGCCCGAGCACGCTTAAATGCAGAGTTCTTATGGGATCTGCTGCCCTCATGGCTTTAAAACGCGTTGTTACAAGGAAGGTATCCACACCCCTTATAAGGAGTGTTTAGTTCTCCTTCCAAGCCAATGTAGGATCAGGTGCAACCCACCTTCACCCCCCATTATAGGGTTCGACGTCCCTGTCGAACACATCGACCCGTGCCCTTGCTCTGATACCATTTGTAACATCCCCCTCTGGCACGTATCACAATATTGTCCGCTTTGGGCCACTCGGCACGAGGACTTCCCAGGGGGTCACCCATCCTGGTACTACTCCCGCCCGAGCACGCTTAACTGCAGAGTTCTTATGGGATCTGCTGCCCTCACGGCTTTAAAACGCGTTGTTACAAGGAAGGTATCCACACCCCTTATAAGGAGTGTTTAGTTCTCCTTCCAAGCCGGCTGGGAAGGAGAACTAAGCATTCCTTATAAGGGGTGTGGATACCTTCCCTATCACAACGCGTTTTAAAGCCGTGAGGGCAACAGATCCCATAAGAACTCTGCAGTTAAGCGTGCTTGGGCGGGAGTAGTACCAGGATGGGTGACCCCCTGGGAAGTCCTCGTGCCGAGTGGCCGAAAGCGGACAATATTGTGATACGTGCCAGAGGGGGATGTTACAAATGGTATCAGAGCCAGGGCACAGGTCGATGTGTTCGACGGGGACGTCGAACCCTATAATGGGGGGTGAAATTGGGTTAGATCTGATCCCACATTGGCTGGGAAGGAGAACTAAGCATTCCTTATAAGGGGTGTGGATACCTTCCTTATCACAACGCGTTTTAAAGCCGTGAGGGCAGCAGATCCCATAAGAACTCTGCAGTTAAGCGTGCTTGGGCGGGAGTAGTACCAGGATGGGTAACCCCCTGGGAAGTCCTCGTGCCGAGTGGCCCAAAGCGGAAAATATTGTGATACGTGCCAGAGGGGGATGTTACATATTTCGTCAACCGTGGAAGGAACCTCCAGGTGAGCCCAGTGCACCCCCAAACACGAAGCCGGAACCAAGATCAACTGAGAGTGAACCAGTAAACGGCGAAGGTGGTGTCATTGAAGAACTAGGCACCACCACCCTCTCTTTTAGCCCAGGCACAGAAAACTTATCACCAAGAACATCCCTGATACCACCAAGAAGCTTGGCCACGAACACAGTCTTACACACCTTACGAGGATGGATCCCCGCATCATTGGATTCATTCTCCTCCACCGACAACGGAACCACGAGTAAACTTCGAATTTTTCGAATCGGGGCAGTACCATTTTCTGGTTGTACCCCTGCAGGCAAACCGGAAGAAACAGGGACCGGTAAACGAACTGGGGAAATGACCCCAACAGACAGGTGGGAAGGCGAAGTAGGCGGCACTCATACCGGCCACGACAACAATGAAATCTACCAAGTTCTCTCCAACGATAGTGATGTTTCCTACTCGTTTGCCAAGAGTTAGGTTACTCCTAAACAACTTGGGAAAACGGTTAGGAAAGTCTCGTGTTTTGCGAAACCCATGCCCCACAAGGTTTCGGTTAACCTAGAGCCATTGCCTCTGTCAATTTTTCTTTGGAGTATCTTGTTCAGAGATCAAATAACGAATGCCTTGCCTTTTCGCTAGGGTGCGGACGCCAGAATTCGTAGTTAAATACAAAAAGTAACTAAAAACCCAAAAATTAGGTATACAACCCAGAGATTGACAAATCAGTTCAAAACCTATGATCTTATTAACAACGCTCGGGGTCAACTCATCAACGGACAAGCCATAGTGATGCACAATCATGTCGAAAAAATCAGATGTCGGTAGGTGCAACACTACTTCGAATAGAGGGATCGGAACCCTCACTTTCCCTTGAGGACAATCATAGATCGATAACCCCTTTTCTGGAATAATCACGTTGTGCTCCGGTAAGAAACCGAAACGATCTTGCAGAAGTTGGAAATCCTCTACGGTAGGGACTATACCATAACAGTCCATTTTCGAGAACAGATGAATGATAGAAAAGAAAATTTTCGTAAAATGCATGTGTTGGTACAATGAAAGCAAATAAATGAGGTGAGGGTGAAAGGTCTTGAGAAAAAGGGGTATTTTAAAGAAAAAACTGGCGTCACGAACCGTCTCGCGATGGATTTGACACACATTGACAGCACTTTCTAAAGCCTATTAAATGCTAGAGATAATCTAAGACATACACATGTTGTAATATAGGCTCGAACGGCGACGCTATCAAGCCAACGCATACACCAACAAGCCTAAGGGACTTGTTAACGTATCCCTCAGGGAGAACGTCAAAAAAGTAGAAGTCTAACTAACGCCAAGCTTGGCCTGGTCAGAACACGGTTAGACCCAGTCTGAGGCCAAGGTTGGGCCTTCACCAACGCGAAGATCACTCGTATGGCGGTTAAGTTGAAAAACTACACCATAACCTCTTCTCCACGGAATAACACCCTGACAAACGTGGGACCAATCAGATAGTTCCACTTGCCCATTCGGCGATAGCCACGATCATCATAATATTAAAGATTCCCCGCTAGCCAATAAGGATATGAGGCTAAAAGACGTGACAGAGGATCCTCTAATATGGGTTCGCCACGTCGCACCTCATGAGGGAATGCTCAACATAATATGTTGAGAGGCACACGCCTCTCAAACAGGTATAAAAGGATCCTTCTTCCTCATGAAGAAGGGGACAAAACTCTTTTTCCTATGATTTACTCTTACTTTTCTCGGACCTCATTCTAACTTGATCGTTGGAGCTTCGTCCCGGGAATTCCTCCCGGACGTCGACTAACGATCATTTTTCTCTTTTGTACTGTGATGTCAGGAGAAGGAACCTGTATGGAACTCATCTACAATCTCAATCCAACCATCTCCTATATATCACAACAACCATGGATTTCATCACGAAGTTATCGAGGACTATGCGTAGAGTTGATTTGATATGGGTCATCGTGGATCGGTTGACCTAGAGCGCATACTTCATAGCGATTCAGGAAGTGGGTACTCGTCTGAATTTCAACACCACTTTCCACCCGCAGACTGATGGGCAGAGTGAGCAGAGAAGTTGGTTGATGTATACCTCCAAAATATTGTAGCACGACATGGGGTGCTGGTTTCGGTAGTTTCTGATAGAGAAGTTCGGTTCACTTCTAGGTTTTGGAAGCAGTTCCATGAGGAGTTGGGTACTCGTCTGCACTTTAGCAGACTGATGGGCAGAGTGAGTGGACTATCCATACATTTGAGGATATGCTTTGTGCATGTGTCTTAGATTTCAGTGGAAGTTGGGATACGTATCTCCCTTTGGCGGGGTTTTCGTATAACAACAACAATCATGCCAGTATTGGTCGACCTCCTTCTGAGATGCTCTACGGGAGGAAATATCATACCCCGGTCTATTTGGGTGAGGTCGGTTATCGCGTCATGGGGAGTACCGACGTGGTACTCAAGATGACCGAGTTGATTTAGCAGGTTCGCGACAGGCGTCAGACAGCACAAAACAGACATAAGAGCTATGTTGATAGATGCAGATCGGACTTGGAGTTTCAGATCGGGTACATGGTGCTTCTGAAGGTGTCACCTTGGAAAGGTGTTATCTGGTTCAGAAAGCGGGGCAAGTTGGGCCCCAAATATATTGGTCCCTTCCAGATTATCGCCCAGGTGGGCAAGGTTGCGTATCAGTTGGATCTGCCTGAGGAGCTTGGTCAGATTCACAGTACATTCCATGTTTTGTAGTTGCGGAAGTGTGCGGTTGACGAGTCTGTGGTGGCATCACTAGATGAAATTCAGGTGGATGAGCGTCTAAATTATGTGGAGCGACCGGTTATAATTTTAGATAGGAAAACAAAAGCATTGAAGAACAAGGCGTTTGAGTTGGTCAATGTTTAGTGGCAGCATGAGAAGGGTTCATAGTGGACGTGGGAGCCTGAGGCCGACATGCAGATGCATTACGCTGAGTTGTTTGATGCAGAAGCCTTCAAGGACGAAGTCTAATTCTACTGGGGGAGAATTGTAGCGCTCGATCCATGTATTATTCATTTGTGGTTCCTTATATGTTAGGTTATTCCTTTTGGCCTTGTTTTGCAAGATTGAGGGTGAAGAAGGACTCTTTCTACCAAGTTTGAAATTTTGGAGGCGAAGCTCGAACGCGGGGCGTTCCCAAGTGTTGGCCTCATTTCAAGCCTCTATAGCTCCCAAAACCCTAATCTCGAAACCCTAGAGCCTCCAAGAGTGTTTTGAGCTCATTGTGTGTGTTTTGGTGTGTGTTTGAAGCTCATTCAAGGAAGAGAAGCTTGGTGCAAGGTGGTGGTTCAAGTAGGAGACTACATATCTTGGTTCTCTGCTCCATTTCCAGCCCATTTGAGGTATAAAGCTCTAACCTTGCTCATTAGAAGCTTAGATCTAAGTCTTAATAGATTTTAGTCCCTTTTTGGTCCCATAGTTGAGGTCTAGTAGTTTGTGATCACTCCAGAAGCTTTGAGTTGCTCCTCTTGGTGTTTCTGAGGTTCTAGATCCATGAAGTTTGCATCTTTAGAGTTGTCTAAGCCCCATGCATGAGTTTTACCTCTTTTTATGGAAGTTAAATGCTATATCTTGAAGTTGGGACCTTTTAGGGCATGCAAAGTCACCAAGTTAGTGACTTTATGGTCCTAAATGTTCTTTACGACTTGGATCTATGTTTTGTTCGTGTGGCTTTAAGCAATAAGTTCTTAATGATCATTTTTAGGAGTCAGCATGCGAACACCCAGCGTTGGGTCGAGGAACGCCTATCGTTCTGGCTAAGGCTCACGATCTGTTGGCTGGTGACGAACGCCCAACGTTCGGTCCATCAGTGGGCTTTTTCCTTAGGCAATCTTTCGGACTCTTGGGTTTTGGGCTTCGTTTGGGCGCTATTTGGTTGGCTTAGTTTGGGCTAAAGGTTTCCCTTGTAGTGATGGACTTCTTGTTTGGGCTTGCCTTATTGGGCCTAGGATTGTGCTTTGGGCCCAATGGGCTTGGACCATGGTGGGCATGGTTAGTTGGGCCACTTGAGGGCCTAGTGTTTGAATTTAGCCATAGTTATTTACTGAATTTAGCTTTAGGTTTGGCTCAGTGTTAGGAACCGATTCGCAGCAGCCGTAACATTCGTAGGATTTGGCTATCTTTGAGGTGAGTCTTTTCATCATATCCTTGGGTCGAAGGCACCAGTGCCGACCCATTATCTGATATGTAGTAATTATTTAATATGAAATTGTATGCTTTATGGGACGAATTGTTTTATGTGAAGACCATGGGGGAGCCCATGACACCTGGATATCAAACCATGGGGGGTCATGGCATTCCAGGTAAAGACCATGGGGGAGCCCATGACACTTGGTTATCAGACCATGCGGGGAGCCCATGGCATTCCAAGTAAAGACCATAGAGGGACTCCATGGCAATTCATGCATGCCTTTATATTTCATGTTTTTTATGTGACTGTATGTGTTGTGTATTTTGGGAAACTCACTAGGCGTTTGCTTACAGTTTGTTGGGTGTTTCAGGTACTTCTGGTGTAACGCCCCGATTCTCAGGTATTGATTTAAATAAGAATTTATTTGGTTTTAGGTCCTACTCGATGAGTTGGTTGCCCTACTTGTCGAGTAGCAGCGGGGTGGGATCGTGTGATTAGTGGCCTACTCGCCGAGTCCATTAAGGGACTCGACGAGTATGAGCTGGCAGTTGAAACCCTAAATCCCGGGGTTTTGCACCCTATTTACGGAAGCATAAGCCTCCTTTGGCCTCTTTGCAGTCCATTGAGAGCTCTGAAAACCCTAATTCGTGTGATGCCTCATTCTTGTGTGTTTAAAGCTTTGGAGAGGGGAACTTTTGCGAAGAAGAGCATGGAAGAAAAAAGGCTAGGGGGAAGGTGGTGTGGGAAATCAGAAGTCTACCTCAGATAGCATCATCTGGAGGTATCAAGTCGTCACCTTTACCTCATCTTTCTTCTAGACCTCTTTTGGTTGAGATATAGGGCTTTTATGGATCTTTGAGTTGATAAGGTGGACTATGGACTAGATCTGAAGTTGTAACTTCATATCTGGACCCTTCTTAAGTCCTAGAGTCATAAAGTTTTTAGTTTGGACATGAATGATACCTCCCTTGGGTAGGAAACCACATTTCGGGTTTGGATTGACATTTGGAGCCTTTATAGCTATGCATGCACGTAAAGTTTGCAACTTTATGTGAAAAGCATGCCTTAGTAGCTTGGATCGGTAGTTTAAAGCCACTGCATGGCTCAAATGAGTCTGTATGGCAAAAAGGACTGAAGGGACTCGGCGAGTCGCATGGTCGACTCGACAATTCATATGAAGATAGGAATGAACTCAACGAGTTGGAAGAACAACTCGGCAAGTCCGTTGGAGATTACCATAGACTCGACGAGTTCTATGAACAACCCGACAAGTCGGATGAGATTTCCCCAAGTTATGTATGCGTGCGTATCCATCGACTTGCATGAAGGAAACTCGACGAGTGGCCGTAGACTTTCGATCATAAACTAAAGGAACTCGGCGAGTCACCCCGGTGACTCGGCGAGTGGGCAAGTACTTCAAGGAACGCGGCGAGTAGCCGAGGGTACTCGGCGAGTTAGGGTCAACATGGATTGTTGACCTTGACTGAGGACTTTGACTTTAACCAAGGGTTGACTAGTTGGTTTATGAAGTACTTTGTAAGGTTGAGGACTTATGGGTATATTCGTATTATGGTAATAAGTGGTGGAGTCCTTGGCAAGTGATCCGAGAGTTGGAGTTTATTTACCAAGTCGACATATGCAAGGTGACTTATCCTCACTGTATCAAAAGGGTCTAAGGCACCAAGGTCGGCCCTTTAGTTGTTATGGTTAAGATATGATATGTATGAGATTATGATCTAATAGATCGGAATCAGGATAGACAGTATGTTTAGTTTTTATGATCCTTAGGGATTGGTATATTAGTGGCCTGCTGGGCCGGTGCTCTAGTTATGAGGGATTGCTATGATTGATGATCAGTAAGATAGATATATTTGATGTCTGTATATGCCGGTAAATGTTAGTTATGTGCAGATGATTATTTGCTCGTTGGATGGGTTGAAGCGGTCCTGCTTTGTGCTGAAGGTCGACATACCCTATGAGGGGTCTGGGGAGACTATAGGCCCACGTGGCGGTCCAGTCATGCTGAAGGCTCCATATAGATTCAGTTAGACTGTAGGCCCTGTAGGGTGGTTGAGTCAGACCGATGGCCCAGTATGCATGTTGATTGATTGATTATTATTGATATGGTATTATGTGACATCCCCAAAATCACGGCCAGAAAAGACCGATTTTCATTTATGCTTTTAAAATAATTTCAGAGTAAATCCTTTTGATTTGAAAGAGTTGCAGAATTTGTTCCCAAAAGAAAACATGATAAAATAATATTTATCAAAGCATTTCATCAAGAGATGCATTTTCATTTATATAATCAAAACTCGGGATGTCATGGTCCGATACAGACCATAAAGCATAAACGATAACATTACAAGTCATTCAACAAATATATACATATACAGACTTGTAAAATAAACAACTCGATGATTCATCTATCTTACGCTCTTGCGCCACTTCCTGTAATACAAATAAAACTGAGTGGGTCAGGCTTGGGAGCCTGGTGAGCATATAGGGTTTTCAACCCACAATAAATAAATTATATTTAATTTCACCAACCAATCACTATCCCGATTACCCATTCCCGTTATCCTCACTTTACGTCCCTAAAACAACATCTATCTCAAGGGACCTAATCTAGGATTTTCATCGGGACGGACATTATTGCTAAGGGGTTTCCTCAACAATAGATGTCCTAAAGGCAACCATGAGGGGGATAGAGTACACCGGTGAACACATCGTTCACAACACCTACAGGTTATGAACCTGCTAGCGTTCCACTAGACTGTCTAGAAAGAGTCTGTGGTCGTTATCCATACTCCGCTGAATAACTAGATCAACAACAACAACATCGAGGCCTCTCATCTGTTTATTACACACCAACTATCTACCCATGTTCTACCCAACATATTAGTAGATAAAAATATATATTTTTATACATAGTTTAAAACCTGTATAGCATTTTCATTCAATACATATTCCACACGTATTTCATAGAAAATAAATCAGATATATGAGATAGAAGAAAATGAATATACATTCACACATATAACAACAAAATTATACACATAACACGTATTTTGTATAAAATACTTCAAAATTATTCGTTAGAAGAAAGTAACTACACACTCACTTGATCAGAAGATGATCGGACAACACTACGGCTTGTAGAAGTAGTATTCTTCGGCAGATCAGGAAGATCTTCACAAAAATCAAACTTCTCGCGGGCAGAGCTTCGGCTCGGGAATCACGCTCTTCAGGATTCTCGGGGCTTCGGATCTTGCTTCGGGACTCGGGAATGATACCGGGGCTTCGGGGTACTTCGGGGTACTTCTCACACGCAAATCGATGCAAAACGGGAGAGAGAAAAGAGAAAAAGAGCAATTGAGTCGGCTGCCCTCGCATCCTATTTATAGGAGGCTGGAGCCTCGGAGTACGCGGGGCGTACTGCCTCGGTCGTCATGGCTTATGTATCCGAAGTCACTCTAGTGCGAGGTGCGTCATGATTCGCGGTACGCGGGGCGTACAGGAGTACGCTGGGCGTACTTCGGATGAGTCCGATGACTCCTCTTCGGATAATACCAAGATTTAGAATTAAATTTAAATATTAAATATTTAATAAATTTCAGAAATTCATATCTTCTTCATACGAACTCCGTTTTCGACGTTCTTTATATCCACGCGTAGGTGAGACTATGCTCTACAACTTTCGTTTAGACTTCGTAGGCTAATCTTGATGTATTTTTATTATTTATTTTTAGTAGGCCGGGACAGAAAAACTTCGTTATAAATTCATAACTTCTTCATTTGACGTCCGTTCTCGCCTAACTTTTCATCGCTTCGATACCAACAACGAGATCTTCGATTCTCGTTTATATTGTTTCGGCTAAAAACCGCTCGATCTCAAATCGAGTATTTCAGGTTGCCTACCGCTAAGTCGAAACTTTAATAAATCATAACTTCCTCATACGAAGTCAGATTTGGGCGTTCTTTATATATTCGGAAACCTCGTTTCAACTACTACAACATTATCCAAAGATATCGAGTTTATTTTACACTTAAATTTTGAAGCTTATTTTTATTCTTAATTAATCGAACCACATAATTAAGCAATTAAGCACAAAACACATAATACTTAAATAATACACTTCTATTACTTCAAAACGGGTTACAAAGGTTAACCTAGACTATTACATCAAAGATAATGCCTAGCCTGGAAACGCTTGAACTGCACCGAGAACTCTGCCCATGACAATTGCAGTGGCTCATTAGGGCTTAACGTCTTCCCTAGAGTGTTCCACCAACGAACGGCTCCACCTCGGAATTGTCGCACTGCATAGACAGTTTGCAACTTGCCTCTGCAGCCACACGTCATGAAGGCTAACTCCATTTCGGAGATCCAATCCATAACCCTAATCGGATCCTCCTTTCCATTGAAGGTCGATGATTTGCAAGTTAGAAAGTCCTTGTACTTGCATCCAATTCCATCATTCCTTCCATCATGGTTATCTCGCCTAACTATCGGTGGGTTGGCTTAACCAATAGACCCACTGAATTTTCCACCTTCCGAGTGCCCTTCATTTAATTCAGGCTCCTCCACACGAATTGGAAGTTCTTCACGATTCTGTTGAAGCAACTGTCTAGTTTCATCCATCTGACGATCCACATCGTTTGAATCATCATTTGCACACCAGCCATGGTTATTGGCTCGGGTGCTGCTGCTACGACGAGTACTTGCTCAATCACTGGTGGTTGATTCCTGTTTTCGTCAGCATTTCCAACTCCACTTCTGGTTCTCACCATCTTTGATCTACACACCGAATAAGGTGAAATTAGATCCTCAATCATGATAGATATTCAAATCATCCTTATCACTCCGAAACGTTTACATGCTAGTTCTAATACCGTAGACGTACGCTTAGAATCCTACACACATAAGGTTTCTAGATCCGGTCGGCAACAAACCATAGATCCGAACAAATAATATCATATATGGCAACATATAACATTTAGCACATAAAGCATTTTAGGCAACTTTCCTAAAATAAACCAGTGCTCGTGTCTAAAATATCACAGACACACATCTCAAAATTTCACTTAGCATTCTAAGTTTAAGTCTAGAAATCCTACAAATTCCTAGTTCGCTTAAACTAATGCTCTGATACCAACTGTGACATCCCCAAATTCTCGGCCAGAAAAGACCGATTTCATTTATGCTTTTAAAATAATTTCAGAGTAAATCCTTTTGATTTGAAAGAGTTGCGGAATTTGTTCCCAAAAACAAAACATGATAAAACAATGTTTACCAAAGCATTTCATAAAAGAAATGTATTTTTCATTATATAATCAAAACTCGGGGTGTCATGTTCCGATACAGACCAATAAGCATAAACGATAACATTACAAGTCATTCAACAAATATATACATATACAGACTTGTAAACAACACAACTGATGGTCCATCCATCTCATGCCCTCGCGCCACTTCCTGTAATACAAATAAAACTGAGTGAGTCAGGCTTGGGAGCCTGGTGAGCATATAGGGTTTTCAACCCACAATAAATAATCATATTTAATTTTCACCAACCAACAATAACCCAATTACCCATTCCCGTTATTCTCACTTTATGTCCCTAAAACAACTAACATAAGGGACCTAGTCTAAGAATATTTCATCGGGGCGACAACACATGCTTCGGGGGTACCTCAGCAATATAAGTCAAATAAGGCAACCATGAGGGGGATGGAGTATAGTGAATGAACACCCAAGTTCATTAACACCTACAGGTGGCGAACTTGCTAATGTTTCCACAAGACTGTCTAGAATAGCCCGTGGTCGTCATCTAAACTCCGCTAGATGACTAAATCAAACAACAACGAGGCCTCTCATCTGTTTATTACACACCAACTATCTACCCATGTTCTACCCAACATATTAGTAAATAAAAATATACATTTTTATACATAGATAAAAACCTGTATAGCATGCTTTGATCAACACATATTTCACATAACAGATGAGGCACACACACACACATAACACATATTTCATAGAGAATAACTCAGATCTATGAGATAGAAGAGAGTGAATATACATTCCCACATATAACAACAAAATATATACACATAGCATGTATTTTATATAAAATACTTTATAATAATGTGTTGCAAGAAGGTAACTACACACTCACACCTATAAACAACAATATACTTAATACACTCGAACGAAACTTGTATTATTATCGTGTTTATGAAAGGTAGTATACACTCACTTGATCAGAAGATGGTCGGACAGCACTACGACTTGGGCGTTCTGTGATATTCGGAAACCTCGTTTCAACTACTACAACATTATTCAAAGATATTAAGTTTATTTTAGACTTAAATTTTGACGCTTATTTTTATTCTTAATTAATCAAACCACATAATTAAGCAATTAAGCACAAAACACACAATACTTAAATAATACAATCTTTATTATTTCAAAACGGGTTACAAAGGTTAACCTAGACTATTACATTGCCAAAAATCGCAAGCCCGGAAACACAGGCGTTACAATTCTCTCCACCTTAGAATGATTCCGTCCCCGGAATCACACATCAACAAACAAATGCGGATAGCGACTCAACATGTCACTCTCCGTCTCCCAGGTGAGATTCGGCCCATTCGTGTGTTTTCATCGGACAAGCACTAACCCAACCATTTTGTGTCGCAACTTCTTAGTCTTTCGGTGAACAATTGCCTCTGGTTCTTCAATCAACCTTTTGTTCTCATCAGTTCTCAATTCAGAAATTGGAATTATATCGAGAACTTCTCCCATACACTTCCCCAAATAACACACATGAAAAGTGTTGTGAATTCCATTCAGTTCTTCGGGTAATTCGAGCTTTTAAGCTTGGTTCCCAATCCTTTGAAGAACTTTAAACAGTCCAATAAACCTTGGACTCAACTTTCCCCTTTTACCAAATCTTATAAGTCCCTTCCACGGCGAGACTTTAAGCAAAACCGAATTTCCAATTTCAAAAGTCATCGGTCTTCGCTTCTTGTCAGCATAGCTCTTTTGACGATCTTGAGCTGCTAACATTCTTTCCCTAATTATTTTCAACTTTTCAGCAGTTTGATGAACCATCTCCGGTCACATAAACTGCTTTTCCCCAGCCTCAAGCCAACAAGACGGCGTACGACACTGCGTACGACACTTCTGTCCATACAAAGCTTGATAAGGTGCCATCTTAATGCTCGAGTGGAAACTATTATTATAGGAAAATTCTACCAAAGGTAAATGTTCATCCCAATTACCTAGGAATTCCAAGGTACATGCTCTCAGCATATCTTCAAGTGTTTGTATTGTTCTTTCACTCTGACCATCAGTCTGCGGATGGTAAGTTGTACTTAAACATAACTTGGTACCCATTTCCTCTTGTAGACTTTTCCAAAACCTTGAGGTGAAACGGCTATCACGATCCGATACAATCGTTAACGGAACACCGTGAAGCCTCACAATTTCCTTCACGTAAGAATTCGCAAGCTTTTCCATAGACCATTTCTCCTTGGCTGCTATAAAATGCGCACTCTTAGTGAATCGATCAACGACCACCCAAATCATGTCGTGACCATTCTTTGTTCTGGGCAGTTTAGTGACAAAGTCCATAGCAATGTCTTCCCACTTACCCATAGGCACAAGCAATGGTTCTAAACTCTCGTAAGGTTTCTGATGTTGTGTCTTGACTCTCGCACAAGTCACACACTCAGCCACATACTTTGCAATATCAAACTTCATCGTCGGCCACCAGTAGTAGGGTTTCAGGTCCCTATACATTTTAGTGCTACCGGGATGAATCGAGTACATGGTCTTGTGAGCTTCTTCCATCAGAAGATCCCTAATTCCTCCTGACTTAGGTACCCAAATACGATCTTGGAACACCTTCAGTCCATGACTGTTTACACCGAACACCAACGTTTTACCCAAATGTTCCTCCTTTCGGTCATTTTTCTCAGAAGCTTTCTCTTGAGCTTTCTTTATACTTTCCACAATGGTCGAGACAACTTCAATTCTCAATGCTCTTGGCCTTTTCCTTTCAAGATTGACCTTCCGACTGAGAGCATCAGCAACAACATTAGCTTTACCGGGGTGGTAAAGTATCTCACAGTCGTAGTCTTTAAGTAATTCTAGCCAGCGTCGTTGCCTCATATTTAATTCCTTCTGATTAAAGAGATATTGGAGACTCTTATGATCAGTAAAAAGTTTGCACTTCGTGCCATAGAGGTAATGCCTCCATATTTTCAGAGCGAAAACTACCGCTGCCAACTCCAAATCATGAGTCGGGTAATTCTTTTCATGCTCTTTCAGCTGTCGAGACGCATATGCTATCACCTTTTCTCTTTGGGTCAAAACACAACCCAATCCAACCCCAGACGCATCGCTATAAACAGCGAAGTCTTCAACTCCATCGGGTAAAGAAAGTATCGGTGCCTCGCATAGCTTCTTCTTTAGCTTCTCGAATGCTTCTTTATGCTTATCACTCCAAGCATAAGTAGCTCCTTTGTGGGTCAAAGTTGTTAATGGACTAGCGATCGAAGAAAAGCCTTGGATAAACCTTCGGTAATATCCGGCTAATCCTAAAAAGCTTTGAATCTCCGTGGGACTTTTCGGTTGTTGCCACTTCATCACAACTTCGATCTTCGCTAGATCAACCATTATCCCTTCTTGGTTGACCACGTGACCCAAGAATTGGACTTCACGAATCCAAAAATCACATTTGGAGAACTTCGCATACAGCTTCTCCTTCTTCAAAACTTCTAACACTTCTCACAAGTGTCTACCATGCTCCTCCTGGCTTTTCGAGTAAATCAGAATGTCGTCTATGAACACTATCACGGATTTATCAAGGAACGGATTACAAACCCTATTCATTAAATCCATAAATGCTGCCGGAGCATTGGTTAGTCCAAACGACATAACCAAGAACTCATAGTGTCCATATCTAGTTCTGAATGCAGTCTTCTCGATATCTTGCTCTCTTACTTTTAGCTGATGATATCCTGACCTTAGATCGATCTTCAAGAAATAGCTCGAACCTTGCAATTGATCAAATAGGTCATCAATCCTCGGCAACGGATATCTATTCTTTATTGTTGCCTTGTTCAGCTCTCTGTAATCGATGCACATTCTCATACTTCCATCTTTCTTCTTCACAAATAACACCGGAGCTCCCCAGGGAGATGAACTAGGTCTAATGAAACCTTTGTCCAATAACTCCTGAAGTTGCATCATCAGCTCCTTCATCTCCGTCGGTGCTAATCGATAAGGTGCTTTTGCTATTGGCGTGGTTCCTGGTAACAAGTCTATTCTGAACTCTACTTGTCTATCAGGTGGTAATCCAGGAAGATCCTCGGGAAACACTTCCGGATAATCACACACCACTGGAATACTCTGCATCACCTTCTTTTCCTTTTTAGCATCGATCACGAATTGTAAATATGATGTACATCCCTTGGTCAAACACTTTCTGGCTTTCATTAGAGAAATGATTCCAGAATTTACTCTGCGTTTGTCCCCATACACCATAAACGAATCATTACCAGGCGGGTTTACTTTAACTATCTTCTTCTTGCATAAAATTTCGGCATCATTGGCGCTAAGCCAATCCATTCCCAAAACGATGTCGAAACCATTAAGCTCGATAGGCAATAATTCCTCGTGAAACTTATTCCCATTAAGTTCGATTAAGATGTCTTTCATACGATGGCTAACAGGTACAAACTTGCCACTAGCAACTTCGACTAATAAAGCATTATCTAGTCTATCAACAGGCAAATCTAGCTTCCTACCAAACTCATGCGAAATAAAGGAGTAGTTGGCTCCAGAATCAAACAAAATTTGAGCAGGTAATTCGTTAACAAGAAACGTACCTGAAGCGACATCAACTTCATCTTTCGCAGCTTCGAGTGTCATCTAGAAGGCTCTCGCCTTCGGCTTTGGTGGAATGTTGGGCCTAGCTGCCTCCTTCTTCTTCGGACAGTCTTTCAAAATATGCCCCTCTTCATTACAACCAAAACACATCCTTTTGTTGTTCGGACATTCATTGGCAAAATGTCCAACCTTTCCACACTTGTAGCAGGTTACATCCTCGCTACATTTCCCAAAGTGCTTTTTCTTACACTTATCACACCACTTCGCTTCGCCTCCTTTTCCTCCAAACTTTTTCGAATCAGATTTCGAAAATTTGCCCTTCTTACCGGAACCAGATGTTCCCTCAAACTTTCTTTTCTCACCAACCTCAACCTTGTCGGTAGTTCTTCCCTTTATCATGTTCTCAACAGACTTGGCAGCCCAGATAGCTGCCTCTAGAGTAAGTGCCTGACGTACTGGCACCTCATACTCCCATGGGAGTCCCTTCGCATACCGATCCACCTTTGTCAGCACATCTGGAACGATGCGCAAAGCAAACTCCATCTTATCGGTGAAGTTATTGGTGTATTCATCAACTGACATGCTGCCTTTCGTCAATGTCAGAAACTTGTTCTCTAGTTCCAACAGATTTTGAGCCGAGCAGAACTTGCGCTTGAACTGCACCAAGAACTCTGCCCATGACAATTGCAGTGGCTCATTAGGGCTTAACGTCTTCCCTAGAGTGTTCCACCAACGAACGGCTCCACCTCGGAATTGTCGCACTGCATAGACAGTCTGCAACTTGCCTCTGCAGCCACACGTCATGAAGGCTAACTCCATTTCGGAGATCCAATCCATAACCCTAATCGGATCCTCCTTTCCATTGAAGGTCGATGATTTGCAAGTTAGAAAGTCCTTGTACTTGCATCCAATTCCATCATTCCTTCCATCATGGTTATCTCGCCTAACTATCGGTGGGTTGGCTTAACCAATAGACCCACTGAATTTTCCACCTTCCGAGTGCCCTTCATTTAATTCAGGCTCCTCCACACGAATTGGAAGTTCTTCACGATTCTGTTGAAGCAACTGTCTAGTTTCATCCATCTGACGATCCACATCGTTTGAATCATCATTTGCACACCAGCCATGGTTATTGGCTCGGGTGCTGCTGCTACGACGAGTACTTGCTCAATCACTGGTGGTTGATTCCTGTTTTCGTCAGCATTTCCAACTCCACTTCTGGTTCTCACCATCTTTGATCTACACACCGAATAAGGTGAAATTAGATCCTCAATCATGATAGATATTCAAATCATCCTTATCACTCCGAAACGTTTACATGCTAGTTCTAATACCGTAGACGTACGCTTAGAATCCTACACACATAAGGTTTCTAGATCCGGTCGGCAACAAACCATAGATCCGAACAAATAATATCATATATGGCAACATATAACATTTAGCACATAAAGCATTTTAGGCAACTTTCCTAAAATAAACCAGTGCTCGTGTCTAAAATATCACAGACACACATCTCAAAATTTCACTTAGCATTCTAAGTTTAAGTCTAGAAATCCTACAAATTCCTAGTTCGCTTAAACTAATGCTCTGATACCAACTGTGACATCCCCAAATTCTCGGCCAGAAAAGACCGATTTCATTTATGCTTTTAAAATAATTTCAGAGTAAATCCTTTTGATTTGAAAGAGTTGCGGAATTTGTTCCCAAAAACAAAACATGATAAAACAATGTTTACCAAAGCATTTCATAAAAGAAATGTATTTTTCATTATATAATCAAAACTCGGGGTGTCATGTTCCGATACAGACCAATAAGCATAAACGATAACATTACAAGTCATTCAACAAATATATACATATACAGACTTGTAAACAACACAACTGATGGTCCATCCATCTCATGCCCTCGCGCCACTTCCTGTAATACAAATAAAACTGAGTGAGTCAGGCTTGGGAGCCTGGTGAGCATATAGGGTTTTCAACCCACAATAAATAATCATATTTAATTTTCACCAACCAACAATAACCCAATTACCCATTCCCGTTATTCTCACTTTATGTCCCTAAAACAACTAACATAAGGGACCTAGTCTAAGAATATTTCATCGGGGCGACAACACATGCTTCGGGGGTACCTCAGCAATATAAGTCAAATAAGGCAACCATGAGGGGGATGGAGTATAGGGAATGAACACCCAAGTTCATTAACACCTACAGGTGGCGAACCTGCTAATGTTTCCACAAGACTGTCTAGAATAGCCCGTGGTCGTCATCTAAACTCCGCTAGATGACTAAATCAAACAACAACGAGGCCTCTCATCTGTTTATTACACACCAACTATCTACCCATGTTCTACCCAACATATTAGTAGATAAAAATATACATTTTTATACATAGATAAAAACCTGTATAGCATGCTTTGATCATAACATATTTCACATAACAGATGAGGCACACAGACACATAACACATATTTCATAGAGAATAACTCAGATCTATAAGATAGAAGAGAGTGAATATACATTCACACATATAACAACAAAATATATACACATAGCACGTATTTTATATAAAATACTTTATAATAATGTGTTGGAAGAAGGTAACTACACACTCACACCTATAAACAACAATATACTTAATACACTCGAACCAAACTTGTATTATTATCGTGTTTATGAAAGGTAGTATACACTCACTTGATCAGAAGATGATCGGACAACACTACGACTTGCAGAAGTAGTAATCCTCAACAGATCTGGAAGATCTCTTCAAAAATCGAACTTCTCGCGGGCAGAGCTTCGGCTCGGCAACCGCACTTCTTGGGATCTTCGGGATCTCGGGACTTGCCTCGGGGCTCGGGAACAATACCGGGGCTTCGGGATATTTCTGGCACGCAAAACGATGCAAAACGGGAGAGAGAAGAGAGAAAATGAACAAAAGACTCGGCTGCCTTCGGATCCTATTTATAGGAGGCTGGAGCCTCGGAGTACGCGGGGCGTACTGTAGTACGCAGCGCGTACTGCTTCCGAAATCGTCACTGCATGCGTCATCCGAAATGTCGACACTCTTCGGAGTACGCGGGGCGTACCTCGGATCAGACCGGTGACTTGCCTTCGGATAATGCCGGATTAAAAGATTAATTTTAATTACAAAATATTTAATAAACTTCGGAAATTCATAACTTTCGCATATGAACTCCGTTTTCGACGTTCTTTATATCCACGCGAATGTGAGACTCTCTACGACTTTCGTTTAGACTCCGTCGGCTAATTTCGACTTTATTTTTATTATTTATTTTTAATAGGCCGCGACAGAAAAACTTCGTTATAAATTCATAACTTCTTCGTTTGACGTCCGTTCTCGCCTAACTTTTTATCGCTTCGATACCAACAACGAGACCTTCGATCCTCGTTTAGATTACTTCGGCTAAAAACCGCTCGATCTCAAATCGAGTATCTCGGGCTGCACATCGCTAAGCCGAAACTTCGATAAATCATAACTTCCTCATACGAAGTCAGATTTGGGCATTCTATATATATTCGGAAACCTCGTTTCAACTACTACAACATTATTCAAAGATATTAAGTTTATTTTAGACTTAAATTTTGACGCTTATTTTTATTCTTAATTAATCAAACCACATAATTAAGCAATTAAGCACAAAACACACAATACTTAAATAATACAATCTTTATTATTTCAAAACGGGTTACAAAGGTTAACCTAGACTATTACATTGCCAAAAATCGCAAGCCCGGAAACACAGGAGTTACACATTCTTTCCCTAATTATTTTCAACTTTTCAGCAGTTTGATGGACCATCTCCGGTCCCATAAACTGCTTTTCCCCAGCCTCAAGCCAACAAGACGGCGTACGACACTTCTGTCCATACAAAGCTTGGTAAGGTGCCATTTTAATGCTCGAGTGGAAACTATTATTGTAGGAAAATTCTACCAAAGGTAAATGTTCATCCCAGTTACCTAGTAATTCCAGAGTACATGCTCTCAGCATATCTTCAAGCGTTTGTATCGTCCGTTCGCTCTGACCATCAGTCTGCGGATAGTAAGCTATACTTAAACACAACTTGGTACCCAATTCCTCTTGTAGACTTTACCAAAATCGCGAGGTGAAACGGCTATCACGATCCGACACAATCGTTAACGGAACACTGTGAAGCCTCACAATTTCCTTCATGTAAGAATTTGCAAGCTTCTCCATAGACCATTTCTCCTTGGCTACAATGAAATGCGCACTCTTAGTGAATCGATCAACGACCACCCAAATCATGTCGTGACCATTCATTGTTCTGGGCAGTTTAGTGACAAAATCCATAGCAATGTCTTCCCACTTACCCATAGGCACAGGCAATGGTTCTAAACTCCCGTACGGTTTCTGATGTTATGTCTTTACTCTCGCACAAGTCACACACTCAACCACATACTTTGCAACTTCAAGCTTCATCGTCGGCCACCAGTAGTAGGGTTTTAGGTCCCTATACATTTTAGTGCTACCGGGATGAATCGAGTACATGGTTTTGTGAGCTTCTTCCATCAGAAGATCTCTGACTCCTCTTGTCTTAGGTATCCAAATCCAATCTTGGAACACCTTCAGTCCATGACTGTTTACACCGAACACCAACGTTTTGTCCAAACGTTCCTCCTTTCGGTCATTCTTCTCAGAAGCTTCCTCTTGAGCTTTCTTTATACTTTCCACAATGGTCGAGACAACTTCACTTCTCAACGCTCTTGGCCTTTTCCTTTCAAGATTGACTTTCCGACTAAGAGCATCAGCAACAACATTAGCCTTACCGGGGTGGTAAAGTATCTCGCAGTCGTAGTCCTTGAGTAACTCCAGCCAGCGTCGTTGCCTCATATTCAATTCTTTCTGATTAAAGAGATATTGGAGACTCTTATGATCAGTAAAAAGTTTGCACTTCGTGCCATAGAGGTAATGCCTCCATATTTTCAGAGCGAAAACTATCGCTGCCAACTCCAAATCATGAGTCGGGTAATTCTTTTCATGCTCCTTCAGCTGTCGAGAGGAATATGCTATCACCTTTTCTCTTTGGGTCAGAACACAACCCAATCCAACCCCAGACGCATCGTTATAAACAACGAAGTCTTCAACTCCATCGGGTAAAGAAAGTATCATCGCCTCGCATAGTTTCTTCTTTAGCTTCTCGAATGCTTCTTTATGCTTATCATTCCAAGCATAAGTAGCTCCTTTGTGGGTCAAAGTTGTTAACGGAGTAGCGATCGAAGAAAAGCCTTGGATAAACCTTCGGTAATATCCGGCTAATCCCAAAAAGCTTCGGATCTCTGTGGGACTCTTCGGTTGCTCCCACTTTGTCACAGCTTCAATCTTTGCCGGATCAACCATTATACCTTCTTGGTTGACCACGTGACCCAAGAATTGGACTTCTCGAATCCAAAAATCACATTTGGAGAACTTAGCATATAACTTCTCCTTCTTCAAGACTTCTAACACTTCTGGCAAGTGTCTGCCATGCTCCTCTTGGCTTTTCGAATAAATCAGAATGTCATCTATGAACACTATCACAGATTTATCTAGAAACGGATTACAAACTCTGTTCATTAAATCCATGAATGTTACTGGAGCATTGGTTAGTCCAAACGACATAACCAAAAACTCGTAGTGTCCATATCGGGTTCTGAATGCAGTCTTCTCTATATCCTGCTCTCTTACTTTCAGCTGATGATATCCTGACCTTAGGTCGATCTTTGAAAAATAACTTGAACCTTGTAGTTGATCGAACATGTCATCAATCCTCGACAACGGATATCTATTCTTTATTGTTGCCTTATTCAGCTCTTGGTAATTAATGCACATTCTCATACTTCCATTTTTCTTCTTCACAAATAACACCGGAGCTTCCCAGGGTGATGAACTAGGTCTAATGAAACCTTTGTCCAATAACTCCTGAAGTTGCATCATCAGCTCCTTCATCTCCGTCGGTGCTAATCGATAAGGTGATTTTGCTATTGGTGTCGTCCCTGGCAACAAGTCTATTCTAAACTCCACTTGTCTATAAGGCGGTAATCTAGGAAGATCTTCGGGAAATACTTCCGGATAATCACACACAACAGGAATATTCTGCATCACCTTTTTTTCCTTCTTAGCATCGATCACGAATGCTAAGTATGATGTACACCCTTTGGTCAAACATTTTCTGGCTTTCATTAGGGAAATGATTCCAGAATTCACTCTGCGTTTGTCCCCATACACCATAAACGAATCTTTCCCAGGTGGGTTTACTTTAACTATCTTCTTCTTGCATAAAATTTCGGCATCATTGGCGCTAAGCCAATCCATTCCCAAAACGATGTCGAAACCGTTAAGTTCGATAGGCAATAATTCCTCGTGGAACTTATTCCCATTCAGATCAATTAAGATGTTTTTCATATGATGGCCAACAAGTACAAACTTGCCACTAGCAACTTCGACTAATAAGGCATTATCTAGTCTAACAACAGGCAAGGCTAGTTTTCTACCAAATTCATGCGATATAAAGGAGTAGTTGGCTCCAAAATCAAACAAAATTTGAGCAGGCAATGTGTTTACGAGAAAGGTACCTGAAGCTACATCAACTTCATCTTTAGCAGCTTCCAGTGTCATCTGGAATGCTCTCGCCTTTGGCTTTGGCGGAATGTTTGGTCTAGCTGCCTCCTTCTTCTTCGGGCAGTCCCTCGACATGTGTCCCTCCTCACCACAACCATAGCAAACCTTCTTAGAGAGGGTGCATTCATTGGCATAGTGCCCTGGCTTTCCACACTTGTAGCATGTGGCCACTACCTCACATTTTCCATGATGCTTCTTCTTACATTTGTCGCACCATTTCGCTTCGCCTCCACCTCCCCTCGAACCAGACTTCGAGAACTTGTTTTTCTTGTTGGACCCTGAAGTTCCATCGAACTTCCTCTTTTCACCAACATCTATCCTTTCCAGACCCTTTTCCTTCTGCTGGGCCTCCACATTCTTAGCTGCACGAACAGTCGTTTTCAGAGTAGTTTCCATCTTGACTGTCGGACCAAAGTCGGCAGGCAGTCCATTAGCAAACCTCTCAATCTTGGAGAGTTCCGTTGGCACTAGGTACGGAAATAACTTCATTTTCTCAGTGAATGCAGTAGCATAGTCATCTATGCTCATCCTCCCCTTCTTCAAGTTTTGGAACTCATTGTTCAGATCAATTAGATCTATCTCTGAACAATACTGCACCCTTAACTATTCCAAGAATTCCTCCCATGACATTCTCAGGGCATCCCCTCGTGGCATAGTATCTGCCAACAACTTCCACCAACTCAAGACTCCAGTCTTCAGTTGTCTGACTGCAAAGACAGTCTTCTGTTTGTTACTACAGTCGCAACTTTCAAATACCATCTCCATTTCGGAGATCCAATCCATTATCTCAACAGGCTTTGGGCTCCCAGAAAGACTTGGCGGCTTGGCTCCCAAGAAGTTCTTGTACATTTGCCCATCCTTGTTGTTTCTCCTTTCCGGATCGTTCCTTCATTCTCCTTGAGTCCCAACTTGACTCATAATGCGACTATTGTTCCCTTCCTCCGATTGCTCGGGAATCAATTCGGGTTCCTCAATAGGTATGATAGGTTCGTCCCTATTATCATGCAACATCTGTCGCATCTCATCCCTTTGTTCGGCTAGCATAGCCCGAATCATGGCTTGCACCCCAGCCATTGTTATTAGTTCTGGTGCTGCTGCTACAATAGGTATTTGCTCAATCACTGGCAGTTGATTCCTGTTTTCATCTGCATTTCCAAAGCCACTCCTTGTTCTCACCATTTTTAATCTACACACCGAATAAGGTGAAATTTAGATCTTCATTCACGATAGATTTCAAATCATCCTTATCACTCCGAAACGATTACATGCTAGTTCTAATATCGTATACATATGCTTAGAATCCTAAACACATAAACCTTCAGATCCGGTTGGCAACAAACCATAGATCCGAACAAATACTATCATATATGGCAACATATAACATTTAGCACATAAAAGCATTTTAGGCAACTTTCCTAAAAAAAACTAGTGCTCGTGTCTAAAATCCAACAGACACACATCTCAAAATTCCACTTAGCATTCTAAGTTTAAGTCTAGAAATCCTACAAATTCCTAGTTCACTTAAACTAATGCTCTGATACCAACTGTGACATCCCCAAAATCACGGCCAGAAAAGACCGATTTTCATTTATGCTTTTAAAATAATTTCAGAGTAAATCCTTTTGATTTGAAAGAGTTGCGGAATTTGTTCCCAAAACAAAACATGATAAAATAATATTTATCAAAGCATTTCATCAAGAGATGCATTTTCATTTATATAATCAAAACTCGGGATGTCATGTTCTGATACAAACCATAAAACATAAACGATAACATTACAAGTCATTCAACAAATATATACATATACAGACTTGTAAACAACACAACTCAATGATTCATCCATCTTACGCTCTTGCGCCACTTCCTGTAATACAAATAAAACTGAGTGGGTCAGGCTTGGGAGCCTGGTGAGCATATAGGGTTTTCAACCCACAATAAATAAATTATATTTAATTTCACCAACCAATCACTATCCCGATTACCCATTCCCGTTATCCTCACTTTACGTCCCTAAAACAACATCTATCTCAAGGGACCTAATCTAGGATTTTCATCGGGACGGACATTACTGCTAAGGGGTTTCCTCAACAATAGATGTCCTAAAGGCAACCATGAGGGGGATAGAGTACACCGGTGAACACATCGTTCACAACACCTACAGGTTATGAACCTGCTAGCGTTCCACTAGACTGTCTAGAAAGAGTCTGTGGTCGTTATCCATACTCCGCTGAATAACTAGATCAACAACAACAACATCGAGGCCTCTCATCTGTTTATTACACACCAACTATCTACCCATTTTCAACCCAACATATTAGTAGATAAAAATATATATATATATATATATATATTTATACATAGTTTAAAACCTGTATAGCATTTTCATTCAATACATATTCCACATAACAGATGAGGCACACCCACATAACACGTATTTCATAGAAAATAAATCAGATCTATGAGATAGAAGAGAATGAATATACATTCACACATATAACAACAAAATTATACACATAACACGTATTTCGTATAAAATACTTCATAATTATGCGTTAGAAGAAAGTAACTACACACTCACTTGATCAGAAGATGATCGGACAGTATTACGGCTTGTAGAAGTAGTATTCTTCGGCAGATCAGGAAGATCTTCACAAAAATCGAACTTCTCGCGGGCAGAGCTTCGGCTTGGGAATCACGCTCTTCGGGATTCTCGGGGCTTCGGATCTTGCTTCGGGACTCGGGAATGATACCGGGGCTTCGGGGTACTTCTGGCATGCAAATCGATGCAAAACGGGAGAGAGAAGAGAGAAAAAGAGCAATTGAGTCGGCTGCCCTCGCATCCTATTTATAGGAGGCTGGAGCCTCGGAGTACGTGGGGCGTACGGCGTTACGCGGGGCGTACTGCCTCGGTCGTCATAGCTTACGTATCCGAAGTCACTTGAGTGCTAGGTGCGTCATGCTTCGCGGTACGCGGGGCGTACAGCAGTACGCTGGGCGTACTTCGGATGAGTCCGATGACTCCTTTTCGGATAACACCAAGATTTAGAATTAAATTTAAATATTAAATATTTAATAAACTTCGGAAATTCATATCGTCTTCATACGAACTCCGTTTTCGACGTTCTTTATATCCACGCGTAGGTGAGACTACGCTCTACAACTTTCGTTTAGACTTCGTCGGCTAATCTTGACTTTATTTTTATTATTTATTTTAAGTAGGCCGGGACAGAAAAGCTTCGTTATAAATTCATAAGTTCTTCGTTTGACGTCCGTTCTCGCCTAACTTTTCATCGCTTCGATACCAACAATGAGATCTTTGATTCTCGTTTATATTGTTTTGGCTAAAAACCGTTCGATCTCAAATCGAGTATTTCAGGCTGCCTACCGCTAAGTCGAAACTTCAATAAATCATAACTTCCTCATACGAAGTCAGATTTGGGCGTTCTTTATATATTCGGAAACCTCGTTTCAACTACTACAACATTATCCAAAGATATCAAGTTTGTTTTACACTTAAATTTTGACGCTTATTTTTATTCTTAATTAATCGAACCACATAATTAAGCAATTAAGCACAAAACATATAATACTTAAATAATACACTTCTATTATTTTAAAACGGGTTACAAAGGTTAACCTAGACTATTACATCAAAGATAATGCCTAGCCTGGAAACACGGGCGTTACATATTATCAGTGTGGTATTGGTATTTTGGGGGTAGCTCACTAAGCCCTCTGGCTTACAGTTTTCAGTTATTGTTTCAGGTGTTTCAGGAGATCATGGCAAGGCGAATGCGTGACCGTACCACTCCTCATCCTTATGATCTGCATTTTGGAACACTCTGATTGAATAATGATTTGAAAACATTTTCTGTGAACAATACCATTGGGTTTTATTTATGATTGAAAAAGTTTAAATTTGGTGTAAAATTTATGGATCTTATAAGTTGGTATCAGAGCCTTGGTTTGAGTGAATTGGAGGAACACTCGTGTGAATCCAGTCTCAAATCAAGTGAATGGTCGGAAAATATTTTAAAAAAAAAGTAGTTTTCAAAATAAAGGATGGAGGATGCAGAGGGTACGATCAGCCAGAGTCGTAAGTAAACCCCAAAATACCATACAATTATTTGATATTATGATATGTTAGAACAACATGATAGTGCTGGGCTAGGGATCTTCAGAAATCGCAGGATAGAATTGCCTGATTAGATGATGCCTACTAGCCTAGGGTTTCTTGTATATGGAATTGACATCATTACTGTAGTTGTTAGTGTAGGCATCACGGCTGTGCATAATAAAGATCTTATAGCCTGAGAATGTTTGATTCAGTCTTCGGATAGGATTAGATATTCGAGAGTCTATTGGGTCCAGTGTTATGTGCGACTAGCATGCACTAGCACTGCAGGGGTTGATGGAAGTTTCATGGATGTGTGAGTTGTCGGGAGCTGTGAGATCAGTTGCGAGATAGGCAATGTTCCCCTAGGAGCGAGGGTTGAGCGCATATTATGTTGATGATAGTGTTAGGGTGTTGTGGTGATACTTGAGACAAATATGGGTAGGTGTGGAAGGTAGTATGGGTCCGTACTACTGAAAGCACAGGACCCATACGCGTAGCAAGGTAGTCACAACCCCTAGGGTTTGTGGGTTTTGGTCTCCCGATATTATGTCATTTATCTGATGTCTTGAGTGTATCTTTCAGTATGGTGGTGACGAGACGTTTTGCTGTTGGGTCCGGATTAGGGTCAGGGTCGGGAGACGAAGGGTCAGAGGTGTCAGTAGCACCTGAGCCCGTGGTTCAGATAGGGATAGAGGAGTTGGATGCCAGGATCCGGGAGATTCTGCACGATGAGGTCGTTGCGGCTTTCCGAGCGTAGCTGCCGGAGATGTTTGGGTCGATTAAGACCACGATGGTCGAGTACTTTGATGAGCGATATGTAGCTCTAGCAGAGACAGTAGCCGCTGCAGCCACATCGGCTGTAACCATGGCAGTGATTGGTGGAGGAGCAGGCAAGGCTTTCAGTACCGGGACTTCGATAAAACGAAGCCCCTAACGTTTGATGGTACACAGGATGCAATTAGAGCTATGACTTGGTTATCTGATGTGGAGGGTTGTTTCTTCACATGCTTATGTTCGGCTGACCAGAAGGTCAGGTGTGCCCTGAACCTGCTAAGGCTCGAGGCAAAGGACTGGTGGGGATTGACGACAGGGTCGTACACTGATGACCAGCGAGCTGTTGTTACTTGGGATAGTTTCGGAATATATTCCGCACCCGCTATGTTCCACGTGTTGAGTAGGAGCGGTTGGCTCAGGAGTTTTTGACATTGAGGCCAGATAGGGAGTCTGTGATGGAGATTACTCGTATGTTCATGGAGAGGGCTATGTTCTGTACGGAGTTTGCTTCAGAGCAGTCTCAGATGACTCGTTATCTGAGTATGCTCGAGACAGATATTCGACAGTTTGTGGCTACAGAGCATTGTGATACCCTCCTGGATCTTCAGGAAGCCGCGAGGCGGCGTGAGTTAGATATTGAGCTACAATTGAGGGAGCAGCGTCAGGTTCCAGCACAGTCTCAGCCGGCACCTAAGCGGTATAAGACCGCTGATACTCGAACCGGGGGTCAGCAGAGTCGTGCTTGTGGGAAGTGTGGCCGAGATCATTCTGGGGTTTGTCGAGCCGGAGGTGGTTGCCACAAATGTGGCAAGGAGGGGCATTATGCCAGGGACTATCGTCAGTCCGCCCCTCCAACAGATATGAGGATTTGTTTCCATTTTCATCAGGTTGGTCACGTGAAGACCAACTGTCCGCAGCTCGCCGCCAAGCCGGCGCAGGGTTCTGCATCGACTACTTTGAGGATTGGGGATGGGAGGCCAGTCAAGGTGGAGCCTCCGAAGGCTCAGGGCCGCGACTTCCAGCTTACGGTCGAGGAGCCCAAGGCAGCACCGGATGTGGTTGCTGGTATGTTTCTATTTTTCTGTTTCAGTTATTATATATGTGTTATGCTTACTGGTTGTACATGTTTTTAGGTACGTTTTTAGTAAATTCTTTTCCTTCTTTGGTATTATTCGACTCGGGGGCGAGTCGATCATTTGTATCTCACGCTTTCAGTAGAGGGTTCAGTGTGCCGGTGGATGAGCTTGAGTGTCCGATGCGAGTGTCGATCGCCAACGAGCACGGGGTTTCTGCTTCTTCGGTCTATCAGGGATGCGACTTGAAGATTTCTGGGGTATCCTTCCCGATGGACTTGATTCCTATTCCCATGAGGGAAGTATGTGTGATAGTAGAAATGGATTGGCTCAGTCGATTTGGCACCATGATCGATTGTGAGGGACAGCAAGTGGTGGTTCAAACCCCAAGTGGGGGAGAACTAGTGGTATATCGCGAGGGCACAAGGATTGGATCAGGGTTTTGTTCGCCAGCCAGGGCTCGACAGTATATTCAGCACGGGTGTGCCGGTTATTTAGCGTATGTGGTGGATACGCGGAATAGGGGGCAGCCCTCAATCTTAGAGGTCCCGATGGTTAGGTAGTTTGTTGATGTGTTTCCGGAGGAGTTACCCGGAGTGCCTCCGCAAAGGCAGATTGAGTTCAGGATTGATCTAGTGTCGGGTGCGGCCCCTATCGCCAAGGCGTCGTACTGTCTGGAACCGCCTGAGATGCAGGAGTTGTCATCTCAGCTGTAGGAGTTGCCGGGTAAGCAGTTTATTCGTCCGAGTAGTTCACCCTGGGGAGCACCGATCCTCTTCGTCAGGAAGAAGGACGGTTCGCATAGGATGTGCATTGACTATAGGGAGTTCAACAAGTTAACGGTGAATAACCGTTATCCACTCCCGAGGATAGATGATCTTTTCGATCAGCTGCAGGGTGCATCTTTGTTCTCCAAGATCGATTTGAGATCCGGATATCACCAGGTCAGAGTGAGGGAGGAAGATGTAGAGAAGACCGCGTTCCGGACTCTTTATGGTCATTACGAGTTCGTGGTGATGCCGTTTGGGCTCACCAACGCGCCGGCTGTGTTCATGGATTTGATGAACCGAGTCTGTAGACTGATGATCGATCGCTTGGTCATTGTGTTCATAGATGATATCTTGGTGTATTCCAAGACCCGAGAACAGCACGAGGAGCATCTCAGGGAGCTGCTGGTGGTTCTACGGTGAGAACGGTTGTATGCCAAGTTCTCGAAGTGTGAGTTTTGGTTACGAGAGGTCCAGTTTCTTGGACATCACATTAACCAGGAGGGGATTTTGGTCGATCCAGCCAAGGTGGAGGCGGTTATGCAGTGGGAGATTCCAAAATCTCCCTCAGATATCAGGAGTTTCTTGGGTTTAGCAGGGTACTACCAGAGATTCATTCAAGATTTCTCCAAGATTGCGATACCCCTCACTCGTTTAACGAGGAAGGGGGTGGATTTCTGGTGGGCCCCTAAGCAGCAGAGGGCATTTGAGACCCTCCAACGGTGTTTATGCGAGGCGCCGGTGCTGACACTCCAAGAGGGAGTCGAGGATTTTGTAGTATTTTGTGATGCATCCATCTCGGGCTTGGGCAGTCCTCATGCAGAGGGGACGAGTGGTAGCTTATGCATTGCGGCAACTGAAGCCGCATGAGACGAGATATCCTACGCACGATCTTGAGTTGGGAGCTGTGGTTTTCACTCTCAAGATTTGGAGGCATTATCTGTACGGGGTCCGTTGCACTATATATACGGATCACAAGAGTTTGAGATACATCATGAATCAGCCGAACCTGAACATGAGGAAGCGTAGGTGGCTGGATGTGGTCAAGGACTATGATTGTGAGATCCTTTACCATCCAGGTAAAGCGAATGTGGTTGCGGATGCTTTGAGCCGCAAGTCAGCTGGGTCTTCTACCCCAGCAAGGTGTATGAGGATAGCAGTAGATTCCCCGCTTGTGAGCTTGATTAGGGATGCTCAGGTTGAGGGTATGAGATCGGAAAACTGGAAGTTAGAGAGGATTAAGGGCGAGAGCGCCCGAATTGTTCATGATAGCTGCGAGTTATTGACTCGATACGGTTGGATTTGGGTTCCGATGTCCGGAGGGGTCCGCTAGACAGTGATGGAAGAGACTCATAAGTTTCGCTTTTCTATTCACCCGGGGGCACCAAGATGTACCGCAATTTGAGTTTGAGCAATTGGTGGCCTGGTATGAAGCGAGAAATCGCTTGGTATGTGGAGAGGTGCTTGACCCGTAGGATGGTCAAGGCCGAGCATCAGAGGCCGCATGGTAAGTTGTAGCCTTTGGAGATTCCCATGTGGAAATAGGAGCAGATCACGATGGACTTCATTACGAAGTTGCCAAAGACGGAGAAGGGGTTCGATGTTATATGGGTCATCATGGATCAATTGACCAAGAGTGTCATTTCTTGGCCATATGGGAGAGTTCGTCGGCTGAGAAATTGGCCAACATGTACGTCTGAGATTGTCTGTCGCCATGGGGACCCAATTTCCGATCGGGATGTCAGGTTTACTTCCCATTTCTGGCAGAAGTTCCATGAGGAACTGGGTACACGGCTACATTTTAGTATAGCGTTCCATCCGCAAACCGATGGGCAGAGTGAGCAGACCATTCAGACCCTTGAGGACATGTTGAGGGCGTATGTCATTGACTTTGGTGGGAGTTAGGATTCCCATTCCTACCGCTTGCAGAGTTCGCCTACAACAACGGCTACCATTCCAGTGTTGGTGCCCCGCCTTTTGAGCTGTTGTATGGGCGGAGGTGTAGAACCCCAGTCTGCTGGGGTGAGATTGGGCACAGGGTGATGGGTCGGATAGAGGTAGTTCTGCAAACTACCGAAAAGATACAACAGATTAGACAGCGATTGCAGACCGCTCAGAGTCGGCAGAAAAGTTATGTCGACCGACGCCGATATGAGTTGGAATTTCAGGTGGGTGACATGGCACTTCTAAAGGTCTCGCCCTGGAAGGGTGTGATCCGCTTCAGGAAGAGGGAAAAATTGGGCCCCCGTTATATTGGTTGTTTCAAGATTATTTCCAGGGTTGGCAAAGTTGCCTATAGGCTAGAGCTTCCGGAGGAGCTTAGCCGGATCCACATCACGTTCCATGTTTCGCAGTTGCGAAAGTGCATCATGGATCAGGAGGTAGTAGTATCGTTGGATGATATTCAGGTCGATGAGCGCCTGAATTACGTGGAGAGGCCTGTGGCCATCTTAGAAAGGAAAAAGAGGATTCTACGGAACAAGGAAACACCTTTGGTGAAGGTGCAGTGGGAACATCGGAAAGGATCCGAGTGGACATGGGAGCCGGAGGCGGAGATGCGCGAGCACTACCCGACATTGTTTATTCCAAAGGACTTCGAGGGCAAAGTCAAGTTCAAGTGGGGGAGAATTGTAATGCCCCGATTCTCAGGTATTGATTTAAATAAGAATTTCTTTGGTTTTAATTCCTACTCGACGACTTGGTTTCCCTACTCGTCGAGTAGCAGCAGGGTGGAATCGCGTGATTAGTAACCTACTCACCGAGTCCATTAAGGGACTCGACGAGTAGGACCTGGCAGTTGAAACCCTAAATCCCGGGGGTTTTCACCCTATTTAAGGAAGCATAAGCCTCCTTTGGCCTCTTTACAGTCCATTGAGAGCTCTGAAAACCCTAATTCGTGTGGTGCTTCATTCTTGTCTGTTTAAAGCTTTGGAGAGGGGATCTTTTGGGAAGAAGAGCATGGAGGACAAAAGGCTAGGGGCAAGGTGGTGTGGGAAATCAGAAGTCTACCTCAGATAGCATCATCTGGAGGTATCAAGTCGTCACCTTCACCTCAACTTTCTTCTAGACCTCTTTTGGTTGAGATCTTGGGCTTTTATGGATCTTTGAGTTGATAAGGTGGACTATGGAATAGATCTGAAGTTGTAACTTCAAATCTGGACCCTTCTTAAGTCCTAGAGTCATAAAGTTTCTGGTTTGGACGTGAATGATATCTCCCTTGGGTAGGAAACCCCATTTCGGGTTTGGATTGGACATTTGGAGCCTTTATAGCTATGCATGCATGTAAAGTTTGCAACTTTACGTGTAAAGCATGCCTTAGTGGCTTGGATCTGTAGTTTGGAGCTGCTGCATGGCTCACATGAGTCTGTATGGCAAAAAGGAATGAAGGGACTCGGCGAGTCACGTGGTCGACCCGACGATTCATATGAAGATAGGAATGAACTCGACGAGTTGGAAGAACAACTCGGCGAGTCCGTTGGAGATTACCATAGACTCGACGAGTTGTATGAAGGAAACTCGACGAGTGGCCGTAGAGTTTTGATCGTAAACTGAAGGAACTCGGCGAGTCACCCCGGTGACTCGGCGAGTGGGCAAGTACTTCAAGGAACGCGGCGAGTAACCGAGGGTACTCGGCGAGTTAGGGTCAACATGGATTGTTGACCTTGATTAAGGACTTTGACTTTAACCAAGGGTTGACTAGTTGGTTTATGAAGTACTTTGTAAGGTTGAGGACTTATGGGTATATTCGTATTATGGTAATAGGTGGTGGAGTCTTTGGCAAGTGATCTGAGAGTTGGAGTTTATCTACCGAGTCGACATCTGTAAGGTGAGTTATCCTCACTGTATCAAAAGGGTCTAAGGAACCAAGGTCGGCCCTTTAGTTGTTATGGTTAAGATATGATATGTATGAGATTATGATCTAATAGATCGGAATCTGGATAGGCAGTATGTTATGTTTTTATGATCCTTAGGAATTGGTATGTTAGTGGCCTGCTGGGTCGGTGCTCTAGTTATGAGGGATTGCTATGATTGATGATCAGTAAGATAGATATATTTGATGTCTGTATATGCCGGTATATGTTAGTTATGCGCAAATGATTATTTGCTCGTTGGATGGGTTGAAGCGGTCCTGCTTTGTGCTGAAGGCCAACATACCCTATGAGGGGTCCGGGGAGACTATAGGCCCACGTGGCGGTCCAGTCATGCCGAAGGCTCGATATAGATTCAGTTAGACTGTAGGCCCTGTAGGGCGGTCCAATCAGACCGATGACCCAATATGCATGTTGATTGATTGATTATTACTGATATGGTATTATCAGTGCGGTATTGGTATTTTGGGGGTAGCTCACTAAGCCCTCGGGCTTACAGTTTTCAGTTATTGTTTCAGGTGCTTCAGGAGATCATGGCAAGGCGAAGGCGTGACCGTACCACTCCTCATCCTTATGATCTGGATTTTGGAACACTCTGATTGAATAATGATTTGAAAACATTTTTTGTAAACAATACCATTGGGTTTTATTTATGATTGAAAAAGTTTAAATTTGGTGTAAAATTTATGGATCTTATAAGTTGGTATCAGAGCCTTGGTTTGAGTGAACTGGAGGAACACTCGTGTGAATCCAGTCTCAAATCAAGGGAATGGTCGGAAAATATTTAAAAAAAATAGTTTTCAAAATAAAGGATGGAGGATGCAGAGGGTACGATCAGTCGGAGTCATAAGTAAACCCCAAAATACCAATCAATTATTTGATATTATGATATGTTAGAACAACATGATAGTGCTAGGCTAGGGATCTTCAGAAATCGCAGGATAAAATTGCCTGATTAGATGATGCCTACTAGCCTAGGGTTTCTTGTATATGGAATTGACATCATTATTGTAGTTGTTAGTGTAGGCATCACGGTTGTGCATAATCAAGATCTTATACCTTGAGAATGTTTGATTCAGTCTTCGGATAGGATTGGATATTCGAGAGTCTATTGGGTCCAGTGTTATGTGCGACTAGCATGCACTAGCACTGCAGGGGTTGATGGAAGTTTCATGGATGTGTGAGTTGTCGGGAGCTGTGAGATCAGTTGCGAGATAGGAAATGTTCCCCTAGGAGCGAGGGTTGAGCACATATTATGTTGATGATAGTGTTAGGGTGTTGTGGTAATACTTGAGACAAATATGGGTAGGTGTGGAAGCTAATATGGGCCCGTACTACTGAAAGCACAAGACCCATACGCGTAGAAAGGAAGTCACAACCCCTAGGGTTTGTAGGTTTTGGTCTCTCGATATTATGCCGTTTATATGATGTCTTGAGTGTATCTTTCAGTATGGTGGTGACGAGAAGTTTTGTCGCTGGGTCTGGATCAGGATCGGGATTCAGATCAGGGTCAGGGTCGGGAGACGGAGGATCAGAGGTGTCGGTAGCACCTGAGCCCGTGGTTCAGATAGGGACAGAGGAGTTGGATGCCAGGATCCGAGAGATTTTGCACGATGAGGTCGTTGCGGCTTTCCGAGCTAAGCTGCCGGAGATGTTTGGGTCAATTAAGACCACGATGGTCGAGTACTTTGAAGAGCGATATGCAGCTCTGGCAGAGACAGTAGTCGCTGCAACCACATTGGCTGTAACCGCGGTAGGGATTGGAGGAGGAGCCGACAGGGCTTTCTAGTACCGAGATTTCGATAACAGGAATCCCCCGACGTTTGATGGTATACAGGATGCGATTAGGGCTATGAGGTGGTTATCTGACGTGGAGGGTTGTTTCTTCACGTGGTCATGTTCGGCTGACCATAAGGTTAGGTGTGCCCTGAACCTGCTGAGGCTTGGGGCAAAGGACTGGTGGAGATTGACGACAGGGTCGTACACTGATGAACAGCGAGCTGCTGTTACTTGGGAGCAGTTCCGGGATATGTTCCGCACCCGCTATGTTCCACGTGTTGAGAAGGAGCGGCTGGCTCAGGAGTTTTTGACATTGAGGCAAGATGGGGAGTCTATGATGGAGATTACTCGTATGTTAATGGAGAGGGCTATGTTCTGCCCGGAGTTGGCTTCAGAGCAGTCTCAGATGACTCGTTATCTGAGTATGCTCAAGACATATATTCGACAGTTTGTGGCTACAAAACGTTGTGATACCCTCCTGAATCGTCAGGAAGCCGCGAGGCGGCGTGAGTTAGAGATTGAGCTACAGTTGAGGGAGCAGCTTCAGGTTCCAGCACGGTCTCAGCCGGCACCTAAGCGGTCTAAGACCACTAATACTCGGACCGGGGGTCAGCAGAGCCACGCTTGTGGGAAGTGTGGCCGGGATCATTCTGGGGTTTGTCGAGCGGGAGGTTGTGACAACCCGATATTTCAACTCTATGTAATGACCTAAAAAGTCAATTATTGTAACCACTTTTGTGATAATGAAATTAACTTCGAAAATAAAATGTCCAAAAAGTTTCTATTTAATTACCTACTGTGATAGATGTCTTTAAACCGTGATCGTACGTAAAAAGAACGCCCAAATCCGACTCCGTATATTGAAGTTATGATTTTTCCAAGTTCGGCTTAGCAGCAGGCAGCTAAAAACTCGAATCGGAGATCGAGCGACTTTTGGCCGGAATGACCTAAACGAGAATCGAAGGTCTCGACAATGGTAATTCAACGGTAAAAAGTCTGGCAAAAACCGACGTCAGATAAAGAAGTTATGAATTTCTAAAGAAATTCCTTAATCACGACATTTTAAAAATAAATAATAAAAATAATTTCGAAATTTGCTGACGAAGTCTAAACGAAAGTTGTAGAGCGTAGTCTCACCTACGCGTGGATATAAAGACCATCAAAAACGGAATTCGTATGAAGAAGAAATGAATTTTAGAAGTTTATTAATTAAATTAAATATAAATTTAATTATAATTGTTTGGTATTATCCAAAGGGAGTCAGCAGATAGGGCCGAAGTACGCCCTGCGTACCCTCGTACGCCTCGCGTACTCAAGGCCTAGGCCTCGGATCGTCCACGTCCCGACCTATGCGAAGCTACCCCTTGTCCCATCCGAAATCTGAGGCAGTCGAGGACTCGGTCATGCATGACGTACGCGTACGCCCCGCGTACCCTCGTACGCCCCGCGTACCGAGGCGGTTCCAGCCCCTATAAAAGGGATGCGAGGGTTCCGAAGAAAGGGCTCCATTTCTCTCCTCTCTTGTATGTTCTTGCCTCGTTTTCCGTGCCCGTTCTAACCCAAAGCCCCAGTCATTTTGCTCAAGTCCCGAATGTCGTTTTTACTCCCGAGATTCCCGAGAATCCCAAGGAAATCCGTTTCCCGAGACGAAATTCTGCCCGGTTTCCATCTCGCTTTCTTCAAACCTTCAGGTGAGTTCATACCCCTACAACTGCACTTTAAATGCTTTTTAAACACTTTTAAGGGGGGGGGGGATACAAGTAAACACACTACTAAAATCGTGTGAAACATCGATCTTTTGCTATACTTTTCATACTGTTGTTTTAACTATCTTATGAAGTCATCATTATGCAAAACACCTCACAACACAGCTTTACCCTCTTGGGATACAATATGTTTTATAAATAGAAATAATGTTTTATTTATACGTTTACATATAAATACATCATATCAAGGGTAACATTCTTTAATAAATCATTTTATGCATTCAAAGAACTTATGATTTATGCTTTGTCAAACATTGTGAAAAAGCATAAGCTTTGCATACAAAACTACTACTTTAATACAGACTTAGTTGAGAATCCGTGAGACGTGTATATCTTCAAATAATACCTTTTTGCTGAAAGGTACCGCTACAAGTCCTGTCTATAACCAGAGTCTCCCGTTCGGAGAACGTGTCAAATGTGTATAGGTCTATACAGGAAGTCATGATCTCGCGCCCTGACTGTTAGCTACAGTCCGTCCTTTGGGGTGACAGTTTGTCATAACGCTACGACGCCTGAAGAACGTCGCTACAGGCATATTATGTTTAGTATGGTTATAAAACTCATCGGATATACAATTATTATAGTACTTCTGATTGATGAATGACTAGCTATTAAAACTATTCTTCATCTAACAAACTGCAATCTTCTAATAGGTTTTATTATATAAATCTATGCTTCAACCTTCTAAAAGCATGTCATTTTCTTTCGGTTTTTAGTCTGGGACATTAGGCTAGCTATTACTTTAGGAAAATATGGGATTTTCCTGTATACAAAACAAACAACTAATAGGAAAATAAGGGATTTTCTTGATTCAACTATCTACATTATTCAATACAAATATTCTCATGCATTTCACACTTTTATAAGAAAATAAGGGATTTTCTTGGAAAACATACACTCAATTTGGAATGGCATACAAATTTTCTAAACCACTTATGAACTCACCAACTTAATTGTTGACACTTTCTCTTTGAAATAACTTGTATTCTCAGGGAACCGCTAAGCAGGTTTGGAAATCAACTTTTGGGGATTAACGCGCTGGTGTTAATTACTTCTTTTGAAAGATGTTTATGTATTTATCTTTTGAACATGTAATGAATACAATTATGTAAACATTTTTAAAACCTTTATATATGTATGGTGGTGTGTACTTTCCTTTCTATGAACTGTTATGATACTGAATATGACGTCCTCCGCCCCCGAACGTTTCCGTCGTTCTGGTTTGGGGGTGTGACAGAGGTGGTTGCCATAAATGTAGCAAGGTGGGGCATTATGCCAGGGACTTTCGTCAGTCCGCCCCTCCAACAGATATGAGGATTTGTTTCCATTTTCATCAGGTTGGTCACGTGAAGACCAACTGTCCACAGCTCGCCGCCAAGTCGGCGCAGGGTTCCGCATCGACTACTTTGAGGATTGGGGATGGGAGGCCAGTCAAGGTGGAGCCTCCGAATGCTCAGGGCCGCGACTTCCAGCTTACGGCCGAGGAGGCCAAGGCAGCACTGGATGTGGTTGTTGGTATGTTTCTATTTTTCTGTTTCAGTTATTATATATGTGTTATGCTTACTGGTTATACCTGTTTTTAGGTACGTTTTTACTAAATTATTTGTCTGCTTTGCTATTATTCAACTCGGGGGCGAGTCAATCGTTTGTATCTCAGGCTTTTAGTAGAGGGTTCAGTGTGCCAGTGAATGAGCTTGAGTGTCCGTTGCGAGTGTCGATCGCCAATGAGCACGGGGTTTCTGCTTCTTCGGTCTACCGGGGATGCGAGTTGGAGATTTTTGGGGTATCCTTCCCGATAGACTTGATTCCTATTCCCATGAGGGAAGTATGCGTGATAGTAGGGATGAATTGGCTCAGTCGATTTGGCGCCATGATCGACTGTGAGGGACAACAAGTGGTGGTTCCAACCCCAAGTGGGGGAGAACTGGTGGTATATGGCGAGGGCACAAGGATCGGATCAGGTTTTTGTTCGGTAGCCAGGGCTTGACAGTATATTCAGCACGGGTGTGCCGGTTATTTAGCGTATGTGGTTGATTGTGACTTTTCCACGGAGGTGTGGTATTAGATATTAAAATGGTGTGGAATTAACATTTTTCAATCAATACAGTGAGTGTGTTTATTGGTTATGCTGCTTCATGGGGAAATTGTCCTAAGAAGAGACATATTCTTAACACAATCTTTTACTCCAAGTTTGAAACATATGACTTGCAAGAAACGAAAAGACTTTGAGCAAGAGAGGTGTTTCCCTGCAAAAATTACAGACTCCATAATCCTACAAACTTTTGAATGGATCAAAAATAGGGGGAATTGGATGGGTAGATAGATGGAATGGAGTTGTTGTCCATTTCAATCTAAATGTTATTTCTCTTGTAATATACTAATGTTGTTTTTTCTTGTAATTAGGGATGAAAATTTCACCTGGCCCCGTGGGGAACCCGATTGACCCGTCCCAATCGGGGACGGGTATTCCTCGCCAAAACGGGTACCGGGTACGGGGCTGGGGATCATTATTATGCTAAAACCGGGGATGGGGTCGGGGTCGGGTATAACAAACCCCAACCCGCCTATATATATATATATATATATATATATATATATATATATATATATATATATATATATATATATATATATATATATATATATATATATATCGATTATTTATTGAATTTAAATTAAGTCCACTAAAATGAATTGATCTATATTAGAACATCAGAGATAGAATCCATATACCAAATTATGTTCACAATTCCAAGAGTTCATCAATCGTCACTTTGTTCGACGATCTGTATACCAAATCATCACTTTTCATTTTGATGTTTGTTAAAATTATGATTGATGTAAACAGAATCTAATTATGACATATGTTTTTGATCATTTATTAAACTTGGTTTTTTAAAGTTGAGTTTATTATGTTGATAGATTGTGGATGGATTGGGGATGGACAGGAGATGGGTTGGGGAAAAGCCCAAAATACAAAGGGGATGAGATTTGATTCCCCGCATCCGGGCATGGGAATGGGGATGGGGAAAGATGGGACATGGATGGTCAACATCGCCCCATTTCCATCCCTACTTGTAATTCCCCTCTCAATTCATAGCTTTTTGATGTGAGCTTGGGCTTTTTATTAAAAAAAGTAATAATATCCATTTTCAAACTTTATTTTTACCTGCGTGCTCCACACACATACACATATTTTTATTAAAAAATGATTGGTCCATAATCAGTTATACATGCACACAATAAATAGTAAAAACATTTGAACCTAACTATATATATATATATATATATATATATATATATATATATATATATATATATATATATATATATGCATTGGTAAAGGTGTTCCTAGGGAAGGAACAAGTGATAGGGGTTGACAATCAATCATGTGTAGTTACATCCTGCGTATATGTGGTGTTTGGTCTGTGGGTATTATGTTTGCTTTTCATTGATTTCCTTGTTCTTTAAAGCGGCTACATCTACAATCTACCCCTTGTGGCTTTTGCTACTCTTTCACTTACTTTTGAGAACAATGGTTTCGGTATATTTTTAAGTTTATTTACGTAGTGGACTGTTGTAAAGATTTTGGGAAAAATTTTTGTTAAAAAGGATGGTTGTGCCAGTTTTATAGAATAATATAGAGAAATATCGAATCTACGTATTATAGACGAAAGTATATGAAATGTTCATATAAAAATAAAACTAATTTAGATTATAGTTATGAAAGTAAACAAGTTGGGTAAAAAATAATGATTGTTAGACTTAACTTATTATGATTGTAAATAAATTTAAATGATTTTATTTGACATGCTGGCCAAGTAGCCAATCCATTACACTCGGCTCATTGTCACCTATAATTACAAGCATTCGTAACTGAACATTGTATTATAAAAGGCAAAATGCATAATAACGGTGTAGCCTTTGAGTCGAGTAATATTTTTTTAATTAATATATAAGATCTATATTGTATTTTAAATAGTTACTCAAAACCTACTGTTGTATAATTTCGGAATTGAAACCATTTTAAGTCATTTGTTTCTAAGCATAAATACTTCTTCCTCCATTTCTTTTTTTCAATCCTAAAAATATACACTCAAGCTTGCTTTTTTCATTAGATACTTTGAAATTTCAATTGATTATTTGATGAAACGATATTTTGTGAAGCAAAATGAATTGGATTGAATTTCATTCGATACTATAAACTTTTGAACTTTTTCCTAATAAATTGTACATAAACAGTATATTTAAAATTTTAAACCTATATATCCAGTTTACCCAAATGACAAATTATATTGGTTTTGACTTTTGAGTAATGAAAAAAAATGTAACAAAAACAAAGACAGAAAGCTTAAAGCTTAAAGCCCATTGTCATTGATGGAAAATTGGAAATATGAATCATTGAAAGCGAATAAGTCCCATTAACCAAAGGGCCAAGAGATGGAAAATGCTAGCCCATTTCAAAGAACGTTGAAATTTGGAACAGTTTTAAATAAATACATTTGCTTTGCATATGAACGAATGTTAAATTCTTGTATTAAGAAAACTAAGTGAATACTCGTGCGTTGTATAGAAATATATATATTTTTAAATATAACAATAACGTTGTTGTTAAATTTGATATAATAATTCGTATGTTAAATTAATTTAATATATTGACTATTTTGAATTATATGATAAAATATATACATCTATTATAACTGTATAATCTCAACCGTTTGAATGACTTCTATCTGCGAGTTACTTATGAATAAAATTAAATATAATATATGACTTAATGTTATTTATAGTTTTTGTTATTGTTAACTAATTTTTTAAAATTTATTTTCTTAACATTTTAGTTTATATCATTATAATTATTTAAAAAATCAGACATTGTTTTTTGATTTTAAAGGTAACAATAAAATCATTTATATATAGTTAAAAGTTAATTTTAACTATTGTTATTGTAAGTTATTTTAAGTTACTTATTTGAAAACTTTTAACGATTATACAAATATCTTTAGAAAATATTTTAGTTAAATTGATATTATAATTTAGTTTTTGTATTTATCATTTTTTAACAATTCACAAAATATTTATTGGGTTTTTTAAGTGGAACTGAAATTTATATTTAAGTTAACATTGTAATGTTATATTTAAATTAACAGTTTAGGTATTTTGTCCAAACTGTTACAAAGTTGTAACTTTAAATTGATAATGGTTTACATACAACAATATATTAAGGGGTTGTTTGGCAGGATCTGAACTTTTAAGATCTGAATTATTAAGAGATCTGAACTTCTAAGAGGGTCTGAAAATTTAAGAGTTGAATGTTTAACATGTTGTTTGGTTTGAACCTCTGAATTGTTGTGCTGAATTATTAAAATGACCAATTTACCCTTATGTTTTAATTTTTATTCAATTCAAGTGTCTGTTTAGAAAATAACCTAATAAATTTCTTCAATACGTATTAAAAAAAATATTAACACCATATAAAATCCAAATTTAGCATAAATCAAAATTAAATATAAATATTTTTAAATCCACAAAATCATACTAAAATCCAAATAAAATCCTACAAATTTAATCTGGCCCCAATTGATTCGCAATCTGGTCACGCAAACTATCCATGTATTCATTGCCCTGTACTTAACCATTATTCTCCTCGAATGCCATAAATAACTCATCATGAATATCGCATTTCCTTATAAAATTGTGGACTGCAAAACAAGCAATGACTATATCTCTTTGCACTAAAAAAAGAAAAGGAGTCATTCGCTTTAGGATTGGGAATCTCGTCTTCAAAACACCGTAAGCACGTTCAAGAACATTTTTGAGTAGCGCATGTGCATGATTGAATTTTTCTTAGTTAACACACGTCGTCGTCGAAAATCGGCTAACCAATACCTCGTGTTACAGTAAGGAGTCATAAATCCATGAGTGTTGGTGTATGCAGCATCGCAAAGGTAATATTTATCTATTCACATGAGTGAATAAAGTATTAGATATAGAAATTTAAAATCATATTTTAGAATAAATTTAAAAAGAATTACAAACCTAGAGGAGGGAACGGAAGCCTGAAGTCGGGTTAAATGCAACTTCTTTCAAAACTCGCGAATCATGTGTCATACCCTCCCAACCGGCCTATACGAATGTGAATATCATATCAAAATCACAAATTCCTAAAAGATTTCGAAAACATTCACCTTTTCCTCTTCCCCTGTAGCGAGTTTGTTGATCAGCAGGCACGACTGCATGTACAAGAGTTCCATCTAATGCGACTATTGATCCAAGAAAGATTTCTTTTAGCCTACGATGTCTCTCTGATGAATTCACGTTTGCATTAGAATCCGTCGGCACTATAACTTCTTTTGCAAAAATCATCATTGCATTTAGCACCTCATGAAAGCATCTATGAACTGTTTATGTGGAGTGTTGAAACCTTCGTTTGATAATCATGAACCGTTTATTATGTGCTATAGTTGTCAAGAACATAGTCATCTTTTCTTCAACGCTTATATGCCTACTACTGTGCAACCAATTTTTTCGTTTAAAATGATTGCATAAAAATACATACGCTTCACGTGAAAGACGCATCAGGTCATGGCATTGTGTAGAAGTTCTATGTAACAATTCTTGTGTATGTTGATGACCGCTCATTTCTGAATCATTATCAATTGCCCTTCCAATTCTATTGGATGCTAGATTCAACCAATAGCAACATAGTAAAATGAAAAATGCAATTTCTTCACCCGAATCCACAAGCAATCTGTTATTTTGAAAATACATAACAATTATATTAACAACATATAACTTAAAAATTCATCCAAAACATCAAGTCATTCATGTCATATAAAAATTTAGTAATCCAAAGATCAAGTAATCCAAAAAACCATCTAGTTCAAACCAAACATCAAGTAATCCAAAATAACCATCTAGTTCAAACCAAACATCTAGTTATCCAAAAAAAATCATCAAAACATTCAAAACATCTACTTAGCGAAACATTCCATAATGTGCTCCAATAGTCTTAACCAAATTCTCACAAATAGTTGGATCAATGGTTAACCACACGTGCCTCCTATTCGCACCTTCACCAAAAGAGCAACAACAGTAATGTATCTTGGACCAAATATTCCCCATCCTAACTTCTCCAACTTTTCCATACACGCATCCAAATTTCAAGAAGTATGCTTTTCCACAAATATTTTAGCAACTGTGGCAATATCTTCCCCGGTTTCAAGCAATCTTGAATTTGATGCATCTTTACCCTTATCTTTACTTTTATTTTGACTATTTGTTGTATCTGTAGTCTTTTGTTTTTTTGATTGAGCAAAGGACTCTCACTGAGACCTACAGTTTCTTGTTGAATGCAATCAATGTCATCAAATTCATGCAAACTATAGTGGCTTGACTCTTGAGTAGGACGGGGAAGGGTAGAAGTTGGTCCCCAACTATGAATGCATGTCGTAGTCGCGCCTTTAAACAATTGTGTACAAAGGTTGGGGAAGGATAGTGGCGCTCTTCTCAAACTTTCAACATGTTTGTTCGACTGCTTGAAAATTATTATATTAGATTATTAAAGCCTAATAATAATTTTTTATTATAAAAAATACAAAATACCTTCATTTCTAGTTGCCATTCTTCTTCTGAAAGATTAAAGGTGTTGGTTAAGGGATTATAAACATTCCCGGTTTTGTTTTTTAACTTTAACCAGGCTAAAAACTTTGACTTTAAGTAATCATAACGATTCTTCATTTGCTTTTGGTCCACAAAAAATTATGTTCTTTTGCTAATTTTCCAGCTACAATCCTCCAAGAGAGTGCTTTCAAACTACCCCCTTCCCAACCATTAACCATAATTTCTTGCAAACATGTTTCCAGAAAAGCTCTTTCAACGGCTTCTACCTTCCAACTAATCCTAGGCTTCTTTTGTGACATGTCTAGTGTAATTTCAATAACAAATCAGCATATAACAACACAAATCAGCACATAATAGTACAAATCAGCACATAACAACAAAAGTTAACGCATAAACAGCAAAAGTTAACACATAACAACAAAAATCAATATATAAACAACAAAAATTAGCACAAAAATAGCACAAATCATCAAATAACAGCACATAAACAGCAAAATCAGCAACTTATTGTTGGATTAGTGTCTAAGTCCATAACTATTTGGTATGTACTTGACCCGATTATGAGCATGGTCCTTTTGGGTTGCCTTCACCGTAGCAATATGTAGGATGATTTAAGGAGAGAAAGGTTTAAATATGATTTATTAATATATTATGAGAATAATATATTAAAGGAGAAATCATATTGTTTAATTAATATTAGTCAAGAATTAATTGATAATTAATTTTGTGGCTAAAAGAGATTAATTAAATTTAGGGGACTGGACTGCAATTATTGGATAATTGAGTTATTGGGCTAAGGAATGCTAAAGGAATAAGGGGTGAACGAAATTATGATGGAAGCCCATCATATTTTCGTCGATGGCCTTATCCAGAAGGTTCCATGGGCTGCTTAGAGTTTAAGCTGTCCATTAGGGTTTTGACTGAAACCCTAGCAGCCCACACAAGTATATAAAGGACCCCTTAGGCCCCAAAAACGTGTGGAACTAATTCTCTAGGGTTTCTAGTCGTTTTTGGGCAGCCTCCTTTCTTCTCCTTTTCATCCAAGTTGTATATGGTGTTTGTGACTCCATTAGAGGTGCAGCATTTTAGGCACTAAGCTTTTTAAAGCCAATCCAAGCAAGGGATTGATTGTTATTGCTATATAACAATCAAAGGTAATTCTCCAAACCCTAATTCAGTTTATAATATGTTAGATCTAAGTTTATTAGTCTTGGATTCAAAGCATGTACAATAGAGAAACCTAGATCCAAGCATTAGGGTTTGTATGAGTACATAGGATTGTTCTTATGCCTAAAACCCATCAGTGGTATCAGAGCCTTGATTGGTTTCAGTTGTATGTGATGCTTAACTGTTTTGTCTGCTTAAAAACGTTTTTTTTTGCCTCTGCCCGACACAACTCGACGAGTCAGTATCTGGACTCGGCGAGTTGGCCCTACTCGGCGAGTCCAGATCTGACTCGGCGAGTCAGTGCGTCAGGCAGAGGGTATTTCGGGATTTAGCTGCTGTTTTGACTTGGATTTGATGCTTAAATTGTTTTATGAAGCTAAAATCCGAATTTTATCTTAATTATATGTTTATCCTTGCCAAAACAATAGATAATTTCAAATCTTTTAAATATTGGTTGTTTATGTGATAAATATGGATTATTTAAAGTTATTTGGTAATTATCTAATGACTAAAATAAGATTAGGTCAAATGTAGATAATTATGAAATTAATTGTTTAATTTGAATTATTTGTTATTTGATCCCTAATGTTTTGAAATGTTTCAAAAACTTGCCCTCAAGTTTTGGAATTTAAAAGTTGATTATAAGTTTAATTTTGAAATGTTAAATTCTAAAACCCTAGTAATTTGAAAAGTTTGAATCACACCCTTATGGTTTTGTTAATTAATTAAAGTGTATAATTAAAAGTGATTTAATAAACCCATAAAGTTTTTGGTTTACATTTAATTAAATTAAAAGTATAATTTACTAAGTTAAACCACCTAGTATTTTAAAAGTGTAAAATACACCCTATACTATATATAACATTAAAAGTCTAGTATTATATATGAGTAAACAGTCAGTCTTACCGTTAGTAGGCCTCATTCACGAAGCTGGTCTATAAGGGGTGTTTAAGGAAATTGCCTATAAAATGGCGATTGAATGGGTATCCACTCTTACCCACCGCACTCTTGACTAGTGGAGGGTCGTTAGCCGAACAGGTAGGATAGGACAGAAACCTTCCATTATAAGTATAATGAAGTACAAAGTAACTAAATGCTTTTTCAAATTCCCAAATCATAGTTACTTTAGGAAAAATGTGAAATTGTATGCTAATCTATAGAATTACACTTCGTACCCCTGTCAAACGTTAGTGGAGCGTGTGTGGTTAACCGACACACTAATTTGGGGATGACATTGGTAGTGAAGGGTGACTCGATGTTTGTCATAGATCAATGGAGCGTGTGTGGCTAACCGACACGTTGATTAGGTGATAGTAGCATTGGGTGCACCACGTGATTCGTATGGTTATTCACACCTTGTTTGTGATCCTCGGCATCCCAGTCACAAATAGTAGGGCATAATCAAGATTAAACATGCCATTGAAAAGTTCAATGAATCTCAAAAGATCTAGGAGTTTCAATTCATTTAAAACTTAATCTTCCTTTTCGTTTTTCATGGTGAAAATTGGTAAATCGTCATTTACCTACCTTCAAATTTTTTGCAACTAGATTACGGCATCCCTTTTCTAGGTTGTAGAATATTGTGTTGGATCCTAGCTTGATGTTTCATTTGGGTGTTACATCAAGAATTCTAATCAACATAACTTGAATTTTCTCCCGTTTTGTAGATGTCTGAATCTTACAATGGTCTTCCTAAATCCTTTGGAACAAGCTTTCCAAATGAAGATGACGTTTCGAGATACGATCAAGGAAATGAGAGTCATGCTTCACTTCCTCCACCTCCTCCAATCGTTCTCCCTGACCCACAAGTTCAAAGGCTTGAAAAGTTCAAGCTCACTCAAGCCCTTTTGGCAAGTAAACACGAAGATGGGAAACCTGTGTGTGCACACGTCTTAGAGATGAAGTCACACATTGATAGGTTAAGCATGTTGGGTGTCGAGATTTCAAGTGAGTTGGCTGCTGACTGGGTTCTTCAGTCGCTTCCTGAATCATATAGTGAGTTCGTTAGAGAGTACTATATGATGGATTACGACGTGACCCTCATTAATCTCACCTATTTGCTTATAGCTGCTGAATCAGCAATGATTTGGCGTGCTGGTCAAGCAAACTTGTCTGATGAATCAAACTCCCAAACTTCAATGGACACTGGCAACATTGGAAGTGCAGAAAGAACTAAGTTTGTGATTGTCCGATGTGCTGTGCCAAAGGAGTCCATTTGCTTTTATTGCCAAGAGAAGGGGCATTGGAGACGAAGCTGCCCTAACTACCTGAGAGATCTAAGAGATGGGAGATTCAAGACATATGGCTCTGCTTCAGGTAAAATCCATTATCTAACTCTTTTGATTTCCTATTCTAGATTCTTAATACATGATGTGATAAGATTACATTTTGATGTTTTATAGGATCGAAGAAAAGAGAGGAAGCTTGAGGGAAGAAGTGAGTTGAATCTAATCATGAAGAAATGGATTTCGATCGCATTACTTGAAGAATGGATTCTTGAGCTACTACTTGGAGATAGAATAGATTGTTAAGAAATACGTAATAACATAGTTTTTCAATTGAATTGCATTGTAAGGACAAAAATTTTTTTCCGCAATAAAATGAATTTTGATTTTATCATATTTATTTATCCTTGCGATGGCATGTATGAAAAATTTGATGTTTGAATGTTTCTATTATTAGCAACAATGGATTTGATTCTTAATTATGTTATTTGTGGAAATGTCAAAAGTTTACAAAATAGGGAGAGTTTCTCATCGCCCAAGTTTCAATTGGACAGAAACTTGGAATCATGCAATGTGTATTGTATGATGAATGAAAAACTTTCACATTTGGGAAACTTAGACTAATTCTTTGACAAAGTGTCAATTGAAGGACTAGGAGATCAAGTACACTAGGTTGTGCGTTGATCAAGTCCACCACAAGAGTGACAAAGATATTCATCGTGATTTACTAAAGTTTAGTAAATATGATTATACTTATAAGATTAAGTGTAATTCTGAGTTGATTGAAAGAGTTTCAATGAATAGTAGAACGAATAAAGAAGAATCAAATAGGCAGAAAGATAAAAAGTTCCCTATTCTAAGAAGAAGGGAGAGTACCTTTTATTGTGTTTTATGATAAGTCTTAATGATTAAGAACCATGTCTCAATAGATCCTCTAAGTGAGTCTTAGTGCAATTGCATGTCTAAGAAGAGGAATCGAGTATTGTAGAAATGGTTAAATCAATAAGTCAATCATACTTCGTTCTAATATCAAGTCTTAGAGTCAAGATTGTGACATTGAGTGAAAAGTCTTAAGTAGGTTTATAACACTCATCAAATGTGTAAATTGGAAAAGTTTTCTTATTCTTGCACATTTGAAATTGGTAAGTTGTGCTATCTTGGATAAGACAAGACCAACTAGGACCAATTATGTGAAGTGTTTTGTCTCGATAAGAACTACACTAACTCTTGAATATTTGCTTTGTCAAGAAATGTTTCTTGACAAGAGAATCTTATATATCAAGGAGTCAGTGGGAGTCTTAATGGTCTTGAAAGGTTTCAAGAACAAATCAAGAATAAACCTTATAGATCATCACTAGCACACGACTTGAGGTTTACAACCTATCGTGTTGACATTATTTTGTTTCTATGCCATTCCAATTGAGTTAATTGTGTATGTGAGTTCTATGAGTTCTCATTTGAATGCACACTAGAGCCTTAGTCGATGAAAAGTACATTGATATGTAAGGACAAATTACTAAACTACTTGGAAGACATGGTGGGCACTCGTGTTACCATAAGGCAAAAAATCAAGATTAAGAAAGTTTAGTCCATATGAGTTTGGATTTGTCACAAACCTTGGTTTTAGCAAATTCACATGGATAGGAACTCATACACCATAAAATCTAAGTGTCATAAGATTCCCTCCTTCATGAAAATGACTGTGAGGAAATGCTTTCACTAAGAGAGATCTTAAGAAGATATCAATTGTGAAAATTGTATTCTCAAATTCGATTATGGTTACGGCATCCCTTTCCATAAGTTCGAATTGTGAGATTTGGCAATTAGTTTGAACATTTGGAACTTAGTAACATAAGTTCTAAATTGTTCAAACACACATATGAGCTATCTAAGGAAAAGGTGTATAAGTTTAAGAAGCTTAGATAAAGGCTTATCGAAGCGTCTGGTATTAGAAATATGAATTTCAGAAATTCAATAGGCATTGTTTTCTGGAAGCTCATTTGTTTTCTGAATACATGTCAAAGTATCTATCTTTATGTAAGACATTATGCATCGTGTCCCATACGCTTCGGGTATAGGATCGATTGCAAATGTTATAATATTTTACCATTCTAAAATTTTCTAAATGTCTAGCGCATTAAGAGGGAAAAAGGACTAGAATTGGTTTTGACTAAAATAATTAAACAACTATCAAAGGATGGTCCAAAGTTCGCTGAGGATTGGTCGCTTGTGAGTAGTTAGAAGTATGGTATTGGATGGACCATATCGACATTATTATGAATAGATAAGATTCTATTAAGAATGAGTTGTCATATGGCAAATGTGGAAATGTTTCCATATTGGGAGTTGGATATTGAGATTCTATGCCTAGATTATAAACTTTTATGCAGGAAGGATGTTCAAATGAATGTACTTTGAATGTGAGACTTCACGTCTATGGAATTGTCTTGTAACAATGTCCAATAGAGTACTTCAAAATTTCATTAGCCAAGTCTTGGTGACTTTTGTGCTATGACTTTATGAAAGGATCATTGCATAAGATGTTAGAATCTAGCATATTCTAATAGTAGCAAAGAACCTTGTGTTCTTACACTAATGATAAGGATTATGAATTGTGAAATGAGCATCATTGAAAAGGTTTTTCAATTGATCTATTTCACAAAGTAAGGACCATAGGAAACATAGTGTGCATGCTTTATGCATGGGACAACTATTGTTGTAATTTAAGTAATAAGTTGATTTTCTGAAACAGTAAACGATAATAATGAGTAATCAATATGGTGGTTAAATAGAAGTGTTTTATTTACTCTCACAAGTTTGAGGCCATATAGGATTAAGTATTATTGTTATGTTTCAATTTCCATGTTTTGACTTCCATAATAACTAGGTTATTCAAACATCCATAGTCGGTCATACGTTGGGAGTAGGTATGAATAAAGACTGTCATGAATCTGTCTGTAGATTGTCTGAAGTGTTTAGACATAACACAAGTTTGCTGCAGAGTTCATGAGTGCTTTGATAAGATTAGAGTATTGGATTAAACCCACGCTCACTTGGATCACTTCATGGATTTATCACGAGTGATTAGTGAGACGATAATATTGTATATTCTTGAAACCGAGACATGTGAGTTGTTATTTGTTGGTCGGCTGCACATTGATAATAAGTAAACGCACCAGTAACTTGGTGTTATAAAACTTATTGTTGTGTGTGATTCGATCAGTAAATGCAAGCGAGCATTTGAGTCGAAGTTTATCCATTCCTTTTATCCAAAGTGGGATAAAAGTGATATCTATGGGCCTCTCGAGGATTTAGTGATGATACCTAAGCGCTTGGCTAAGCCGGGACTAAGTTGATGTGTTCAATTATAGTCTGTTATCAGTCGTCATAAATCGGAAGCCGGGAAATAGTATAGAGAGAATGATTGAAATTCATGTCTTTTGTCTATACGATATATTGAGAATGGAGGAATATATAATCCCTTATCTAGAGGACACGCTGTCTGATAAGATCAGAGTTGACAGCGGCTTGTGAAAGCTACGATTGCTGATCAGGTTCTGAAGTCATACGGAAAATAGTTATTAGACTTATCCAAGTGGGAGACTGTTGGATTAGTGTCTAAGTCCATAACTATTTTGGTATGTACTTGACCCGATTATGAGCATGGTCCTTTTGGGTTGCCTTCACCGTAGCAATATGTAGGATGATTTAAGGAGAGAAAGGTTTAAATATGATTTATTAATATATTATGAGAATAATATATTAAAGGAGAAATCATATTGTTTAATTAATATTAGTCAAGAATTAATTGATAATTAATTTTGTGGCTAAAAGAGATTAATTAAATTTAGGGGACTGGACTGCAATTATTGGATAATTGAGTTATTGGGCTAAGGAATGCTAAAGGAATAAGGGGTGAACGAAATTATGATGGAAGCCCATCATATTTTCGTCGATTGCCTTATCCAGAAGGTTCCATGGGCTGCTTAGAGTTTAAGCTGTCCATTAGGGTTTTGACTGAAACCCTAGCAGCCCACACAAGTATATAAAGGACCTCTTAGGCCCCAAAAACGTGTGGAACTAATTCTCTAGGGTTTCTAGTCGTTTTTGGGCAGCCTCCTTTCTTCTCCTCTTCATCCAAGTTGTATATGGTGTTTGTGACTCCATTGGAGGTGCAGCATTTGAGGCACTAAGCTTTTTAAAGCCAATCCAAGCAAGGGATTGATTGTTATTGCTATATAACAATCAAAGGTAATTCTCCAAACCCCAATTCAGTTTATAATATGTTAGATCTAAGTTTATTAGTCTTGGATTCAAAGCATGTACAATAGAGAAACCTAGATCCAAGCATTAGGGTTTGTATGAGCACATATGATTGTTCTTATGCCTAAAACCCATCACTTATTTCAGCAAATGAACAATATATTTCAGCACATATCAATAAACACATTATTAACAAGTTTCACCAATAGATTTCAGTTATGAATCAACAAAATCAACTACTTATTTTCAGAAATCAACTAGAAATCAACAACTTATAATCAACATCACAACATATTTTGGAAATCAACAAGAAATCAACCCATGATTTTGGAAATCAACAAGAACAATATATTTAAACACATGATTTTGAAGAACAACAGGAAAAAAACGAGATAAAAGAAAAAAAATTGATGATGATGGGAGGAAAATAGGAGTCAGTGATAAACCCGGTTGATGGATTCGGCTAAAGAACACCAGGAAAAAAAAACAAGAAGAAAAGAGATGAAAAGCCAAACCTGATGATGCTGCTGAAGTCGGTGATGGTGAAGCAACGGCAGGAAATGGCGTTGGGAAGGGTGGCTACGGCGGCAGGAGATGACGCTTGGAAGGGAGGTGACGGCGGCAGATGAGGATAGGAGGAATGCCTTCTTCGGTTGGCGAGAGTATAACCTGGAAGCGAGAAAGCAAGCGAAAGCGAACAAAGAGAAGAGAGGGCTAGGGCGTCTTTTTTTTTCTTTTCAGATGGGCTTCCAAGTCTAATTCGGTAAGTGGTAAAATTCAGATTAAGACCACAAAATAAGAGGTAAACAAACAGTCTGAATCTTACCGATTCAGACTTGCCCCTTATTAAGTGGTATTAAGATGCAAACAAACGGGGCCTAAATCTAATAAATTAAGTATAATATGTTAAAAGTCAAAGACATAAATTTATAAGTAGAAATAAACATATTATTTTAATATTGAAATTTAGTTTATTTATGATTAAACTTTAGGTTTGATATTTATTTAACCTTATTAACCAAATTATAATCATTATTAGAAAGTCACTACAATTTATCACTTTTAACTATTTACAAAATATTATTTGGATTGTTTAAGTTAAACTAAACTTTATATTTAAGTTGGTCCTGTAATGTTATATTTAAGTTTATAATTTAAATATTTTATACAAATTGTTCAAAAGTTATAGCTTTAAAATGATAATGGTTTAGATCCAACAATATATTAAAACTAATAAATTAAGTATAATATGTAAAAATAAAAAAAGGGATAATGACTTAAAAGGGTAACATATTATTCGATTTGTACACATTTGGTCATTGAGTTTTTTTTCGTCCACATTTACCCCTTAAACTTGTTAAACTATACACATTTAGTCCTTATGACCTGTTACTACAGGTTAGCCAGGAAAAATGACTTGATAGGGTAATATATTTTTCATTTTGTACACATTTAGTCCTTAATATTTTTGTACATATTTAGTCCTTAACATTTTTTTTGTTTCAAAATAAGTCCTTTTTTGTACTAATTTAGTAGTTATGAATGATTTCTTTAGGTTTTTTTCACGACATCTTACGTGAGACAATCATTGATGAGGTGCTTGGCGTTGTTGATGCTTATGTCTAATGCGATCTCGACTGCTTGGTTGCGTAAGTTTTGTGGTTTGGCTTAGGTCTTGTATTTTGAACATCGTAACTTCTTCATACGATATGAGATTTTAAGGATCTTTATCCACGTGCTCATCTTTTGAGTCTACTACAACTTTCATTAAGATTACTCCCGTTAAAATGTAATATATTTTTACTAACAATTTTATAAAAAAAACATACATACATGCATTCATAAAAAACGTATGGATAGGGGAAGATGCAATAATACATAGTAGGTGTTGCCGAGATAAAATAAGTGTTGCCAATACATGGAAAATATGTATAAAAGTAAAAAATAAAGCGAAATTTTTTCCACTGCGAACAGAAAAAATAGGTGTTGTCGGTGCAACACCGGGACCATACTAAATCCGCCACCGCGTATGGATATAAAAATCGTAAGTAAAAATATATTATTTTTTAATGGGAGTAATCTAAATGAAAGTTGTAGTAGACTAAAATACGAACGCATTGATATAAAGATCGTTAAAATACGAGATCATATGAAGAAGTTATGACGTTCAGAACACATGACCTAAACAACCAAGTAGTCGAGATCGCAATGGATATAAGCATCAAAAGCCCCATACACCTCATTAACGAATGTCCCACGTAAGATTTCGTGAGAAAAAACTAAAAAATCATTCATAAGTACTGAATGAGTACAAAAAAATGACTTATTTTGAAAAAAAAAAAAGACTAAATGTATACAAAAATATTAAGGACTAAATGTGTACAAAGTGAGAAATATATTACCATATTAAGTCATTTTTACCGGGTAACCTGTAGTAGCCGGTCATAAGGATTGAATGTATACAGTTTAACAAGTTGAAGGGGTAAATGTGGACGAAAAAAAAACTCAGTGACCAAATGTGTACAAATCGAAAAATGTATTACCCTTTTAAGTCATTATCCCATTAAAAAAACATAACTTTATAAGTAGAAGTAAATATATTCTTTTAATATTGAAATTTAGTTTATATATATGATTACACTTTATGTTTGATATTTATTTAATCTTATTGACCAACTTATAGTCCTTATTAGAAAGAAATTGAAAAGTCATTGGAGTTTCAAATAAATGTGATGAAAAGAAAAATACATGAAATTTTCAAATGAATGTGGTCAAAGAAAAAATGTTTCCTTTATAATATAATATGATATGATATGATATCAATAAAACATAGTTATATAACATTGATTAAAAATTTTTAATGTCGTATGATTAATGCAAAAATCTAGACACCTGCAAATTTTGTTACGTGTAAATTAAAAGTTATGATAACAATTTTATTCAAATTTAAAAATATTGTATTAATGATAAACTAGATAGGGTGTTATATATATATATATATATATATATATATATATATATATATATATATATATATATATATATATATATATATATATATATATAAGAATGTTTTTTATTTGACTATCTTATCAAATTATTTAGGAGTTATAAAATAACAAATAATAATTTTTTATTTAAAAAAACATGATATATATGAATATTAAAAATATGGAAATAAAATGAAATATAAATTACCTTTTCTTAAAAATATATAATATATTAAAAAACAATATCATCCTTGAATTAGCTTAATATGATAATTAGATTAAAAAATCAATATAAACACAAACCTATATACAGTATACAATATAACTTCTTATTCACATAGGCTATACGTTGTCATGCATTGCTTACCGTTGGTAAGTTGATTTGACACTGTTATCGACGATAAACACCATGTCTTACCCATTTTTCACCGCCGGTACTATATCGATGGTAGCTTTCCACCGAAGGCAAATTCGAAAAATATGGATGTTGGGTGACTATTGGAGGTGAACGTTGGCAAATGGCTAACTTTTTTTTAGCACATTTATCATTATATATAAATACTTACCATTCATTTTAATTAACACACTCATTCAAAATTTCTTCCAATAACCAAAATAATCTCAACTCTTCCAACCAAAATGCTTCCAATCGAATTGCAGTCTTCAATTACAATTAGACATCACAACCACCTTACCGGCCACAAATTGATCCATCGATTTTATGTCAAAACCAAGCGTTTGCAGATGGTGTTCCTAGCTATTATTTACAATTCCAAATGCCACAACAATTCCAAATCCAATCCCCACACCCCAAACCTAAACGCAAAACCAATTCCAATTCCAATTTCAATCCCAACCGCCTTTCACACCCTCAACTGAAAATCTTTCCCATTCCTAACTCGAAGAATAAATTCAACCTAAAGAAGGGAAGTCTGAAAGTAAAAGATGGACTTTATCACACCCCCGACCGAGGCGGCGGAACATGTCGGGTTTTGCGACTTAGTTCATCGATCATAAGCAAATTGAATATACAATGCAAGTTACAACAATAAGAACACATAAGTTATATCCCACTTTAAGGTTCAAATACATGGTTCATACAATAATAATAATAAGTTCATGAATTTGCCTTAACAGATAGCCCGATATAACAAAAACTAGAGAAGACTAGATTGTCCGAAATACATGACTATCGCTTCTGCTAAAAGTTGGTTCAGTAATCTCTAGAGAGTGCATGTTGTTTGAGAGTCAACACAAAGGCTGGTGAGAGTTACAGGTTTTTTGCTAACCGCGGTAATAATACTTTTAAAAAATCTGAAAATATTTCTTTTGTAGTTAAAACCATGTTTGATAAAAAGAGAAACTGAATTCGTGGTTCCTTGATAAATATTCCAGTTAATGCTTATAGTGATTCCTATAACTGATCTATGTGTTAAGATATAACCCCTTATGACACTTCATTAGAAGTCGTGGATAATGACTGAAGATACTTATCACCCGCTTCAATTGATCTGTCGAGGTTGTAGCTAGCAACCGTATATGGAGGTGTTAACCCATATAGATCTATACATACGTATCTCGTTCCGATGATTAATGGTTATGGTCAATAGGGTATACTAATTAGTTAAACTTATGTAACGAGTAATGTCTCACTATAAAGGCCATTAACTAAGATATACGATAAAGTTTCATTATAAAAGCCGAGTAATTTCGATATATCCAAAAATATGTATATTACTCTGCTGGTTTTTTATTCAAAAACTAGTTTCAAGAAAACAAGTTTATAACCCACCAAGGATCATCTTGCAAAGTTTGGAAAGAAAACAATACCAACCAAATAAGAGATGGAGAAAAATTACAACCATTGTAGTTCTTTGGATCCTCTTGAGAGACTTGGACGTTGATGAAGAATGTAGAACTTTAGAGACACCAATAATGAATCAACTTGATGTAGAATGCTAGTTCTTTTGTATGAACTCTTAAGACTCTTAAGCTTTATGTTCTTATCTAACTAAGAACATAAAGAGAGCATAAGCAAGAGTGTGATCTTCATGTCTTAAACTAAAAGTATAGAGAAACACACATACATACGTAGTTATGGTTTTTTGCATGAATGGTGAAAGAGATATGAAAGCCTCACTTTGTATAGCAAGTTTTAAGGTCAAATTTGCCAACATCGGCCCTCCACGTCATGGCCTTCCTTAGCTACGTCGTGGGCAAAAAAATGCCAAAACAGTCGATGATTCCCCAGTCGCCATGTCGTAGCAGACTAAGCCATGTCGTAAGGACTGGTCTGAACAACTCAAACAAGCTTAATCCATTTTCTTCCAACTTTAGGATCTCCAAAGCTCATATCTGATCCTTTCCAGGGTCTTAATGGATAAAGTTTCTAACTTTATCCATTAGGAATGTCCAAACCATCAAGATGTAGACTTTAAGTCTTAAAGGACCCAAAAATGCATCTTTCTTAACTTAATCCATTAAGTCCAAGTCTCCAACCTTCAGATCTGAATCAACATGATATTTAGATGGATAAAGTTTCCAAATTTATCCATAACAATGTCTCAAGCTTCCAATATCTAAACTTTAATACACCAAAATGACTCACGAGACCAAGATAACTTGCATGGCTATACGGGGAGGCAAAAGTTCACAAATTTCCTAGTCCATGAGGTCTAAGAAGCATTCTAATCTGATCAAAAGATGTTGGAGTCCACTCAACTCCAAGATCACCCATAAAATGGACCAAAAGTGCCAAAAACCCCAAATGACAAGATCTAAAGAACTAGATGGCAATATTGGAACTTTATACCTACAATATTCCATAAATGTAGTGTCTTTAATGGATCCCAACTTGAAGCATCATTCTTTGCAACCAAAAGAACCTTCTTGATCTTTAAACCTCATCAAAATATCATAAAAGTACCCAAAATAGAAAAGAGGATAGAAGATAAGCTCAAATATTGAAGGCTATAAAGGGAGGAAAAAGTTCGCAACTTTTCTAGTCCATGAGGTCTAAGAAGCATTCTAATCTGATCAAAAGATGTTGGAGTCCACTCAACTCCGAGATCATCCATAAAATGGACCAAAAGTGCAAAACCCCAAATGACAATATCTAAAGAACTAGATGGCAATATTGGAACTTTATACCTACAATAGTACACAAATGTAGTGTCTTTAATGGATCCCAACTTGAAGCATCATTCTTTGCAACCAAAAGAACCTTCTTGATCTTTAAACCTCATAAAAATATCATAAAAGCACCCAAAAGAGAAAAGAGGATAGAAGATAAGCTCAAATCTTGAAGGCGGAGGCTAGGGTTTTTCCCAATGGGTTCTAGAGGTGATGAGGGCTGATAAAATGGCCAAAAATTCATAACCTTATGCTTAAATATGTTGAAAACCCTAAAAATCATGGGCTTGGGCCTGACTAATCGGCGTGTCGTGGCGATTGTTTTCACCTAAACCTACCTCAATGCAACATCCGAAATTCCAGGTATTATATTTTATCATTTATTTTTGAGAAAAAGGGAGGGACTCGACGAGTTGAGTCGTAGACTCGTCGAGTAGGACCGCGAATGCTGACTGGATTAATGAACGGACTCGACGAGTCGGGAAGGGTGGACTCGACGAGTCCGCGCTGTGGATTGAAACCCTAATTCTCGGGGTTTGTGCCTTATTTAAAGGCCTTTATGGCCTCCATTTGCGGCTACCAGTCCAGAGAGAGATACCCTAGCGATTGTGAGCGAGTTGTGAGAGATTTTGAGCCTTTTTGATCATATTAGGTGTGATTTTTCAAAGGAGAAAGTGTTTCCAGCAAGGGGAAGTCAAGAGGATTGCATTTCAGAGGGTTTCCAGCTTGGATCTTCAAGTTTGAGGTAGCTATTCGATCCTATCCTTCTGTTTTGCTTAAGAGCATTGAATTTAGGGTTTTCTATACCCTTTTATGGCTTGTTTAGATGAGTATAGTGTCCCATTGAGTGCTAAACTCCAGATCTGGACCTCTTGAGGTCCAAAGAGCCTGAACCATGCTACTTTTTGTGGTTCTATGGAGGAAATGGACATAGGTTGCCATGTTAGAAGAGATTTCACCAAAATAAGCCTAAAGTGCCTTGCATGTGTACCAAGATTCGACCTTTACGTGTTTATTGGTCATGGGGAAGTCAGATCTATAGATTAGAGAAGCAGATCTGACCTCAGGAGATCAGATAAGTGTTTTCATGGGAGGATCGTCGAGCCCATAAGGGACTCGATGAGTCGAGTTGGGTTGCCCGCGATTCGTGACCTGTGATAACCCGTTGAGTGTGGGGTTGACTCAGCGAGTCGAGTGAGGGCCAGGGACGAAGAGGACACACATGAACTCGCCGAGTCTGGTCAAAGTTTGACCGTCGACTTTTGTTGACTTTTAGGGTTCAGTCAGTGTTTGGACTTATGAGCCATTAGAGGGGTAGAATGGTCTTTTACCCTTCTTAGAGAACTTATAGAAAGGGGTTAGCCTAGCCTTTAGAAGTTGTATTAATTAAAGTAATTATTTATGTGAATAGGCGGAGGCTAGTGCAGTATTTCAGAGTCCGAGGTTTACCGAGTTATCCGAGGTGAGTCTTCTCACTATACTTTACCTAGAGTGGTAATTAGAGTTATGTGACAGAGTATATTGTATCCTGTGTGTTATGTTTATGATTCTGTGTTATATGTGATTCAGAGTTAACAGAGTTAGGACCAGAGGGTCCACAGAGTTATGGGATTGGAGGGTCCCACTGAGACACTTTGACCAGAGGGTCATACAGAGTTATAGCCTCGAGTGGTTAATATGTGTTGCATGTGGTATTTTGGGGAACTCACTAAGCATTTATGCTTACAGTGTTTGGTGTTATGTGTTTCAGGTACCAGTGAGGATCGCGGGAAGGCGCCACCATGATCAGTACACACATGAGGAGTCTTTATACTTTATGACCTTGGGTTGTGTTATATAGATTGATAGGTGAAACGATGAGATTTTATAATATTTATGAATGAAAATACGTCTTTAAAAAGTGAAAAATTGTTTGTAAAATTACGGTGTTACACTCAACTTCAAACAACCATAACTTCTTCGTTTTAACTCCGTTTTTGACGATCTTTATATCAAAGGAAAGGTATTGACGAGCCCCACACTTCTATCTAGTTGATTTTGTCTTAAAACATGTCGAAATAAAAACTATAATCCATGAAAGAAGTTTGAAACATCACTTTTCCCTTTTTTACCCTTTGACTCCAACACAAACCAAAGGCTTAGATCACATAACCAATATTATCAACATCCATTAGGGTCTAAACCATATTCCCTTAAAGCCCATGACCTTTACTTGATCTATTTATTGTCTACAATCCCGAAATAAGAAACTTATATATATATATATATATATATATATATATATATATATATATATATATATATATATATATATATTCAGAAAAAGTAGGGTCATCAAATAACGGGGAACCCACTAACATGCTATATATATATATATATATATATATATATATATATATATATATATATATATATATATATATATATATATATTCCAAAATGTCATTTCAGATTTAGGACTAAATTTTCGGATTTTGAAAAAAAAAAACTTTGGAATTGTAAGAACAAATCTAAAATTCGATGATCAATTCCGAAATTTTGAATTTTTTACTTAAATATAACAAAAAGTTAAACAAACATAATAAATGTGAACTATATACAATATTAGTGCATATAATCATACATTTCATTGAAAATTTTCAGATATTAAACAGTTCAAATTGGAAATTTTAAACACAAAAGAAGATATTTTTTTTCCAAAGAGACAAGAAAAAAATCAAAAACTAATTCCTAAATTTGAAGATGAAACCTAGAATGGAGCATTTTTTGAAAAATAATTTAAAAAGCAGTCTGAAATGTGAACTGTAGTTTGGAATAACACATTTAAAATTAATTATTTCTATCATTTTCTCTTAGAGTAAATTACACGAATGGTCTTTATGGTTTTGAGTAATTTGCATATTTGGTTCTTGACTTATTTTTTTAACTTGGAGGGTCTCTACTCTTTGTTTTTGTTACATGTTTGGTCCTTATTGTTTGTTTTTGTTGCGTGTTTGGTCCTCGTCTTATCTAAAATGATTATTATTTAAATAATAAAAAATGATAGGGTGGGTAATATAATACGAAGGGGTGGGGTTCGGGTGTGTTTATTTAAATAAATTAAAAAAATCAAGGGCATAGTCTTTTAGGTAAGACAGGGACCAAACACATAACAAAAACAAACGGTAGGGACTTTCGAAGTTATAAAAATAAGTTACGGACCAAGCGTGCAAATTAATCCAAACCATAGGGACAATTCGTGTAATTTTCTCTTTCTCTTACTTAAATAGTCGAAGGACCAAAATTGCACATTAGTGAAAGGTTTAGAAAGCAACGAAGAAAAAATCGGAGACAAAAAAGCGAAGATAAAAAAATCGTGGTTGTAGTGGACGCCATCCGCCATTGTTATTCAAGCTTCGACCAAGTGAGCAACACAGAAATGGTGATGGCTTCCTTGTCCCTCAATTCCTTACCTGTGCAACCACCTTCTCAGCACTGTCGCAAACTCATTGATGCTCCATCATCAACTTCTCTTAACTACGGAACCGGCGCCGGCGGCTCCTTAAAACCCATAGTCATATCCGGTGACCCTCCGACGTTCGTATCCGCTCCCGGTCGCCGCATCGTTGCCGGTTAGCTCTTATTGTTTCTCCCTCCCTGTAGAGAATCTTAGGGATTTAAACTTAGTAATTCCTAAATTCAAATTGGATGTATAATTTGATTTAAAAGTGTTCCTATTTGAATACTCGCTAATCAAAATGCACTTATCGATTAACCTTTATATCAAATTTCAAGTTTCCTCATTTGAAAACTTAATTGCGATTACTGTTCTTTTCGGTTGCGATTCAATTTACTTGTTGACGAATTAATAATTTAATACTATCTTCTTAAAACTTAAAGAGCTCTAGTGAATTTACATGATGTTATCTGCAACATTGAGTTTCAAAATTTATACATTGAAATCTAATTTTGAATTTTTGAAAGTCCATATCAAATCAATTGATTTGGTTGAGTACTATAATCATGTTAATAAATTACTGGTAGTAATCTTATATACATGTTATTAGCGTATTGAATAGAAGAAACATCTCTATCTTTAGAACAAGGGAGCATTTGAATTTGATATATTGAGATGTTGATATGAAATCAATTCATTCAGTTGGGGATTTGCATGGGGATCTTTCCAAAGCAAGAAGCGCACTTGAGTTAGCTGGAGTCTTGAGCTCAGATGGTAGAGACACTTGGACTGGCCAAGAAACAGTAAGTCTTTATCAATGCTTTGATCATCTATGAAGTTTTATAAGTGATGTGATTGTTTACATTTATACCCTTTGACCAGGTCTTGGTTCAGCTTGGAGATATACTCGACAGAGGTGAAGATGAAATCGCTATATTATCTTTATTAAGGTCACTGCAAATACAGGCTAAAGAACATGGTGGTGCTGTTTTTCAGGTTGGTTTAGAAACTATGTTTTTTGGTTATGTTATGTGAATATAGATGAATCTTAATAGCATCATTATTTGACTTTGTACTTGTTGGAAAAACCATGGGTATATATGGCAAATTATTACAATCACATAGACAAATCTCTCAAGCCAGTCTCCCCAATTACACCCACAATATCCAAATATTTAACTCAATTTTATACACAAAAAAACAAGTGGAGAAAAGAAAAGAACCAAATACTTTAAGTGTATTCGCCTTAGACTCCGTTTATAGGCATACAACCATTTTTCTTACATATGCCCATGTGGGTGCTATACACTCATACAATCAAATTTAAGAAAAAAAAAAATCAAAAGATCAATTGGATTGGATTCGAATCAAATGTTCGAGAGACTAGGACTCTTCCAGAGCTCACGCTTCCAAAAATTCAGTTGCAATTTTCGATAACCACTAACTAATACTCAACCATCTACTACTGCTACTTAAGGTCTTGATGCTCTTACTACACAAGTAAAAGACTTGATTACCCTTATTCAGTAGTAGTCTATGAGAAAGTCAAAGTCAACTCCTTTGGTCTAGCAATGGGACAAAATCCTTCTTTCATATTAGCCAAAAATCTAAACTGTACCATTGTTTGATGATCTTAGGTGAATGGAAATCATGAAACTATGAACATTGAAGGGGATTTTAGATATGTTGATTCGGGGGCATTTGATGAGTGTTCAGACTTTCTAGAATACTTGGATGATTGTGAACATAATTGGGAAGATGCTTTCTCAAGCTGGGGTCAAGTGTCAGAAAGTTGGAAAGAAGAACGTAAATTGGCACAGAGTTCATGGGGACCATGGAACCTAGTCAAGGTAATTTTTGGTTATCAGTATATTAATCTTAACTTTTTTGTAGTAATTATCATTATTATTATTTTTTTTTTTGTAATGATGATGATGATGATGGCGTATTGGTAATATTAGGACAGCGGCAAAAGGGAGTAATTGCAAGATCGGTTCTTTTAAGACCCGGAGGTCCATTAGCATCTGAATTAGCCAGACACCCTGTTGTTCTTAAAGTTGATGATTGGGTGTTTTGTCATGGTGGCCTTCTTCCCCACCATGGTAAAAAAAAATTTATTTTCATTAGATTATAACTATAATTTACACCACAAAAGCTCAATTTCCTCTTGGTGGTGTTTTAGTTACTTATGGCATAGAGAAGATAAACAATGAGGTATCTAAATGGATGAATAATGTTGGTGAAGATGATGAATCGCAAATACCATTTATAGCTACTAGAGGATACGATAGTGTTGTGTGGAATCGTTTATACTCTAGAGACACCACTGATTTAGAAGATTATCACATTGAACAGGTGACTAAAGTTTATTTTCATGATATCAAAATGTTTATATTTGGGACTTGATGAAAACATGTTTTTTGTTACAGATTCAGTCTATACTTGACACTACACTTCAAGTGGTTGGAGCAAAAGCTATGGTGGTGGGTCATACTCCACAAACTACAGGTGTCAATTGGTAAGCAATCATCATGTTCATGTTCAAATGGTCAGATGACACTAAAATCACCAACAAAATGTCTTCATAATAATTGTAGTATATATTTTAAAGTGACTTATGAATGTAATAACTTAAAGGGTATTTTATATTGTTTGCAGTAAGTATAATTGTAGCATTTGGCGCATTGATGTGGGGATGTCTAGTGGGGTTCTTGATTCAAGACCTGAGGTAAAACGTACTCCTTTTCTTTTTACTTTTTTTTTTTTTATTATAAATATGTTTTGTAATGTTGTAAAATGTTTGACTTTCATTGACCAGGTTTTAGAAATAAGAGGCGATAAAACAAGGGTAATAAGGAGCGAATCAGAGACATTCAATGAACTTCAGGCAGTTGATTATATGTAGAATGAATGAAAAAGTTGCTACTCTAGAAAAATTTCATGTCTATACTGGGGGATATGTATATAAACTAAAAGGGTATTTATGGAATAAAAGTTGTTTGGTTGATGTATATTTACATTACATGGCAACAAACAAGATGTAATCATATTACTTATTAATATTTGAAAGAGAAACAATTTGTTGCTTTTAGAGGTTACTTACTTGATTAATAATGTTAATAGGGAGCTTTTTTTTTTTTTTTTCTACAAACTTGGACATGTACATCTTGATGAATTATCTCTATGGCCACCCTTTAGGACTGGCTTTAAGGGCTTTTTAATAACTAAGGTGCTTGTGTTTGACTTCTTATAAATAGTTATGATAAATGATTATAATACAAGGTCTATCATTATGTAGGTATGCCACTTCTTATAAGTATTGTATCCTAAAATAGACTTTGAACCAAGCCCATTATTAAGACCATGTTGCAGCAATAAATTTGTTAGAACACATTTCTCCTTTGGATACGGTTTTTTGCATATTTTTTAGAAAACAACTAAAGAAGTGGGGGTTAAATAGAACTCAATTGTAGTTCAAGAGGTTGTATGTGTAAAGTTGAAATGATGACTTGACTAATTAAGATATATAGAGTTGTTTCTTTTTTATTTAATACAAACAATTAATGCAAACAATGATTTAACAAGTTAAATGATAGATTGGTCATTCATTTTACAAAATTGCCAATAACTTTGTTTTTCCAATTTCACATTTTATTTTGGGTTTGAAATAAAAGGGGCAGAATTTAGCATTTATGTTTAAATCTATAAAAGAGTACATCCAGATTTGAGTTATCATTGATGCTATGTTTAAATTTGTGTTTAATTTAAGTTATTAACCATGTTGTGTTTACATGTAATTATATTTGTATCATTATTGATATCAAATAATTGTATATTTATTTATTGTCCAATATCATTCTAGACAAAAGGATAAAATAGCCATGTCCTTATATTAAAAAATTTCGCGTTATTTAACAATGAAACAAACTTTATATATAGATACCTATTTATCCATTAAACATATCATCCATGCAAAACTTAATAATAAAAAAGAACCCTAAACTTGAACTCAATTTGATAGCTTGAGAAATCCCAAGGGGGTAAAGTGTCAAATTATGAACTCATATACAAAACAATGAAACATCAATCCAAACGTTGGCAGTTGGCATGCTCCATAGGACTTCAAGTTACCCTTGTAATCTCCGCTGCAATTTCAAAACCCTCATATATAAATTCAAATTCATTACCACTGAATGCTTGTTTCCCACCAATCTCTCATTTGGTTCAACTCCCCTCGATTTCTCAGACCTTTCAATCTTCACTCAACAATGGCTTCATCTTCCCTTGTCCTTCCTTCGGTTTCGCTGAAGCATGAAGTGTCAATTGATGCTCTTGATTCGTATCCGTTGAGGAGCTCGTCTTCTCTTTGTTTTGGGGCTTCTAAGCATGGGTTTCGTCGTCTTAATTTGGATAAATCTAGGGTTTCTATGAGCGTATCTGTTGGATCTACCACTGCAGTTGATGATGCACTGTTCGCCGATTACAAGCCTACCACCGCCTTCCTCTTCCCTGGTCAGGTCAGATTCGAGAATTTAAAGTAGTTGATTTAGTTTCAATGTTTGAATTGGACTGTGATTGATAAGAATTATGAAAACGATCTATGGAAATACTATTCTGATTCATTGTTAATGCTGTTAGCGATCAAATTGAACTTGCAAAGATGAAAATGCTATCATTGTTTTGATTCATGTTGAGCTACCGTGATTTATACACAACTGTTATGATTTTGAAGTAGCTAGAGATTTCACTAGCAATGAAGTATGCAACTTTGATTTAGGAATTAGGATAAACCGTTTTGGTAGCAATCAAACTGAACTTGCAAAGATGAAAATGTTTTCATTTCATATCTCATTTTGTTTCAGGGCGCACAAGCTGTTGGAATGGGACAAGAGGCTCAAAAGGTGCCAGCTGCTGCAGAGTTGTACAACAAGGCAAATGAAATTCTAGGGTTAGCTCGATAATTCCTTTTCTCAAAACATGAGATTGCATCACATCACTTAAATTCATTTCTCATTTCACATTTCTCATTTCTCATTTCTCATCTACTGTTCAAAATTTGAGCAAAATTAACTCATGTCATTGACTCAATCACCAATATGAATCTTTGCATGAAGGTTTGACATTTTGGACGTTTGCATCAACGGCCCAAAAGAAAAGTTGGATTCCACCGTATTAAGTCAGGCAAGTTTTCTAGGGCTATTTTTGATGATGAGGGTGAGAAGGGCATTCACGTCTTTTTGGGTGGGACAAAAAGCTGCAATTTTTGTCCCATTGACATCAGTCTCAGTCCAATGCACACTAGATGCAATACAACTTGTTTTGTCTTGTTGACCTTAAGATATAAATTTTGCTTATTGGAATACTGTTTTTCTTAAAAAAATTGCAGCCAGCTATTTATGTTACTAGTTTAGCTGCAATTGAGATACTACGTGCACGTGATGGAGGTCAACAAATAATTGACTCAGTGGATGTTACATGTGGGCTAAGTTTGGGGGAATACACTGCTCTTGCATTTGCTGGAGCATTTAGGTGAGCCATGCAATTTTGATAGGATTCCAAATTCCATTATTACCCTTTTTTTGCTTTAGAAAAAAATCATTCTTTATGCATTTTACTATATTATTAGCTTTGAAGATGGTCTCAAGCTGGTCAAACTAAGAGGTCAAGCAATGCAGGTAAGCAAGTCAACAATACTACTGTTATTGTGTTCTTTGATAGTTTTATTATTATTTTTTTTTTGCTGAAAGAGATATAATTTCTAAAAGATACAAATACGTTCAGGAAGCTGCGGATGCTTCTAGAGGTGCTATGGCCAGTATCATTGGACTAGATTCAGATAAGGTGCAACAACTTTGTGATGCAGCTAATGAAGAAGTTGAGGAAGCTGAGAAAGTTCAAATTGCAAATTATTTATGCACTGTAATGCTTATTACTATTTACTATTTTGCCCCTGTATATCATATAAAGTTTACATTTGGAAAATGGAAAATGAATTGATGATTACCTTTTCAGGGAAACTATGCGGTTTCTGGAGGCGTGAAGGGAATTGAAGCGGTGGAAGCAAAAGCCAAATCATTCAAGGCTCGAATGACGGTATGTGTGATTGAATGGAATTGTTCATTCCATTGATATGAAATGTAACAACTCATTCCATTCCATTCCATTCCACCCTAGGTACGGCTTGCTGTTGCGGGGGCATTCCACACCGGTTTCATGAGTCCGGCATTGTCGAAACTGGAATCGGCATTGGCAGCAACCCAAATCAGAACTCCAAGAATTCCAGTCATATCTAATGTTGATGCACAACCACATTCCGACCCCGATACAATTAAGAAAATATTGGCTCGCCAGGTAACCTTTCTATTTTGCAATCAATTTAAATAAAAAAAAATAAAATAAAAATTAAAATTAAAATTATTATATGATAGGTTACATCGCCTGTTCAATGGGAGACGACAGTGAAGACTCTCCTATCGAGGGGATTGGGAAAGAGTTATGAACTTGGACCTGGAAAGGTAAAAACCCTAAACCTTAAACCCTAAATTAGGTTACATGTCATCTTGTTGGTGGATCTAATTGAATTTTAAATCAGGTTATTGCTGGGATTGTGAAGAGAATGGATAAAACATCGCCCATTGAAAACATTATGGCGTGATGGAATATGAGCTTGATTTGTTGCTTTATAATAATCTTTGGGGTAAAGGGCATAACGGGGATTTTGAGATTTTATAGAGATGATTAATGTGATGTAGTTGAGTTTTTGTGTATGGTTATAAGATTCGTTAGTAATTGTACCTGAATCATGATTATATGCTCTCTGAGTGATATATTTGTTATGAGTATAACACAGCAACATGTGATCTCTTTATCGAATAGTTTGTAAGCGTTTTCAGTTTTTCATAATTAACTTCTCAAGACGCAAGCCACTTGTTTGGTATTCTAGTAATGATACTTGTAATTATGTTGTTAACTAAATATTTGTTTAAATATTAAGTATCACTAGGTGTGAAACCGAGTATTACACGAGTTGATTTTAAAAAAATTAAACATTAAAGTGTAAACTAAAAATAATTTTTAATATATAACTTTAAAATAAGAAAAGAAAAAATGTATTTATTGCAATTTAATATCATATATATGATATTTAATACTTTACATATATAACTATATGACATTGATTTTAAAAATTGAAAGAAACCAAAAATTGACAAATGGATAATATTTATTTCAAAAATACCACAAAATAACAAGTATTAAAATTAATAAGAGATTGACATGTGAAGAAAAAAAAAAAAAAAAAAAAAAAAAAACTTCATTTATTAAGGAAAAGATTAAATTATAAACTTATAAGACAGGTATTTAAAATGTTGACTTTAAATATATGTTTGTTTTATTTTTAATTACTAGCTTATTACGTAAATCGTTAAATTCTTAAAAAGGACTAATTCAGATGTAAAGAAATTTTAAAAGAATATGCTCAGAAGCGCTTAAATTCGAAATATCGAACTGTTGTAATGACCCAACATTACATGGAGCGCAATTTTCATCATGGCATAATTAAATGCACCAGCCGGGAATCGAACCCGGGTCTGTACCGTGGCAGGGTACTATTCTACCACTAGACCACTGGTGCTTGATGTTCTACAGGTATTTATATCAAATATATACATTTCGGCTATTTTAATTACTCCAAAACCGTGTAAAAGTTGAACATGGAATTTAGCAAAAATCACGGCTACACTGACTTAATCCCATGGCAATAGAGTACAACTGTGAAAAGAATTGCAATATTTAGCAAATTATTGACCACTCATCCCAATTTGATATTTCCTAGTAGGGATGTTATTCGGGTCGGAACCGAACCGAACCGAATAAACCGAAAACCGAATAAGGGTAATTCTATGAACCGAAAACCGAACCAAATAAGCAATACGGGTTCAGTTCGGTTCGGGTATTATTCGATTCGGTTCGGTTCCGACCCGAATAACCCAAATAACATGTACAAGATGATTAATGATTCGAATAACCCGAATATTTTGTATTACTTTTGTAGCTTATGATTTCATAACAAATCTTTTAAAGAAACAAATTAAACACTAAAAATTAAACATCCAAAACACCCAAAAATCTATCTATAAGTATATAACCTGAATAACTTCATCAATATGGAATGAAACAAATAAAAGAACATATATTGTTGTTTTCATTAAATTCTCTTATACAAGGTCAAAGTCCCTATTGCTTGGACTTATAGAAAAAAAAAGTTAACTGTTAACATAGCACATTCAAATTTCAATTGATAACATACATAATAACATATTTAAAGATTGAGTATTCAATGAGTAACATACATAGTAGATTAAGATACAAATTCTTACTTGTGTTTCTTGATTTGGAACCCAATTTTCCACGAATTGAATGGAGTAAAAACTAGAAAACAAGATGAGGAGATGATTCACAGAAGTTTGAAGTACGGAAGTCGATCAAAAACTAATGCCGATCAAAAACTAATGTCGAAGGAGCAATTGTCGATCAGAAAAAAATTGTCGGAAGGAGCAATTCGCAAGCAGCAACTGTCGATCAAACAAAATTGTCGCAATCATCAATATGGAAGTAGTCGACTCGATTTGGTGTAATAGGATATTCGATTTGGTGTATTAAGTGGGTAACGATCTTCGATTTGTTTTTTTTTGTGATCGATTGTGATGATGACAGAACCAAATACGTATGTTGTGCAAGGAAAAAAAAACGAATCTTCATATTCGGTTCGGTTCTTTGGACCGAATAAGCCCTTATTCGGGTAACCCGGACCAAATAACCCGAAAACCGGATACGTCTTATATAGATACCCGAAACCGAATCAAATTGCTTATTCGGTTCGGTTCTCGATTCAGTTCGGTTCTCGGTTCGGTTCGGTTCTCGATTCAGTTCAGTTTTCGGTTCGGTTCGGTTTCGGGCCAAATTCTCATCCCTATTTCCTAGTACATTATCAAAACAGAAAAACATATTATATACAATAAATAAAACTTTAAACAAATAATAAATTAAATACGAAAAATACTAACGCAACCCTTCAGATTTAATTAGGTGGGGTTTTATTTCAAGGAATGTTCGATTATCGATTTTGTCCATTGCAAGAAAGATATCAAAAAATGAATGAAACGACGATAAAAAGTTCCTAAATATCTTGATGAATCGTTTATTGTTTATTGTTCTTAACTGGTAATTCAATCTTATGTCGTGATCACACGGATTTTAATCTATAATAATCCAAAAGAGACATTATCGTTTTTAGGCACAAAAAGATCAAAACGAAAAACTTGATGAATGTGAAGATTGTGTAGATTCTTAGGTGCCCAAAAAGATGAAGTAGTAGGACGGTAGGCGTCCCAAAAGATGGAGCAATATGATTATATATACGTATACTATTCGAAGACATGATACATATGACAAAATAACAGATGAGAACAATTTTTTGGACGTTGAAGGACAACTTGAGTTCTCTCCAACACAACAGATCAAACAATATTGTTGCCCGTAAAACATAGTTGTTCGTGGTAATATGTCGTTCGTAGCAGTTTTCTATATATGTTGTACAAATATGATTAAGATTTATTCCTACAAGAAACCTAATATTTTTACATTTTTTTTTGCATCACACATTTTTTTATAATGTAAACCAAAAGTATTAAATTTTTGTTTTTGCGAATTACTCATTGTTAAGAATGTAAATGAACTTTAGTATATTGTTCGGTAATATGTTCGTTTATCTAATAAACAAACTTGAACAATTACCTTAATTATATGTTTGTTAACGTTTCTTATTTATTTTTGTTTAACGTGTTAATGAAAAAAGACAAACAAACATTAACAAAGCAATTTTTAAACAAACAACCACGAACAAGTAAATGTGTTTGTTTATGTGTTCGTCTAATTCGTTTACATCCCTATCTATTTCACATGGTCCCATCCGGTAAACAATATTTTCCAAAAAGAAAACGATCAAAAAATAAACAAATTCTTTGAATTCAACAAAAAATAATACAAAAGGATTAAATGGTCTTTTTTTTTTTTTTTTTTTTATTATAATTCAGCATAACAGTTTAGAGGTTAAAACCAAACAATATGTTGAAAAATCAAATCATCTTAGAAGTTCAGACCGTTTAAAAATTCAAATTTTATCATACATCTTAATGTGACCCCCTTAGGAGATGATGATACACCTTATTGATTTTATAACTCTACACCAATCATATTGAGGGGAACTGGGGGTGTAGTCGTGTAGATGCATGATGACAATTCTAACTCACTCCATGTCCAATTTTACAACTCTAATAAGCTATTAGAAGTTAGTTTTCGTAAGGCAAGAATGCTTAGAAAAAAAAATTGTAGTTGTATCTACCGTATAGTTCCATCTTATTATCCAAAAAACAATTGTAGTTAATGCACTTTGGCCTATTTTATTGATCAATAAATTGCATTCTTTTATGCACTTTCTCCCTAACAAGCATAACAGTCCCTAGCGCCCTATACGTCATAAACTCGAAGAAATGCAACAAGACTTGTATCAAAATGGGATTACCTCTCTTTCAATCATCGGAAGTGATTTTATATCCTTTTCTAATGCAATATCTTCAATCGGACCTGATTGCGATCCACTTTGTCTCAATGATCAATGATTGAGGAAGGTTTTCCCTTCTATGCATCATGATTCCCTATCTTGAAATGAAGTGTCATCGATTGACATTTACCATTGAAAAAAGAATCCTTCCATGAATGAGAAGGTTAAGTTACATTATAGACTTCGATAACTTTCTTAAGGAATCAACTCGAAAGTTCATTAATCTATGGTTAGATGCCACACTCGAACTCTATCACATACCCTAATGCTAAATCTAGTCTACCATTTTAGAAACACACACACACACACACACACAAAAAAAAAAAAAAAAAAAAAAAAAAAAAAAAAAAAGGAAGCTATGAAAAAAGAAAGTTGGGGTCCTTCAAGCAACTGATTTCTTGTTTGCTTCCGCTGACTTATGCCATGAACATTTCTTTAACCCGCCGCATAAACTAACTCAAACGTAGCAATGAATGTAAAAGACATTGCTACAACCTAAGAGGGTTTTATATTATAGAATGCCAAAAATGTTGATCCTTTTTACAAACTTCTTAAAGAGGGAGAACAACAAGACTACTTCAAGGAGAACATTGAGACGCCATCGGTTTCGTGTGGCCACTAGATCTTATTGTAGAGGAGATTTTGTAACTGCTATGAATGTGGAGTGAGACATATTTCTTGTTACTATCATAATGTTTGGACGAATGCTGCCGGGGAGTTTAAAATAGAGGGGCTGAAGATGGAAGAGACCAACCAAAACATAATATACACGTACCACAACACATTAACCAAAAACTACGTCCACCAAAAGCTATCCTACTTCAAAATGACCTCTTCAAAAAGCTCGACTTTTTAAGACTTATTAAACTACTATGTAAAGAAATTAAAAAAATAATAATAAAAAAAATATATGCTCAGAAGCACTTTAATTCGAAATATCGAACAATTGTGATGACCCAACATCACATTTAGCGCAATTTTCATCATGGCATAGAAATGCACCAGCCGGGAATCGAACCCGGGTCTGTACCGTGGCAGGGTACTATTCTACCACTAGACCACTGGTGCTTTGGTGATTGTCAAGCCCACATAATATAAATTATCGTACATTTATAAAAAAAGGATGACGTGGCAAAATGTCTATCAAACCTCTGCATTCAAACACACCCATCCTTGCTGTGTAGTGATTGTGTGTAAAATACGAACCGCTGAGCAGCGGTGGTCGGAGTCTGACGACTGGAAATGGCAGTCACGGTTTCTTATTCTCGTCATCATCAATTCTTATCTTCTAATAATGGAATTGCAATACAACTTCCCAGCAAGAAACTGATGAGCTTCATTCGTTGTTCCTCTCCACAATCCACTCCTATTGTAAGGTACTTCTAATTCCGCAATCCGCAATCCCCAATCCCAAATTCAATTGTATATTTTCATTTCCATTCCTTCTGAGTCGCCATTTTCTGATTGAAATTCGTTCACTGTGTTTCTGGTCCATGAAATTTCTGACGAACGACTTCCGTTATTGCTTGCTAGTGTTGATAGATAAGATGTTAATTTACAAGGGACTCCTGAGTCATGACTGTTTGTTGTTTTTTTAGGCCAGAGTTGTCTATTCGTGTTGGAACTCAACTCATTCCACACCCCAAAAAGGTATACATGTTCCTCTTACTGTGGGTATCAAATCAATTTCGTTCCCCATTGGATCATTCTTTCTATGTTCTGTTTGAAGGTTGCAAAAGGTGGGGAAGATGCTTTCTTTGTGAGCAGTTACAATGGTGGAGTTATTGCTGTTGCAGATGGTGTTTCTGGGTATTAATTATTTTGCTTTCTTTCCTTTGTCATTCATTTTAAGCAATTTTGGAGCTCACAACTTTAAATTTGTGAACAGTAAACATTGAGCTAAACTGCATATAACCTTTTGATTTTCAACTCTTAATCCTTTTTGTGGTAGGTGGGCTGAAAAGGATGTGGATCCAGCACAATTCTCAAGAGAACTTATGAGAAAAGCTTCATCTTTGGTTGAGGATGAGGAGGTATCTTCATCATTTTATTATATGATATTATTAGACGTACAATAGCCATGTTTTTTTTTTTTTTTTTTTTTTTTTGTGATTTCTTATATCTAATCCCTATAGAAATGATGTTTATATTAATGTTGTTATAGGTTAACTATGATCCACGGATTCTTGTTAGGAAAGCACATGCTGCCACCTCTTCCACAGGTTCAGCTACTGTGTATGTTTTGGCATGTATTCCAATTCATCACCAATCACTTACACGTTTAGGCTTTTTGTTGATGAGGGCATTTACGTCTTTTTCAAAGACGAGTTATTCCTACCTTTTTTGGTGGGACAAAGTTGCAGTTTTTGTCCCATTGACATAGGTCTCATGTATAATAGACATGTTCCCAATATTTACATTAATGCTTTTGGGTTTGTAGAATTGTTTCAATGCTAGACAAGAATGGGATTTTGAAGGTTGCCAATGTTGGTGATTGTGGGCTTCGGGTTATTCGCAAAGGTAACACAAGATTCTATGAAGCTCTTATCTCTTCAAAAATATCTTTAATCAGTGATATGTTTTTTTTTGTATAAATCTTGAACCTTTTAGGCCAAATAATCTTTTCCACGTTTCCACAAGAGCATTATTTTGATTGCCCATATCAGTTGAGCTCAGAGGCAGTCACCCAGACATATCTAGATGCCACGGTATACAAAATTATCAAAACCTTTTTTTGTATAAAAACAAATTTTCAAACTTTTTTACCTTGTAAAAATAAAAATAAATAAAAATACATGGGGTGTGTGTAGGTTACAAGTGTGGATTCAATGAAGGGGGACATTATTGTGATGGGTTCAGATGGGCTTTTTGATAATGTATTTGATCATGAAATTGTATCCACAATTACCAAACATCAAGACGTTGTAGAGGCTGGTAATTATTTCTTGAAAATCCTTTTTATCACATTTTCTAGAATAAGCAAACTGATGTTAATGGAATATATTTTTGGTTTGAATGGTAGCAAAAGTATTGGCTGATCTTGCTTACAAGCATTCAGTGGACTTCTACTTTGAATCCCCGTATTCACTTGAAGCCAGAACCAGAGTAAATTTTTAACAAATCTGTCCTCATTTTTTTTTTCTTTTTTGAAAAAAAAAAAACAAAGGCGTAAATTGTATGTATTTGTTGATATGCAGGGGTTTGATGTGCCATGGTGGAAAAAACTTGTGGGACAAAAGCTAACAGGCATGACTAATGGCATTTTAGTAATTAGTAGTAGTTGTATATAGTTTCATGGATATTGTCTTGAACTTGTAGAACTTTCTAGAACTTTCTAGAAGCTGCAAGTGGAAGAACAATATAAATACTGATGTTATGGTTACTGTGCAGGTGGAAAGATGGATGATATAACCGTAATAGTTGGTGAAGTGGTAAGCAATTGACTGAATCGATCATTGCTTCAATGGGTATTTGTTCATATGTCAAGAGTAATATAGATTTGGTCAATGTATAAACATCCAACAAATGTGTAATTTTAAACTTTAGGTAAGGTTTTGCAAAGAATTGATACAAATTGTTGTATTGTTGATTGCTTGTTTGAAGTTAAAGTTTGAAAATAGAACAATTGAACAAATGGAAACCCCTTCCACCACCATATTCAGAACTTTGTTGTTTGACGTTGATATAATTTCTAAAAGTGATAAATTGTTTGTATATCACAAAGAAACAAGGTTCAAGACCAACTTTTATCATGTCTTTTAATTCATTTATCATTAAATAAGTTAATTTTGTTAGTCAGATATACAAAATTAACTCAAATATAAACGATTAAAACAGTCAAAAATATCACGAAGAGTGTGCAAATAATTACAACATTCGAAATCATTTATTTATTCTGACAATTTATATTATCATTTCAAAGTTTAGTTTTTTAAAGATAACTAACACATTAATAAATCAAACTACACATTTAAAACATCTACTACTAATCAAGCTCTAAAACTTTATTCAACAACTAACATTTCACTTGCATCAGCAAAAATCCAATAATATAGCAGTGGTAATGGACACTAAGAAAAAATTTCCAGCAAAACTTACAGATAAATCTGCACGATAAAAAAAACTCAATAGATCTGGATAAATAATTTTGAAGCCAATAAACAACAATACAGCTCAAGCCATAAACAATAATGGCATACCCTTCTTCTGTTTTGCCTCAATCACTCCAATTTGATTCTGATTTGAAGCTCATCAGAACAAATATAACAATTGGAAGTATTAGCACTCACTCGGGTAGAAGAAGTTGATCTTTCTTTTCTTTTGTTTTCTATGTGAGAGGAGAGGAGTGTATGTGTCTTAAATCTTGATGTAACAACAAGAGAAAAAGTGAATGTTGATTTTTTTTTTACCTATACTCTTAGGTCATTCTGCTACCTCTATCATCAGTATTTATGTCTTGAAAAAATGATTTTCCAGCTTCATATGTTGACCAGCAAATGGCTGCGGCTGGAGCATGAAAAAGCATCCTTGGCATCCATCCCCTGAAAAGCCCTCTGTATCCATCTTTTCTCAATATTGTTCTTAATACATCCCTAATTGAACCATTTGCATATCTATCACATCCACACACACCCTGCCATTCATTCCAATTTCAATATCATCAACTACATATAAATAGATATATTTCAGCAGATATGCATAGTCTTAGTCTAGATAAAGTATAACTTTAGACATCACTAAACAGGATGGGATAAAGATACTTTCGAAGTTCAGATATGGCAAAAAGAAACAAGATAAAAAGATTTTTCAACTTCTTCTTTAAGTACAAACAAACCTAATTACCAAAGATTTGAACTTTATAAGCATAATAAAACAGATATTAATTCTTCTTTCTTCAATAACTTGTTAAGCAATTAACAGGAAATTAAGAAGATTTGTGAAGAAATACCTGACACTGCAACTGAGTCTTGACAACATCAAGTGGAGTAGTGACAGCAGCAGCCAATGCTCCTGCGGCTGCACCAGCAGTAGCGTGAACCACCAACCGTTCATCACTGGCACTATCCGGCGAGACTCCCAACAAACCCCTCTTCGCCGCCTCATAGGTCGCAAAATGGACAGCCGTGAATGGCGCATTCATCAAAATCGTTGTTCTATACGAAGCATAAAAAGCCCCAAATCCTTCTTCTTTCAACACTGTTCTTATACAATCGAACACACCTTTATACGGACTCTCACTTCCTAATTGCAGCCTCTGCTTCACCATATCCATTGGAGTAAACACTGCATCACTTGCCACGGTCGCGAAAACCCCCGCCGCCGCATGAGCTGCCGGATTATTTGGGTGCTGCCTTGAAAACGTCTCTTTACACATCTCGTATACGGAAAAATAAACAGCGTGTGCCGGACCTGCACCGAGTCCCATCGCTCCGATTCCACGGTAAAGACCGGCGGGACCATCGGACTTGAGTATCGACTGAAGAGCTTGTCGGAGTCCAGCAGATTTAATGGGGCATGATCCTAACACTTGCATACGGGTTTTAATTGTGTCAATTGGGAACATGGCCATGTGTTCGACCATGCCGGCGATGGAACCAGCGATCATAAACTGCCAAAAGTGGAGGCCGTCGTGCTGCGGCGAGACGGTTATCTCCGGGTGGTAATCTGGTGGTTGTGGGATCGGTATAAGGTCGGATTTCTTGAATTTTGCTGCTTCTGTCGTCGCCATTGGAAAAGAATAATAAAGAAAATTGAAATTATTACACAAATGAACACGAAAACTTTGAACAAGAAAAGCTGAAAAATTAGGGTTTTGACATGGTTTCTTTGCGATTCATGATATCTCCGCAACTCGAAGGGACACAAGAGAATTATATAAATGATCCCTATATAATCTTACTATTCAGTTTCCGTCCTTCTACCTTTGAGTTTACAACAAGGAAAATGACAAATTATCTTTTGTTCATTTTTAGCTAATTTTATTTTATTTTTATATACATTTGATCATTTAATTTGTAAACACGTTTAACAAGTTAAATAGTCAAATGTATATAAAAAATGAAAGTTGTTTAAATGTGAATAATTTTCTTTTATAAATTTTTTAAAAAAAGTTTATAATTTCTTACAATATTTTTATGATATTTGTTTCCTATAAGTTTTTCTAATATAATGTCTTAAATCTTTGTTTATATTTTTTTTAAAACTTTTTTTTTATTATTTCATATAATTTTAATACAAGTGTTTTTAAACCAAATATTTTATAACTGTTTTAAATTTTTCTTACAAGAATTTAACTTGATTTTTTTTTTTTTTAATTTTCATATAATCTTTTTGTAACTTTCATACATTTATTTCTAAACTTTCTTTTACAACATTTTAAAGTGTTTCACGGATTTTGTATGATAGTTTAATTTTTTTTTATAATATTTTAAAATATTTTCGTTAAATACTAGTTTAAAACATTGTATTAAAAAAATTAAAAGTTTATAAACTTCTAATTAAAAAGTATTAAAAATTTGGAATAATTTTAAACACATTTACATTATATAGATTTTTTTTGTTTTTTTATTTGCTAAGTAATATTTTTATTTTATTTTTAAAAGACACTCCATACTTATTGTTACATATTTAATTTGTTTAATTTTATTGTCAAATACTATGTACTTTAAAAATGTTGTATATCCTTAAAAACAAAAGAAAAAAATTATAAGATGCTATATAAAATATTTCACAAAACAAAAACATATTTATTAATTAAAAAGTAAAATTTAAAATTGATCAATATTTAATTGATATTTAGAAAATTGTGGATATTTTAAAAATAACTTTTGAAAAAAAAAATAATAAAAACAAATATGAAAAATAAAATCGCTATTAAAAATGAGGAACATGACTTATCATGGTAATTAACTTTTTCGTTTTGTTTTCATTTACCCAACTTTCTTTTTTCCTACACATTTAACTATTTAACTTGTTAATTTGTTCACATATTACCATTGTCACCTAGCCAGTGACATTGACAATATATGAACACATATAACAAGTTAAATTGTCAAATATGTACAATAATAAAGAAGTTACCTAAATGTGAACAAAACGATAAAAATGATTACCCTAATAAGTTATTTTCCCTTTACAATATGAGTAATTGATTTCTAAACCAAGTTTAGTTACATATAATCTACAAACCTTGTAGCAAAATAATAATAATAAATAAATAAATCATCTTTTTTAAAGTTAAATGATTCTGACAAATTTTTCTAATTCTTTATACATATTAATTACCCGTTCCTTTAGGAACAATCTGATAGATTAAATCGGTTATTTATTACTAATTTTTTTGTTTGATGACGGAAAAACTTATTTTTTTATAACCTCTGCCTTTTGTGTTCTTGTGTTCTTGGGTTTAGAGTTTATGTTGTACACATGCTCGCTTGTGGCAATCCTCTTTCTACGTGTTTCACAATGCATCATCGTCTCCTGTCTCCTCACTCATCCTTAATCTTCGTCGTTCTCCATCTCTTTCGCTTCGTCTCTTTTCGTCTTCCTCATGGTAATCCCTTTTATTTATTTATTTGTTTTTTCTGTTTGCTTCTACGTTGTTGTTGTACTTCCTCTATATTGGATTTTTATTTGCATTGTGCCTAAACGAAAGCTCCCTTACTCTACTTCATCCTCTTTAGTATCTGTTGATGGTTTACTTCGAAGGTCTCACCGTTGGCGGCTTATTGATGCTTCCGCTAACTAGCTCAGGTTTGCATATTGTCTTCAAATTCTTTTCATCTACTTTTATTATTTGTATTCATGGTGAATTTTTTTGACGTTTTTATGTTTGTTCGTCTTTATTTGTGCAGGGAATGTGATCCGTAGGTCCATGTCACTACACTTGCCTCCATCATAACCCATAAACAAGGATCGATTATACCCCAACCACTTGATATTAAGATTTGAAAGAGAGTTTCATTACGCACCCCGACTGCTCGATGAAATGCTTAAACCAGACCACGTTCCTTGAAAGACAATTGTAACAACCCAAAATTTTCAACAAATTTAAAACTTTCAAAAGCTACCCAATTATTAATAAAAATGTTTACAAACTATTATTTCCAAAACATTATTTAGAATCAGAGTCTCCCAAGATCCAATCAGTTGTAAAGCCAAGGATGTGTATGGTCACGCCTTCGCCCTGCCACTATCCACTGAGGTACCTGAAACTATAAACCAAATTGTAAGCGTGAAGCTTAGTGAGTTCCCCCAAAATACCAACACAACACAATCATAACAATAAAAGCAAACAACATGCATACAGAGCCTTCAACTTGGTTGGAACACCCCACCGACTTATAGTCTATCTGGTACGCTCACAAAACCTTCAGCATGACTGGTACGCCTCATCGGGGCCCACATATATCGTTTTTATCCCTCTTAGGGTAAAAGGAACGGATAAACTTCGACTCATATGCTTGCTCTATTTACTCATCAAATCACACACAATAATGTGTTTTATAACACCAAGTTACTGGTGCGTTTACACATCATCAATGTGCAATCGACTTGTAAATTGCAACTATATGTCTCCGTTTCAAGAATATAAGATATTATCGTCTCACTAATCACTCGTGATAAAATCCATGAAGTGATTAAGTGATCGTGGGTTTAATCCAATACTCAAATCTTATTACAGGAGTACTCATGAAAACTGCAACAACGCATACTCTATTGACGCCATCAACGATTACAAACTCTGAAGCCTGCACAATTCGAGCAGCGGACATCCAGTAATGCCCCGACTCCCAGGTATTAATTTTATAGCTTTATTTTTCATATTGAAAGGTCTACTTGACGAGTTAGATGCCCTGACTCGTCGAGAAGGAACGTTTTTGGCCACGTGTTTAAGTGACCAAGTCGAGTAGTCAGAGGACACGTAGAGCTGAAGGATGAAACCCTAATTTTCGGGGTTTTGCACCCTATTTAAAGGATCCTTTTCCCCCTTAGACTTCCCTTACAGCCCCTTGTGAGTCCAGAAACCCTAATTCGTGTGTGTGCTCCATTCTTGTGTGATTTTCAAGCTTGGAAGGTGATTTGCAAGAAAAGACTTGAAGTATAAGAGGAGTAGTGTAATAGGAGCTAGTGGATCTGACTCTTTTGCTTCTTGGCATCAGTTTGAAGGTAACAAGTCGTTACCTTGACCTTCCCTCTTTCTAGATCTCTTTATGTTAAAGATCAGGGCTTTTCTAGCATATATTAGCCATTTTTGGGTATGGGCTAGGATCTGAAGTTGCAACTTCATATCTGAGCTTATCTTGGTCTCTATAGCTATAATATCTCTAGATTTAGCAAGTATGAACCTTCCCTTTTGAGTTAAACCCCATTATAAGCTTGGATTTGACATTCTAAGCCTATAGAGCCTTGCATGCACGTAAAGTTTGCAACTTTACATGATAAACATGCCTTGGGAAGCTTAATCTGCAATATGGAGCTTTGGAGTGGCTTAAAAAGCATCTGAATGGAGAAATGACTGAAGGGACTTGATGAGTTGCATGGTCAACTCGGCGAGTCCGATAAAGATTGTCATGCAAGGATTTCTGCATGAACTCAGCACGTCAGCTAGGGTTTTCCCGACATTTAGATATGCATGAACTCGACGAATTACAGGGAAAATCGATGAGTCAATGAGGGATTTTACGACTTCTCGAGTTCAGGAAGGACTCGACGATTCGGTGAACTACACTCGACGAGTCGGGTCAACATGGACTGTTGACCTTGACCATTGACTTGGACTTTGACCAAGGGTTGACTAGTTGACTTCTGGGGTAAAACTAACAAAACTCGTTAGTATTGGTAACCCTAAATCCTCATTAAAATCCTAATTACCTTGACGTGATTCTAAAGAAACTCATGACGGCCTAACCCTAATGAAACCCTGATCTCGTTTATTATATAAACGGTTCTTCCTTCTCAGAAGACACACGAAATTTAGCTCTCGTTTTCTTCAAACTTTCACAGAATCTTTCTAGCAATTTGGCTTACGATTTCTCTGACTAGAATCATAAGTGTCCACTTAGATTATCTTAGGTTGAATTTCTTGCAACCCAGGCATAGGATAGAAATATCAGTTCGGAAAGTGTTCTCACGATCCAAGTTGGTATCCAGATCTCCACTACAAACACTATATTTCTAACATGTTATTAAAGTTTTGCAATGTTCAATATATGTTTGTTAATTGTGATCCAATTTTTGACGTCACAACCTTGACGCTTCAGTCGTTGGCCGGGGTATAACATGTGACAATGCCAAGAATCCTCCAAAGGAATCTTGTATCTTGACCTCTTTCAAGTTATTGTTAATTCATGCAAAAGAATTTAAAACTTTTAAACATTCATCTTTATCAATTTCTATAGATTTTACATTTCAAGAATCCATCTTGTCATTCCTAAGTATTTCATATTAGAAATACATTCCGAGTCAAGGTGAAAAAGTCTGACATGGTCAGAATGTAATTCCTCATGATTAAGGTTATCTCATTCATACAAAATTAGGAATATCACTATGCTCCCACTAGTTCTTAGTAAACACAAATATTATTTTCAATTTGATATAAAAGCATATCTTGTGTTTTCATATTAAAATGAGGATTCTAACATTAAGATGTTTGCTTTATATCCACAGGTGGATCTTAAGCATTACATATCTTGTTAGGATAATATGATATATATATATATATATATATATATATATATATATATATATATATATATATATATATATATATATATATTATGTAAAACGATTTTTTTTTTTAAAATCTATTTGTCATATCTCATATTAAGAATATGTAGTTATGATAAATAATATTCTTGTTGATATAATCATAGCTATTTATAAAAATGTGTTAGGTTGATTTTCATGTATCATTTTAGTATATTTTCTTAATCATTTTCACGATATATTATGCATATTTAGTATGCATTTCATACGTTTCACTACATTATTGGTTTGAGACAGTTTTACTCGTTTGAACTTATTTTATGTATGCTTATAGGCCAGTAGTTTAGACAAACTAATGTAATTTCCAATTAATTACAAGATATATATTTATTTATAAGAATCAAATTCTTGTAAATAATATATTTGCATCACTTTGTTGTTAGTATGACATTTAAGCATCATATATTATCTAGCAATATTATTTTATAATGACTATATCATTTTATAATGACTCTTGGCCATATAGATTTTTCAAAATCTTTAACCTTTTCAATATAACATAACATAACATAAATATGTTTTTAGATTTAGACAAAAAAAAATATTGCAATTTATTTTATATATTATTATGTGTTTTAATAATTAGTTGATATATTAAATTTGTGTAGGGTATAAACCGAAAATGTAAAAACAAAAGGATGCAATATTATAAGTTTAAAAAATGAAAAAAAAATGTGATATCTCTCATCTAGGAACGATATGTACCTCAACTAAGAGCGTCCATAATGGATTGGGTTTACTTGAAAGATTTTTTGTGAAAAAAAAAAAAGTTAAAATGAAAAAGCCATTTATATCTTACACAAGTTATGCCATCGATATAAAAAGGTATGAGACTTATCATATCATTGAAAATTTCAATTCAAGAAAAAAGTTAGCTATTTATAAGAGTGAAGGGAGTCGTGTCACAGGAACCGCACTCCTTCCTATGACACATAGAAGGCACATCATTTTTACTACACGCAGGAAGTGCAAACCATGATGAGAAAATAGAGGTGAAAAAAAGAAGAAGAGAAAGAAAGACACATAAATAAATAGAGAAAATGAGAGAGGTGAGAAAAAGAAGAAAGAGAAAGACACATAAATAAAGAGAGAAAAGAAGGGTGCGGCCGTGTTCCTACCGCATTGAGTGCCGCACTCCATTCCCTTAAGCCTAACAGCTTTTCTATTTTAAGATCTTTTTAGCTTTTGAAAAAATTCTTAAAAACTCATATTATGGATTCTAAACGGTGGTCATGTTGTGGATACTCTTACAACAAGATGATGATACTGCCATTCGCTAGCTAATTTAGTCCTAACAATCATAACTGAAATAATGGATTAATCAATTCTAGTGACTTTTTGATATGTCGTTGATGAAAGAATCAATATCAATTTGAGCAGAGCCTCCTTCTTCGATTGCTTGTCGAGAAATCTTTTTGACTTCCAATGCCCTTCGCCTCATCTCTTTCCCCTCTTCACTTTCCCGATCCATAAAACACTTAATGAGTTTAGCAATTTCTTCTCGAGTGACCAAATTACCCTCTTCAGTCCTCACCCTCTTTCCCATCTTCCAATCTTCCACAATCATCTTACTATTCGGAACTTGATCCCAAAATATTGGAAATGTGAGCATCGGCACACCCGAAAAAGCACCTTCTTTCGTCGAATTCCAACCACAATGTGACCAAAATGCCCCTATGGAACCATGGCACAACACTCTTAATTGGTCACACCAAGGTATAACAAGGGCATTTTCGTCATTTTCATGTTTAAATCGAGATATTCCGTCGCCCCTTGCAATCCACATGTAACGTACACCACTGTCGCGCACACCGCCAATGATTTCTTCCAATTGGGCATTCGAGACCGAGAGAAAACTTCCCTGTGAGATGTATAACACCGAACCATTGGGTTGATGGTCTAACCATTTTATATAATCAGGGGTATTTTGGTCATTTTCAATGTTGTCCAAATTGAAGTAAGGTACTGCTGGTCCAATGGCGTATATGGGTATTGAAAGCTCTGATTTAATGGCATCAATGACTTGGGATTCGAGCTCGTAAACCGACACAAAAAGAAGAAACTGAGCTTTCGTCGCCATTGAAATGGCTTGCAGAGTTACTGGCAAAACTTCTTTGCCATTGCCATTAAAGCCAGTCACAAGATCAGCCACGCGTATTGGACGAACTCCAGGTATGTAATCAACTTCTTCCTCAGTTTTTTCTACAGAATATCAAATCAATTATCAGATCGAGTCATGGATCTACAAGAACAAAAGTTTTCCGTTTTCCTTAAACATACCTGAGAAATTATCTCCGACGTGGCCGTTTTTGAGGAGGAGATCATAATAGTAGGTCAAGGAGAATACCGTCGCCGACATCGTAAACAATGACGCCACCGGAATATTCATTCGATTTCCGAGATTAATTACCCAAATAAGGTACGTATCGTATAACAGGACACTCGCCGGAACCTCCATCTGTCGGAGTAATTGCTCTATCGGATCCTCCATTTTCGTTTGTGTGGCATTGATGAAGCCAGGGAAGTCGGCGGCTCGGTTCACCTCGGAAGGGATGACGTTAGGGATGGTAGCGAAGCAGATGTTAGTCGGTTTTGGCTCGGAGCCGATGAAGCCCAACCATTCTTCTGTAACGACGAAGGTGACGAGGAAGTCGGAGGGACGGCGGAGAGCAATGAGCTTGCAGAGGTTCATCATGGGGTTGATATGGCCTCTGCCGGGGTATGGTATCGCCACCACATGGCAGCTGATGGTGGCCGCCGGATCTGACATTAACAGGCTAGAAGTGAAATTGGAGGACAGAAAGGTTAAGCGTGGAGATATGTGCGCCAACACTGATTCTAAGGTGTTTGATACCCGCGCTTCTATCCCACAACTCAAGGTTTTTATAAGGCCGGACGGAATACAAGCGGGAAAGGAGCGAGCAGAAAGCTTCCCTCGTACCGGAACACCATACCGTGGGAGAGAGGGAAGCAATCCGCGGGGAAAGACGCAGAGGGAGGGGTGCCGTACTCTTTCTCCTTATTATATTGGTCATTTTTTTAATATATTTTTTAATATTTATAAAATTATATACATACTAAAAAATATATCAAAATTCATGGTTTTAATTCCCTATAATATATATATATATATATATATATATATATATATATATATATATATATATATATATATATATATATATATATATATGAAATATATTTTTTTTAAAAAAATAAAAAAATAGTCAGGGGAGCTTCTCACCAATTCCTTAGGTTTTAGGTGAGGAAAAATGTGATATAACCCACAAAAAGCAAGGGAAACACCCCTCCCATGCCCTCCAGTCTAAGGGGGAGTGGGAGTGGCGCACTCTTTCGTCATCTCAGTTTGGAATACCGTCCCTTCATTGTGGTTTTGGTATGGTAGAGACCACTGGCTGCACTCTTTTGTTGCACTTATATATATATATATATATATATATATATATATATATATATATATATATATATATAGAGAGAGAGAGAGAGAGAGAGAGAGAAAGAGCTAGGTTCAGGTATTTAAAGTAATTATTGTGTTATTGTATGCATAAATGTGGTCTAATCAAAATTTAAAATAAAAATAAATAATTAAATAAGGGTAAATAGGTAATTTGATAATTAGTTTTCACAAATAATATCCTATAATTATCGTAACCATTGACTTCAGCTAAACTATCTAGGGTTTCTCCATCATCGTCGACTTTTTAAATTTGATTTGAAGACCACATGAGAAATCGGTCCTAACACCATTACTGCCGAGTTTGAAGGGGAACATCCGACAGCCCCCAGCCATCGGAGCATCACTATCACATCTCCGAGAAACCCAACGCACAATCGAGTTAGCACCGTCGCCGCCTTCACACATTTGTTCATCGCCAAGAGCCGCTCCAATCATTACTGCCGAGTCTTGGGCTGAGGTGGCATGCCTCCCCACGCGTGAACATCGCCCCCAAGTCCGATGGGGTGCGCGTGACGTGACTCTGGAGACGGGATGAGACGACGAATCACAATCCTTCTTTTCTTTTTGTAACGAGTTCTTTGTGGGGAACGGTCATTTGACTATTCAACAATAAAAAAAAAATATTTTTTAAAATTTAAACAATCTCAGCCTCACCTATAAATTACCTACTATTCTCTTTACAATTTACACTTAAAATCAATCTTTATATTTTCTTACCATCTACAAAAAACACTCATCTCTCTTATATTTTTTTCTCTCTACATGGATTCAAATCAAAACACCCCAAACACTTCAAATGCAAATGTTAACTACATGCAATTGTTAACCTCCCCAATCTAACAACAACCTCTATTCACCACTTCATACCCCTAAAACTTCTACCAACAACAACCACAACAATTCAATCAACCCCAATTCCAAACCTTTCAACAACAACCTTCTCAACAATTTCAACAACCTTCTTTTATACCTTAACAATTTCAACCAACTCAAGTCTCATTATCTCAGTCTCAACCTATAAATTTCGACAATGACGACGACGATGAACGGGTCCAAGAAACACAGCAACCAACTCGTCGAAGGAAAAAAAAACAAAAGATCTAAGAAAAAAAACTACCGCATTAAACGAAGATGAGGATGAAGCTTTAGTGAAAGCTTGGATTTTCATATCGCAAGACGGAGATGTCAGGAACTCACAAACGGGTCAAAGTTTTTGGTGTCGTATTTTAGATCATTTTCACGCGTTATTAAGAAAGAAAACGGAGCAGACGTACGACTCGGCCAACACAAAGGCGTGATTTACGAGCGGCTTGCACCAAATTCAATGACATATTTGACAAGCTTAAAAACATGCATAAAAGTGGTAGCAACGATTTCAACATTTTAGCAACTACGGCCTACGAATACAAAATTACCACCAATGGTAAACCGTTCAGGCCACCAAAAAGCGTGAGAAGTTTGTCGTAACGGTCCAAAATGGGTTCTACATCCGGAAATGATGCATTCGGGATCTACAACCGTTTCCAACAAAAGGGCAAGAACGTCCGAGTCGGACATGGGTTTTGGACTCGACGTCAACGATGACTTCGACGCCACCGAGGGGGAGGGCCCACCGGACGTCCAACTTCGTCGACCACAGGGAAGGGATAAAGCGAGAAGGGGAGCATCTTCAAGCGGAAAAGCACCGACAACTAGCGAATGCGAGCTTCCGACATCCATAGATAAAGCTCTAGTTTTATAGAAAAAAATATGAATCGTCGAAGGCAGCTCTTCGCCAAAAAATAGTTCTTACCGATCTTCAAATCATAAACACAAAGCCCCAACCGGATCTCGACCTAGGAAATCTTGCGACCTTTCTTAAAATTCAACGACAAGTCCAAGAGAAATATGAAATTTAGGTTCTAATATTTATCGTTTTAAGTAATTTAGGATTTTATTTATGGTCATAAGTAATTTAGGATTTTAATTTTTTTAAGAATTTTAGAATTTTAATTTGTGTTTTTTATATTAATATAATGTGTTTTTAATTTTAATGTAATGTGTGGTTTTTATTTAAATTATGGTTTGTATTTTGTTTTTTATTTAATATAATTTAAAAAAAATGAATTTGTGGAGTGGTAACCATTCCCAATGTTTAGTGGGTTGGTTGTGGGTTGGGTGTAAAGTTGACATGTTGCACATGTGGCAACACTTTTTCGGTGGGGTGGGTGTGACCACTCCCCAAAGCCTAAGGGGTGTGGGAGTGGCACACTCTTTTGTCATCTCAGTTTGAAATATCGTCCCTTCATTGTGGTTTTGGTGTGGTAGAGACCACTGGCCGCACTTTTTTGTTGCACTTTTCACCTACATGATCATTGAACGGTCAAATGAATATATATATATATATATATATATATATATATATATATATATATATATATATATATATATATATATATATATTTCTTTTTTACCTTTAAATAAGTGTGACACGACTCTTTGGGTGTGGCATGAAACCACACTTTTGTGGTAAATACTGATACGTTGTCTACATGACATTACAGTTTCACGAGGAGTGTGATAATATCCAAATTGGATCCACCTTTATTAATTTAATAACTTTAGACAAATTTATATAAATGGTCCTATGATTTAATAAATTCATAATTTCAATTTTTTTTTAATTTATATCGACCAACATGATTTTTATGGTTTTTAAAACTTCCATGGTTGATCAATGTGGTTTTATTTTATTACAAATTTGATCTGAATTTACAATTACACTCCTTTCTAATTTTTATTTTCAATTTTTAAATGTAGTTTTACTTTGAAAATGAAAAAACGAAAATAAATAACCTACAACCTCCCCTACGTTACCCCTACCATTCATTTCTCTTTTTCGGTTACAGATCGTACTTCCACCCATCGTCAACTTCAAAATAGCCAACACCGAAATCATTCCATGTTGCACGCTCTCTCTCTCTCTCTCTCTCTCTCTCTCTCTCTCTCTTTCATATATATATATATATATATATATATATATATATATATATATATATATATATATATATATATATATCTTTCATACTCTTCGTTATCTCAATTGGAAAAAAAATCAGAAGAAAGCCATCGCTTGGTATAGATAATTAACAAAATCAAACCCTTATTTAACATCCAAACCCAAACAACAACTCTTCAGGTGACATGAAAAAATAATTTGAAATAACTATATATCAAAATAAAAAAAAAACATGTATATATATATATATATATATATATATATATATATATATATATATATATATATATATATATATATAAAAAATAAAACACCATCTTTAATTCAAATTCAACCTTACTTATCTTATTTGATAATTGGTTTGAAAACCAATTAAATAGGGTTATGTATATTAGATCAATATATATATAAGATACATATTACACAAATGTCCCTATATTATACATAAGATGTAAATAAGAAACATATCAGTTATTTAACACACCCCTATAGTTTGAGCTGGGGAATCTCAAATGTTCAAACTATTTCTAAAACTAAGAAACGAGCAAGTAGGTAAACCCTTTGTGAATATATCCGCATATTGATACGCCGATGGGACATGCAAAACATTCACATGACCAATCGCAACACATTCTCTAACAAAATGTAAATTAATTTCCACATGTTTTGTTCTTTGGTGCTGAACAAGATTAGAAGCAAGATACATGGCACTGACATTATCACAAAAGACAACAGTGGCAGATGACAAAGGACATGATAAATCGAGGAGAAGATTCTAAATCCAAGCAGTTTCAAGAACTACATTGGCTATCCCCCGGTACTTGGCTTCAGCACTAGAACGAGAGATGACATGTTTCCATTTGGAGGACCAAGAGACGAGATTATCACCCAAATAAACATAGAACCCAGAAGTGGACTAGCGAGTAGTAGGACAACCGACTCAATCAACATCAGAGTAAGAGACCAAGTGATCAACAACTGATGAACGAATATGAAGTCCATGCGTCAGAGTGCCACAAAGATATCGTAAGATACGCTTTAAGGCATGAAAATGCGGACTGTATGGGTCATGGATAAAAAGACAGACCTGCTGCACAACATAAGCGATATCAGGATTGGTGAAAGTTAAGTATTGCAGAGCACCAGCAAGGCTGCAATAAAGAGTGGGATCAGGAACAGGATCACCTCCAACAACAAGTTTGCTTTTGGTGTCATCCAGAGTGTTGCATAGATTGCATGCAGCCATGTCTGCTCGAGTGGTAATTTCCTGAGCAAAGGCAGATTGGGAAATGAAAAGACTATAAGCACTGCGAGTGGCAGCACTACCTAGAAAGAAGAAAAGAGATCCAAGATCACACATGGGAAATTCAGAGGAGAGTTGAGTGACGACTTTGTAGATAAGAGAAGGAAAGGAAGTAGTAAGTATGATGTCATCAATATAAAGGAGAAGGTATATGGTGTCAGAACCATGATGAAAGGTAAAGAGAGAGCTATCAGACTTGCTGCTCAAGAAGACAAGTTTGGAGAGATAAACAGCAAAGCGTTGATACCAGGCACGATGGGCTTGTTTAATGTAACATCTCGATTTTTAAGTAATTATCTTCTAACCCCTTAGTATGATAATTGTTTGCATTTTGTCCCTTTGTGGAATTTTGGTGATTTTGGCTAAGGACTTAGTACGTTGGGCGTACTTGGGCTGAGCTTAGTACGTTGGGCGTACTCCGTGTACGTAGGACGTACGTGGTGGATCCTCAAACCCTAATTTTTAGGGTGTGGTCCGTATATATACAACATTAACTCCTCATTTCTCATTTACCCTTCAGTCTCCATCTACAAAATCATTCCTCGACCAACCCTAATCCTATCTAGTGCATTTTTGAGCTTTGGTGTATATTTTGGTGTCCTTAAAGGAGCAAGTTGGAAGAGAAGTTCATCCTTGAAGAGTGGAACATTTAGGATCCAAAATTCCATCATCTTTTGACTCCCTCTGGAGGTATAAAGTTCTAAACTTGGTGAAGTTTCATTTAGATCTTGTTTTGGGATTGATTTTACATTCTTTTTTTCCCAAATGTGGTGTTTCTTAAGCATAGCATGTTCTTGACTCAATAAGTCGTCCTTTCAGACCTTTAGAGGGGTCTTAAGTCATAAAAATGTAGTATTGGGGGTTAGTTTCACTCCCTGCATTCCTTAGATGGTCTTAATGCATTAAGATGTTGAGTTAAGTGCTTAATGGACATGAAAACTCATAAAGTTGGAAACTTTATAACTCCTAGCAATATTTTGGCCATGGATCTGATAAATAGACGTAATAACTTAAGACATTAAGCTCTTAATGGAGATTTAAGAGGTCTGAGCGTACGTCCTGCATACTTGGAGTATGCAGCGCGCACGAGGTCAACCATCCTGAATGCGATCAAGGCTTGAGTACGCCCAACATACCTTCGGAGTACGCCCCGTGTACGCGTTCTGTGTCGACTCGGCTGGGTTGACTCAGTTGACTTGTGGTGGTATGTCAAGTCCACCAAGCAAATTACACCCTTTGTTTGCAAATAAAACGTAATATAATGGTAAAAGGAGGTATCGATCCTCGTGGAAATGGTTGTATTCAATCACCAATGCAATCCAATAGAGCTGTTGTAAATAAACTAACTAACTACAATTAAACTAAAATGGGGGTGTTGTGATTGCTTGAAAACTAAAAGACTTGAATAACTAAAAAGCTTGCAATAAAGCAAGATGGTGAGAAGCTCAAATATTGGAGAGAATTAGTTAACCAAGGCAATTCAACACAATGAACATTTGTGTGTTTATCATTAGGATTCAATATGAAGCTTATCATTCATCCCAAATTGGTTATAGAAATCATGAAGCATGATATGCCAAGATTCCTCATAGGTAGTATGGAGGTTGGGGAAGCCCACAGCACACCTTCTTAATCAAAATCAAGGATTCAATTGAAGCAATTAAACCCAAGAAGTTGATTAG